>NC_143014.1:361701484-362026127 GCF_055824585.1 Amblyomma mixtum | reverse complement strand
CTAAGTACGCCACCTTAGATATATATAGCGAACTTTCGTGCCTGGACCTAGGATGTGTTTTGACCTCGGGTGTAATGAACCTAGGTGTACCACTTTGAATACAACTAATTTTAGTGTGTCAACGTCGAATATAACAAATGTTTAGCCACTTACACATTAAAACTGCTCACCGAGGGGCACCTAAGTTTTTTTGCTAGCGTCAAAGTACGGTCCCCCATAGGCAGGATTATACTTGTGCTCTGCAGCTTGCCCATAGCTGGTCAGCCACTTTGGCACGTGGCCAAAAAATGGCACACACAATCGTAATCTGTGCTCAGATGCATCGCCCACCACTGCCTTTGCCCTTGTCGGCTCACTCTACAGCCGTGGGAGTTTAGGAGGAGCAGGAAAATGGGGGCACGGTGAATTTGAAGGTGACGTGAATTCGCACCTAGGATACGTTACTATGTCAATCTAAGCGGGACTCTTATAATGCATATTACATTGGTTGGACTGAGAGCATGATGTAATTTGAGCCTTCCAGGTTAGTGTCGCAGAAAAAATGTCTGCTTCCTTGAAAAGTAACTGCGCCTTGAGGCAACAGCAAATGAGGTTTATCTAGTATGTGGCAGTCTTGGAAGTAGTATAGTTGGTTGCAGCGAATGCAGAAAAGCTGAGGTGTTCTGGTTTTTATACATGATCTATAATTTGTGCTTTAGTTTGAAGCAGTGGCACAATGATGTTAAAAATAAGGCAATAAAACGTGGAACAGTTCATTGCTGAATTTGTTAGCTTTTGCAGTTGCTATGTGCTTTTGCACCTAGGCTTTTACATAATGCAGACAATTATGGGAAAAAGAGTAATCCGGGCGGCAGTGAAGGCTTCACTTCTGTCATTAGTGGGAACTTGTCCTGACAGGAGGACGCGGTTGTCGTGGCCCGGTTGACGAGCAGGCAGCCGGCGTCACGTGAGCTCCGAATAGTTGAGTGTCGTCACGTTCCCTGTGAGCAGTTGTCTTCGGCCTGCGCTCAAGCAAATACTTGTGTCATACAGCGAAGCAGGATGTGACATTCCCCCCACACATGCAAAAAGAAGTGCCATGTTTGCGACCACTTCATTTCACTACCACGCATTAGAGCGCGGGAGTCCGGCTTTCACCTGCACCAGTGGACAAAAGCTGTCGGCTTCGGTTGCCCCTCAGGCGTTCGCTAATGTGGCTTTTAAGCAGCCTCGCAGATAACCTTCTTGAACCTGCAGTATGGCTTCCAGAGGCTCGATGCTCGTATGTTACTAAAGACCTCGGGTCAGCAACAACCGCAGCACCGTCTCGCGGCGGCGTCAAATCAGGCGTTCGACAATCCACCGTTGCTGGAGTACCGGGATCCCGCCCACTGCCAGTGAGCAAACGCTGGTTTCCGATGCGGCAGGCGTTCGTGGAGCTGTCGGGTGCCTGGCGCTCTCGAGACGATCTGCGCATGCGCACTAGTGGTGGGCGGGATCCCGGTACTCCGGTAACGGTAAGCGGTAACGGTAAGCGGTAGGCGCTTTTAGCACAGCGCCCAGACAACACAACTACATCCTCAGGACATCCTGAGATTAATTTGTTGTCCTGAGGACGTGCTCTTCTATTCCTCAAAAGGTCCTCATTTAATCCTAGTCCTGTTTTGTGGCCTCGGTACATCCTCAGGACATCCTCAAATTTTCTCTGGAGGACCTTCTCAGTCTGTTTTCAGGACATCAGATGACGATGTAGCCCAGGGAATGTGGGCCACTGTTTGCTTAATTATTGTAGGCAGTGTGCACAGGGGTTGTGAAACAGCTTTCTGTGTGCTTATTTTGTCTTGGATTCTAGCAAACAAATTTTTGCAGATGTTTCGCATCCTCAACAAGTGACTGGTTCGTTTCCCATATTTGTTGGCAGTTACAGGAATTATTCTTACAGCGATCATGTAAGATCGCGTCTCGTACACGACCTCGCCGACTCTCCCCTTTGTACTTCCCGCGTGGCTCGCGCAGTGCAGCGAGCAACGCATGCCGTATATACTCTGTAAATATAATTTCCCTGTCGTACCTTCTGCTTCTGGACTCCTGTGCTTCAAACACCACCGAACTACTCACGTTTGGAGGAGGCTGAACTCCCCCGATGAAACGCAAACGAACGTGAAGAAAGCAAAGAATTTACTGATCACTATATAACTCTCTTAGGAGTTGAATTTGCCGCCTAAGTGAAAAAGCCAATCCGACAAATCGCCCAAAAATCTGAACAGTCCAACCCTATCAGAAGCATGCATTGCATAAGCCCAGGTTTGAAAACCAAAATATATTAAGATATCTCCTGAAGGCACATAATAATTTCAGCCACAATGGTTTACTACATTACATCTCTATTGTACACAAGTATCTTTTAATAAACCTGCAGTTTTTACGGAATGAAAGCCGAGTGCGAGAGATAAAGCTGGTTTTATCTCAGTTCAACGCCACGATATTGTCCTGTGATAAGACGTTTGTAGGACATTTGAGAAATTTTCGTCCTTGAGTCGTCCCGCGAAGTACAAACTGAGGACATCCTCATGAGGACATTTGGCCGTGATGCACTCAAAAAGTACTCAGAATAGACCTGTTTGGGATAGGGATGTTTTCACCATTTGAGAACGTCCTGTTTCAGTTTCACGTGTTTGGTGTTGTCTGGGCGCTTACCGCTACCGTGTACCGCGAGCCGCCGCTGCGCATGCGCAGATCGCCCCGAGGGCGACAGATGGCGCCACGTTCCCGCCAACTGCGTGCGCGCGCGCCTGAAGCGTCGGGACCAATCGGCGCGTGCGTACGCTACGTACAGCATAACGTGTAGCGTACCGTTATCGGAGTACCGTGAGCCCGCATACCGTCAGAGCGCTTGCGCATGGTGCGGGGACCATGCGTTAGTGCTCGCGTTTCTCCTTGGGTTGCGGTATAATTCAAGGGGAATCTTCTGGCACAGCTCTTGGACAATGTGATGTGGCAACAGGGAAAAACATGCTAAAAACGAACTCGGCTTACGGAGTTCATCGCGTTAGACCACCTGAGATCTTTTTTCCCTGCCCTCTAAATGTTCCGTAAACTTTATAAACCAATTCCATACGCCCGCCACGAACGGCTCGCCGTGTTCAAAATCGAGATTCTCACTCGGCGTCATTACGATCCAGAAGATGAAGCAGCCCAAGACGAAGACGCCCAAGCCAGTGATCGCCACGCTCCACGGCAGCATGTGCCTGCAACAATTAGAGGGTCCTGGAGGACAGCTCCGTCAAAAGGCAGACGGCCCGTGCCGTCGCCGAGACTACGCCTTTATAAAACATGAAATATCTTGCCTCTCTGTAACTGCTGAGGCGTTTGATCAGCGGTGTTTTTATCTGGCCTGCTGGCATCGATACAGTAGATTCGAGAAAACTAGCGCATCTCTTCTTAGAGAAATGTTGCCTTCAGTGTACTTCACGTGTCCATTTCGAATAGACGACACCTGTCTGCTGATGAGTCATAACATAAGGGTACCGCAAAACCAGGACGACGGACAAAAGGGGAGAGGACACACACCCACACCACAGGCGCTACCTACAGGCGTCCTGGTTTTGCGCTACACTTATGTTATGAATCATTACCGACTTGCCCAAATTTCCACCCTGCTGATGAGTGTTAGGGTGTATATAGTAATGATTCGGAAATATTGATTTCATCTATAAGGAACTAATGGAGAGCGGCAAGAGACACCCTGCCCCAATTCAATTTCAGATAATTCTGGTGTAGAATGTGCTCTTTGCAGCGTCTTTCAAGGTGGTGTACTCTCGGCAAGGTGTTCTCAAGTGATCTTTTATATCCTGCGAGTTAAAAATATAAGTACAAGCAAAATGTTCAGTTTTTCGCACGAGTAAGAAAATTGCATCCGGACAAGTGGTCAGCGCAGGGTGTCCAGCGCTACATTGCGATAAGGGCATCACAATAACCTGCACGAATGTTTCAGTTTTTCTGCCATATAATCGGGCACTAGTTTAGTTACGAACAACTTAGCCTGGCCGCTGTGAGGCTTGACCTCCACTATATTTCGGGCTAATCCATCAGCCAATCGTTGAAGCATCATGAGCGGAGAAAAAGAAATCACCCCTTCTTCAGTTTTCACTTCGGTTCCAACGTTCGGATTCAGTATTTGCGGATGGAAGTTGTTCGAATAGCGACAACGGATGAATGCCCATGTATGCGGGATTGGTCATTCTCTGCATTCATCGATCCCTGGAAGACCTCATAACACCCCTTGCGCACGCCACTGCTCTACGATGGCACATGCTGCCATCGGTGTGACTGGCGAGACTTAGGTTGTTGTTCCCGAGAAACCTCTCCCAACCAGATCATTAACTGGTTAGAAGAGGTTGCGAGGTCCCTTCATTCACTCCCTCCTGTTGGAGCTAAAAGCTCCACTGCTCGCTTGCAAAGCTGACGGTCAAATGATGCTCGGATTTGACCTCGAACTGGAGGCTCGCCAGAGATGTGGCTGTGACGTCATACCACATGACTTTTCGCAGCTGCGCCGAACGCTCGCTCTTGCCAGTTTTGTCACGTGACTAACCACGTGATTCGCTCTGGCTGAATAAGGGCCAGCACTCGCCGCCTAGATACCGCAGAGACATCGATCCAGAACCGGTCACCGGGCCGAGTTCTTCGACTGAGCACTGGATGCACCGGGCTGCTGCTAGCAATCCCTACGACAAAGAGCATCACGAAGCCCCGTTGGCTAGAGAAAGTCGCGATAGCGGGCTCGTCGAGTTGATGAATGCAATGAAGAACGGAACGTACAGCCTTTGTTAAAAGTTTAGAGCCCAGGGGGTTTGCTTCTGGGCCACGTTGCTTTGCACGTAATACGTCCTCAGCGCCCAAATCTCCTGAAGGCAAGAAGACTTTTGGTCCTGCTCCCTCCGATGCGTAGGACTTCCATTAGTGCTACAGGAGCGCCACAATAGTACTTAGAAGCAAACCCCCTGGGCTCTAAACTTTTGACAAAGGCTGAACGTCTGGAGAAGCAGCGGCACAGGCAACAAGAGTATCTCAAGCGGAAAAGAGCAGCGGATGCTGCCAACGTCTCCGCGTCGAAATCGGCCACCGGCCCAGCCAAGTTGAGTCATAGCCATTTTTCTCTTCCCTGACGGCGTGGTTGAGGTGTCCAGGTAGAAATGAGACAGTTACGGTGTGTTTCCTTTCCTCGAAACCAATTTATTGAGAGCAAGCCCCCAAAAAGGGTGCACCGTATGTTTTGTGTAGTGTCACGGAGAAATGGCAGCGTATACTTACCGCTCAGAGACTTGAGTCGGTGCTGTAAAGAAGGGAAAACATATGCGCCGTTCAAGAGCAAGGCCTGCTCGTTAGCGAAAAAGCTAAGCAGGCGGTGAGAAATACATGAGCTTTACCCGCGTTGCTCAATCTTCGCTGCCACGGCTGCCATACATGCGAGCGCATACGCGTGCATGAACCACGCGGCGAAGATTGTCTGGCAGTGAAAAACTGTCCACTTACACATGGCCTCCATGTTGGCTGCTTTGAGTTCTTCTTCCTTGTTTGTACACAAGCCCTGCACATGGACAAAGAAGATGAAGAGCAACCTATAGTTATACGCAGAGGTGGAGGAAGAACATTTATTTCCGCCGAATATGGCGCGGCAGCCACCTCCCGGTCCGCATGCAGGCGTCCGGGGAGGCAGTCTGTCGCACCGCGGCCGCAGGACATCCGATCCCGTCAGGAGAAGAGGTCTTCAGCCTCGGCCGCCAGGCGGACGGCGAAGCGGAGTTTTTTCGTCGGAGCTTCTCAGCGTGGTCTCCCATTCATCGTTAGCTTTAATCGCGTTGCGCCCTGGGGCACGAACGCATCTCCAAATTATGTGGTCTGATGTTGCCACATGGCCGCAAAATTTACAAATTTCGGTTTCTGCACCGTCCCTCTTCCGCCCTCTGGCACCTGTCCAACTCCTCCACAGGGGCGAAAAGAAATTTCGAGCTTGGAGTGTTCTCCAGTAGTACGACTCCTTTTTACTCAGGGATATATCCGGTGGCGGATATATCCTCCAGTCTTTCTTCAGATTTTCGGTTACATCCCTAAACGCACCAATGCTTTCTTTGCTTTTAGATGATGTTGTGGAGGCGTCCGAAGCACTCCAAGGTAGCAAGGAGCGGGCGAGCATGTGGGCAGCCTCGTTGCCGGCGAGACCGGCGTGTGCTGGGGTCCAGATTATAGTCACGCTTTCGGCGAGAGACGACTCGTTCAGAATTTTGGCAGCACGATTGCTGACTCTACCCTTGCTGAAATTCGTAACCGCTGCTTTGCTATCGCTGACGACGTGTTTCACGCCTGGTCGTGCAATGGCAATGGCTATTCCAATCTATACCTAGAAGTTATGAAGAAGCGCATTGTTTTCAGAGCGAGGTTGTCTACGAACTCATGTCTTTCGCATATAGTGAGACTCCACCATGGTGATTAATTATACCCGCAGATCCTTCCTCGGGTTGCTTGTAATTCGCGCTATTTATTGTCAAAAATGCACCGGATTGGTTTTCTATGGCAGTCTTTACTATTTGGTGCGTGCACAGCACAAACTTTAAAAGCAATATTTTGCTGCGAATCTGGAGATTGCTTCGCTACGGATAGGAAGACTCTGTGGCGTCAGCTTCAGACTCGCACATTTCCCACTCCTGCCTTCCGCCACATCATCCACCCAGCTATCTGTCCCTCCTAAGCTTGTATTTTCTGCCCGGCCAGAGCCATCCTTGACCACGTCATGTGGGGCTGCGTTCATCAACGCCTACCAGAATCCCTGAATATAAATTCATAGGAGCAGTGGGAGGCTGCCCTGCGCAGATCGGCGCCGATCTGAAAAACTGGCTTTTGAGGAAAGGAAATGGCGCAGTATCTGTCTCACATGTTCGGCGCATACCTGAACCATGCCGTAAGGAAAGGGATAAAGGAGGGAGTGAGAGAAGCAAGGAAGAAGTGCCGTTGTGGAGGGCTCTGGAATAATTTCAACCACCTGGAGATCTAATGTGCACTGACATCGCCCAGCACACGGGCGCCTTTTGCGTTTCGCCCGCATCGAAACGCGGCCGCCGTGACTGCGTTCGAACCCCGGTACTCCGGCTCAGTAGACGAGCGCCTTAACCACTGAGCCACCGCGGCAGGGAAGCCCCAGGACAAGATCCAGGATTGGAGCTCAGACGGCTGCGGTGGCCTACCCAGTTTAAGACCTCTCTCCCTCCACCGTTCCGCCCTTCTCTTTCGGGATATACAAAGTTGTCACTCACTCATCAGAAGATTGTAATACTGAGCCCGATATCCGCCATCTGCTGTTCGTTTGCCCGGTGGTGAAGCAGACGAGAATCCGGCACCTGGAGGCAGCGGGTTTTTCGCCGTCCAGTCCTATCGCAACTTTCACGAACGGTGGCGCCGCCTCGCGGCGCCCGCCAGAACCCGCAATGAGGGGGCACGGCCGCCTAGATCACGCGCGCGCGCTCGATCCAGGTGGCCGTGGAGGGGGTGGCACGATGACGAAGAGCAGTCGAGCCTTACTTCGAAACGTGTTCTGTTTGCACGCGCATACTTGCAGTGAGAAATAGATGCAATGAGAAATAGAAATAGCCGTAGTCAACGCAGCTGATTTTGAGGACCACCGCGTGCCCCGGCAGCTGCGGCCGAGCAACGTACCGCGATCGCCTCCAGCGCACCGGCCCTGCTTTTACCAAGATCCGCCGACAATGCAGAATAGGTATCGCCTTTTCATGCGCGTCACAATATATATATATATATATATATATATATATATATATATATATATATATATATATATATATATATATATATATATATGTGTGTGTGTGTGTGTGTGTGAAAGAAGCCAACAGCCACAGAAAGCAAGGGACACACGGGATTTTTTAATTTATTTATTTTGTGGTGTTGATCAATTTAGAATTTTACTGAATATGTTATCGCTTAAAGCTAATTGATGAGAAAACGAGAAGAAAAAAAGCAGAAGAAAATATATATAGCAATGTGTTTAATTGAGCAGTAATTTTAATGAACAAAATTAGCGGCATATATATATATATATATATATATATATGTATATATATATATATATATATATATATATATATATATATATATATATATATATATATATATATATATATATATATATATATTGCAGCAAAAAAAGGGGAAAATCTTGGCATGGTATGTAGTAGTAAGAACGTAGACCAACGTTTGAAAAGCTTGAAACAATTTATTGACGTTTAGACCGTGGAACGGCCTTCGTCAGAATGTCTGGATCGAGAGGGATGGCACAATATATGTAGGGAAGAACAACGCACAGGATAACAGAGTAAAAAAATTCGATAAAAAGCATCAGGCACATGTCTACAGAACGATAAAGGAATCACAGTGTCAATCACAAGACGATAAATGAACCACAATACACAACAGTTACTTTGCGAAATTTGGTCTATCTGCTGTGTTAGCTACATATAATAAACATGGCAATGTACTTTGCTTATAATCAGTCCTAAGATGACAAGTGACCACCTTGAACAGCGAGAATGAAGAAGGAAGAAGTTACACATGATCACTGAAACAAATGGAGGCAATGAACAGCATAATCAGTATAAAGAATATCTATTACTAAATCTAGAAAAGACACTGATGATGAACCAGAATACACTGACCTAAAAGCGAAATATTTGGGCATTAAGAGGGTACGGAACTAAATTTTCCTGTGCTTTCATTTAAACCGGAAGACACTGTATTGAACTTATAGATTAGGTGAGACTCCCTAATTTCCCGGTCATGATTAGTTTTAAAGCCTGATTCCAGAATGGTAACAGAAATCTGATCAAATGAGTGGCCGGTGAGTTGGACATGCCTTGATAGCGGTAAGGTCGGTAGGTCTTGAACGTGGGCTTTGTGGTTGTTGAAGCGTAATCTAAACGGGGTTTCAGTCTGACCTATATATTGTAAATTACATACGGTACACTGCAACAGGTAGATGACATTTGCAGTATCGCAGTTGAAATCACCGCGAATGCTTAAACGAAACAGTGAACCGGTGCTATTGCCGCTACAAGATGTGGTCATGTGCAGACATACTTTACAGCGACTCTTGTTACATGGATGGCAGCCTACGGGTTCGGGGGAATTGGTCTTTGACGATGTTAGTATATCGCGTAGGTTTTCTGACCTTCTGTAAACTACTTTGGGTGGCTCTAAAAGTATATTCTTCAGGCGATCACTTTGCATAAGAATGTTATAGTGCTTATTTAGGATTGTTGTAATTTTTGGAGAAGATGCAGAATGGGTCAAGACAAGGTTGGTATGAAAGTGCTGAACTGTTGGTTTATCTTTGGCAAGTAGACTCGATCGGTGTAGTGTATCAGCCCGATCGAGTCTACTTGCCGATACTACACCGATCGAGTCTACTTGCCAAAGATAAACCAACAGTTCAGCACTTTCATACCAACCTTGTCTTGACCCATTCTGCATCTTCTCCAAAAATTTCAACAATCCTAAATAAGCACTATAACATTCTTATGCAAAGTGATCGCCTGAAGAATATACTTTTAGAGCCACCCAAAGTAGTTTACAGAAGGTCAGAAAACCTACGCGATATACTAAAATCGTCAAAGACCAATTTCCCCGAACCCGTAGGCTGCCATCCATGTAACAACAGTCGCTGTAAAGTATGTCTGCACATGACCACATCTTGTAGCGTCAATAGCACCGGTTCACTGTTTCGTTTAAGCATTCGCGGTGATTTCAACTGCGATACTGCAAAAGTCATATACCTGCTGCAGTGTACAGTATGTAATGTACAATATATAGGTCAGACTGAAACCCCGTTTAGATTACGCCTCAACAACCACAAAGCCCACGTTCAAGCCCTACCGACCTTACCGCTATCAAGGCATGTCCAACTCACCGGCCACTCATTTGATCAGATTTCTGCTACCATTCTGTAATCAGGCTTTAAAACTAATCATGACCGGGAAATTAGGGAGTCTTAGCTTATCTATAAGTTCAATACAGTGTCTTCCGGTTTAAATGAAAGCACAGGAAAATTGAGTTCCATACCGTCTTAATGCCCAAATATTTCGCTTTTAGGTCAGTGTATTCTGGTTCGTCATCAGTTTCTTTTCTAGATTTAGTAATAGATATTCTTTATACTGATTATGCTGTTCATTGCCTTCATGTGTTTCATTGATCATGTGTAACTTCTTCCTTCTTCATTCTCGCTGTTCAAGATGGTCACTTGTCATCTTAGGACTGATTATAAGCAAAGTACATTGCCATGTTTATTATATGTAGCTAACACAGGAGATAGACTAAATTTCGCAAATAACTGTTGTATATTGTGGTTCATTTATCGTCTTGTGATTGACACTGTGATTCCTTTATCGTTCTGTAGACATGCGCCTGATGCTTTTTATCGAATTTTTTTGGCTCTGTTATCCTGTGCGTTGTTCTTCCCTACATATATTGCGCCATCCCTCTCGTTCCAGACATTCTGACGAAGGCCGTTCCACGGTCGAAACGTCAATAAATTGTTTCAAGCGTTTCAAACGTTGGTCTACGTTCTTACTACTACATACCGTGCCAAGATTTTCCCCTTTTTTTGCTGCATTATTGAATACCAATGGATCACGGGAAGACCACGTTTAAACGCATCTTTTGGAAGTTCCCAAAGAACGAAGCCCCAACAACAATTCTAGGTGATTCACAGACGAAACATCTTTTCCACCACTTTGACCCGCACGTCAGTGGAACCCCAGCCTTCGTTACGCAATGCGGGGCTGTCATCGACGATGTAAGTGCACTCTTGTACTTTGTACCCCGGACGTCAACGACATTGATCCTTCATGTCGGCACAAACGACATCGCTTCAAGTTCCGGAAAAGCAACTTTTGCAAAATACAGTTCCCTGCTGGTTTATATTTCTAAAGAACGCCCGGATATCACCTGAATATATGCAAGTCTCATCTTGCCAAGGACGCCAAATCGCCGTCGAAGGGACAACAATGGTGCGTTCGTGCACCGTTGTAACCAAGAGGCCAGCCACTTCAACCATCTTCTGCAGCACTACTGCCGGCATTCAAAGCAAGTCCGCTTTCTACAACATGGTTTCGACTGGCTACCAACAGCCCGTTTCCTCGCGGCTGATGGCCTGCATCCCAGTTTTGAGGGCGTCTCATTACTGGCTGGCCATTTTAGAGAGATCTGCTTCCAGTCTTCCTACAACAGATCTTCACCTTCCTGGAATGATTGCGCACCTTCCAGTGAGCCCCAACTTTCCACTGAGATTACCAGTACTGATACCCAACTTCATCCTATCGCTACCCCATTCTGCGAAGACGAATGGCCTTCATTAACGTCCAGGACTTCCGCGACTGTTCCCGTGCTCAACCGCCTTGTGAAAATAACGGTCCATCTGCCGCTACGAATGCTTCCGTGGCTGTTTCTGACAGAAATAGCGACACAGCAAGCCACCCCAACACCCAACCGTCGTCAAGAAATGAGCAACAACCTCTGGCACCCGTTCAAGTCGGAACAGCTCCTACAGCAAAAGGCCACCGCTCTTCAGCGAACTTCACGCCGAACGCATCGTTGTCAAGGAATGCGCCTTCTCCTCAACATCTGGGTGAAAAGACAAGGCCTGCTTCAGCGACGTCAGGGGCTGTGCCTTCGCCTCACCAACTGTGCGGGAAAACAAGACCTGCATCAGTCCCGAGTAGTTCATCTAGTGCCTCCAAGACTCAGCCACACAGACAAAATGGCCGCCCTGCCAAAAATGACAAATCTGTCGCAGCCTCTGAGCGTCACGAATACAAGCTCCGCAGCACGAACTCCAAAGCCTCCCGGTCCGAGCGACAGCGATGACTAGCCACGTCATTTTCCGGCAACAGTGCTCCTACACACTACTTTGTCGGATTTCTGAAGCTCAGAAAAATAGCCGATAAGTGCATTCGCCACGAGTTGCATGTCGCCACCCTAAGGTCCTACTTAGCCTCGTCCATAGCCCCGAAAGGCCTTCGCATAACCGTAAAACCAGCTATATCTGAAATGTCAGAAAAGAATATATCACGATGGAATGCGATACTAGCAACCGCTTCGCTTGAACTTGCCAGTGTTGTTTTAGAAGACTATGTATCTTCCGAGAATACATTACGTAATACCGCAAACCAACTGTGCTCTCGCTATAAACTAAGCTCTTCTGAAACGTTCGCGTTGGAAGAGTACAAAACCAAAAAGCGAGACGAGCTTTGCGCCATTAAAACAAAAAAGCTGTTACGAGACAACGTAGGCTATTCTTCCAACGTAGTTAGCAATGATCGTGAATTCATGCATAATTCAACTGACAAAGAATGCCCATCTTCTTTCACGGCGGCACTAGCGGTTAAAAAAGAACGCATTCCTCCCGATTTTTTGAATATAATTAATATTTCTGATTATGAATTAATCTTCGAAGGAAATAAAGTGCTGTCCCGGGGCATCAGCTTTTCTCCTGCCACAGGCGGTTTTGGCGAGTTTCAGTTGATGAAAGATCTGGATAATTTTGCTCTGAATCTTCGTCTTCGAGAATTTTTTCATAATAAGCCTAATTCAAATGCATCGCGCATACATTGCCATCTTACAAACACTGGGTTCCCCCAACACAGCGTGACAAGTGTCTAGAATTGTACATTAGTGCTGTACAAAAAGATGTGCTACAACTGTATAAGAAACAGATCCCTTTTAATCGGAACTTTTCAGTTCGCGAGACAAAAGCGATGGAGCAGTTATCGTCTCGAAGCGATATCATCATTAAGCCGGCTGACAAGGGTGGTGCCGTGGTAATAATGAATAAAAGCGATTATGTCGCAGAGGCACATAGGCAGCTAACAGACGAATCTTTCTATCGGCCTGTGGAGTATGACCCCACAGATCAGTTCAAAAATATTCTTAAGGACACTTTGCTAGATCTTCATAAGGAGAACCAAATTACAGAAAGCGCGTTTCGCTCAATCGTCCCCCTCAGCCCGGTAGCCGGTAGATTCTACTTGTTACCTAAAATTCATAAAGAGAAGATTCCAGGTAGGCCCATTGTTTCTGGTGTCGGCTGTGTCACGGAAAATCTGTCTCGGTACGTCGACACGCTCATTAATAATATTCCGCCCACATTTCCGTCTTACATAAAAGACACAACGCACTTCCTTTCTGACGTCATCGACCTGACTATTCCTCCGGAATTATTGCTCGTCACGCTCGACGTCACATCGCTCTACACGAACATTCTGCATGAAGATGGTATCCGGGCCGTAGTGACTGCCTATAATGAAGCTACCATAGAAAAAAAACAGTAGATAGTTGTACTTTGACCACCTTATTGAAACTTATATTGCAGTTAAATAATTTTGAATTCGAAGGCAAACATTATGTCCAGACGAGTGGTACTTCAATGGGTACCCGTATAGGCCCAAATTATGCAAACATATTTATGGGTATGCTTGAAAACAAATTTTTGGAAAGCCGGTCTTTAGTACCATTTTGCTATAGGCGTTACATTGAAGATATTTTTTTCATTTCGCCCCATAGCGAAGCCGAACTCCTATCATTTATCGCCGATTTCAACAGCGTGCATCCTTCGATATCATTTTCCCATACGTATTCTAGATCTACAATAAATTTTCTTGACGTCACAGTCTCACTTCACGAAGACCGCTTAACTACAACAGTGTACCGTAAACCTACTGACCGCCAACAGTACCTGCACTTTGACAGTAGCCATGTCAAGCATGTTAAAACCAGTATCCCCTACAGTCAAGTGGTCCGCTTCAAACGCATCTGCTCGGAACAATCTCATTTTGAACGCAACTCCGCTACACTTCGTAACTCGCTGACTAAGCAGAATTACCCACCACAACTGATAGATGACGCCATTAAGCGTGCTGATACACTACACGGATCGAGTCTACTTGCCAAAGATAACCCAACAGTTCAGCACTTTCATACCAACCTTGTCTTGACCCATTCTTCATCTTCTCCAAAAATTACAACAATCCTAAATAAGCACTATAACATTCTTATGCAAAGTGATCGCCTGAAGAATATATTTTTAGAGCCACCCAAAGTAGTTTACAGAAGGTCAGAAAACCTACGCGATATACTAACATCGTCAAAGACCAATTCCCCCGAACCCGTAGGCCGCCATCCATGTAACAAGAGTCGCTGTAAAGTATGTCTGCACATGACCACATCTTGTAGCGTCAATAGCACCGGTTCACTGTTTCGTATAAGCATTCGCGGTGATTTCAACTGCGATACTGCAAAAGTCATATACCTGCTGCAGTGTACAGTATGTAATGTACAATATATAGGTCAGACTGAAACCCCGTTTAGATTACGCTTCAACAACCACAAAGCCCGCGTTCAAGCCCTACCGACCTTACCGCTATCAAGGCATGTCCAACTCACCGGCCACACATTTGATCAGATTTCTGCTACCATTCTGGAATCAGGCTTTAAAACTAATCATGACCAGGAAATTAGGGAGTCTTACCTTATCTATAAGTTCAATACAGTGTCTTCCGGTTTAAATGAAAGCACAGGAAAATTGAGTTCCATACCCTCTTAATGCCCAAATATTTCGCTTTTAGGTCAGTGTATTCTGGTTCGTCATCAGTTTCTTTTCTAGATTTAGTAATAGATATTCTTTATACTGATTATGCTGTTCATTGCCTTCATGTGTTTCATTGATCATGTGTAACTTCTTCCTTCTTCATTCGCGCTGTTCAAGATGGTCACTTGTCATCTTAGGACTGATTAAAAGCAAAGTACATTGCCATGTTTATTATATGTAGCTAACACAGCAGATAGACTAAGTTTCGCAAAGTAACTGTTGTGTATTGTGGTTCATTTCTCCTCTTGTGATTGACACTGTGATTCCTTTATCGTTCTGTAGACATGCGCCTGGTGCTTTTTATCGAATTTTTTGGCTCTGTTATCCTGTGCGTTGTTATTCCCTACATATATTGTGCCATCCCTCTCTCGATCCAGACATTCTGACGAAGGCCGTTCCACGGTCGAAACGTCAATAAATTGTTTCAAGCGTTTCAAACGTTGGTCTACGTTCTTACTATATATATATATATATATATATATATATATATATATATATATATATATATATATATATATATATATATATATATGTATATATATATGTGATTTTTTGGCAGCTGATTGATTAATATAAGATAAAGTCACCAGAGATTGAAGAACGTAACAAGATTTAATTCATGACATTTCGGCTGGAGGACCAGGACAAGGCTGGTCCTTCAGCCGAAACGTCGTGGATTGAATCTTGTTATGTTTTTCAATTTCTGGTGACTTTATCTTATATTTGTGTGTGTGTGTGTGTGTGTGTGTGTGTGTGTGTGTGTGTGTGTGTGTGTGTGTGTGTGTGTGTGTGTGTGTGTGTGTGTGTGTGTGTGTGTGTGTGTGTGTGTGTGTGTGTGTGTGTGTGTGTGTGTGTGTGTGTGTGTGTGTGTGTGTGTGTGTGTGTGTGTGTGTGTGTGTGTGTGTGTGTGTGTGTGTGTGTGTGTGTGTGTCACTTATGTCTTGCTATTTCTAATAAAAATAGGACATATGTAATATGTATAGTATGTAAGCATGGTATAGTAAGTTACACTCTTTACACAGCCCTGCTTAAGTCTGCTCCAGGAATGGTAGAAATGGAAGGGGATGTGGAAGAGCTCGGCTGGCAAGACTAAAGATGAAATAGCTTTCTTATTGTGCACGCAGCCTGGTACCGTGCAGAATGTGGAAATGCCCGGCAAGGTGAAATGTAGTGAACTTAGAAAGACAAGATCTGTAATTCGACTAGAATTTAAGGGGAACGATAGCTGGAAACTAGTAAGGAAGAAGCCCATCAGCAAGTTAGCGGTAAGAGGGAAAGTAAAAGAATTTACAATCTTGCTTCATAACAGACCTCCTGCTTTAACCCAATATGATCACCTCAGCGCTCCAGCAAGGAGGGATAATTTCATGGATAACAAAGTAGAGTACGTGATAGATAGAAGTAGGGGGTAGGGTAGCTGAACAGGATACCGGAAAGTTGTCTCACAAGATGAAAAACCCGATTAGGATTTTCCAAAAGTCTGAAAGCCTTTAACCCCACAACATAGAACTGGCGGAGTTGTCAACATTAATCGATAAGCTTCAGGTAATTAACACGCGTAACGAAGTTTAATGTGGACAGCATTGAGCATGCTCTAAAGAACGAAAGGAGCGTAAAAGCAGCCGAGACGAAACTCGGCATAAGCGAAAATTGGATCTATGCACTGAGCGATAAAAGGGGCAATGCCATTGCCAATATGGATAGCGTGGTTATGGGGGCTGAGAATTTCTACAAAGATTTACAAAGAAGCGATAATTATTGAGGACATTAATGACAGGGACAGCCACGTAGAGGATTGGGAAATTCTGCAAGTAACAAATGAAGAAGTCCGTAAATAAGCCCTTATAAGCAATAGAAAGAGGGGAAGAATCTGGTGACGTCGTGTAACTGCGGATCTGTTCAAGGATAGGGGGGAGAATGTGCATGAAAAACTGACCGCCCTGCATACACAATGGCTCATGGCCTCCAGTGTATCAACATCTTTGACGAACACTAACATTATCTTCGTCCATAAGGCAGGAGATGACAAGTGCTTGAAAAGTTAGACAAATCAGATTGCGGCTCTGTGACTATAAGGTATTTAGCAAGTAATCGCTAACTTAGTCAGAGCATCCTTAGACATTTATTAAGCAGAGAACCAGGCTGGCTTTCATAAAGGCTGCTGGACAGTGGAGTATATTCATGCTATGAATGAGGTGACAGAAAAACTTGCATAATACAACCAACCTTTATACATAGCCTTCAAAGAATGCAAGGAAGCATTTGACTCTGCCATAATTCAGCAGTCGTGCAGGCATCCCGGAACCAGGGTACAAAAGACACATATCTAAAAGTACTGGAGAGAATCTATCAAAAATCCGCAGCTACCATAATCTTCCGTAGAGAAAGTGATAAAATCCTAATTAGGGTTGACAGGAGGTATTTAGAGATCTGGATTGAGAAAATCTGGGGATAAACGCTAATATAAAACTTCTTTGTAGTTTGCATTTCGCTCATGTCATTGTCTTGCTAAGTAACTAGGGGGGGGGGGGGGGGCAAATTGTAGGGCATGGTTGAAAGCCTCGACAGACAAAGGAGAACAGCGGGCCTAGAAATTAATGTAACGAAAGTAACGTTCAGCAGTCTTGGAAGGGATCAGCAGTTAATGATAGGTCGTGAAGTCTTGAAAGTGGTTAAGACAAAAAATCTACTTAGGGTGGGTATAACTGCAAACGGACACCACACGAGTGAAATAAGTAGGAGAGTAAGAATGGCTTGCAGAAAAACTGGAAAACATTGTGGGATGATGAATAGCAACTTGCCAGCATCCGTCAAGAAGAATGCATACAACAGCTGTCAGTTTCCGGTACTAACCTGTGGGGCGGGAACTTGGAGGTTAACGAAAAGGGTCGACACTGCAGGACAGCACAGCGAGCTATGGAAAGAAAAATTATACGTGTAATGTCAAGAGACGGCAAGAAAGCAAAGTGGGTCAGGGAACAAAGGCGAGTTAATGACATTCTAGTTGAGATCAAGAAGAAATAGGCAGGGGCAGGGCATAAAATGCGATGGCAAGATAACCGATGCTTGTTAAGAGAAATGGACTGCATTTCAAGAGAAGGCAAGCATACCAGGTGACGGCAGAGAGTCAGGTGAATGAATGAGACTAGGAAGATTGCAGGGACAAGGGACACTGCTGGCACAGGACGAGGTGAATTACATACGATTTCAGCAGCGCGAACACGGTTAGGAAAAGACAGCGCTCTGTCCTGTACGTCTTCCGTCTTTTCCTAACCGTGTTCGCACTGCTGAAATCGTATGGATTCCCACCAACTAGCCCGCCAGATTGTGTGAATTACATGTAGATATAGAGGAAAGGCCGTTGTCTTATAGGGCAGTGTTAGCCTGATGAAAGAGATGCTTGAGAAATCACCAGTCTTGCATTACTTGTACAACAACATTCTCTTGTTAATTATTTGTGTCATGGGTCTCTTTTAAAATCACCATCACCAAAGATGTGCAGTGCATGTGCCCAACTTTCAGCTTTAATCCTTTTCTCTAGAATAACTGAACAGTACTTTTAGCTGTATTTTAGCTGCGTATTCTCTCTGGCGTACCATACTCATTGCAACAATGGCAGCATTTAGTTACATTCCAGATCCCGGCATTCAGTCAGCTAATTATTTTTGCACCTGGTGTTATGATTTTCATCACTGCCTGTATTGAATACAGGTCTCGACATTAAAAGCATATGTAAATGACAAAAATCGCAAGAGGCAAGATTCTCTGATCACTTGGTGCAGAAATATGTTTATTTCCAAGTTGTTAATACAGTCGATGGTGTGTTGTAATGTTGATAATGATATGATTTTCAGGCAGAATGAAAAGCGCAAGCGACTTGCAAAACCTCGGAACGCTATTAGAATTCTGCAATATACTGTAACAAAAATGTTCCGTACTGACAGGTAAAACCAAATGGGCTATATCACACATGCAAAGAACATGCAAGGATCGCTTATTGCTTTCATGTGTTCACATAGCCTGACTGACTGAAAGGAAACAGTGCGCCGCCTGACATGGAGCCCTGAAGTCAGGAATCCTAAAAAGCTTGTAAAGCTTCAAGGTGGTTCGGTATCGCCTCTGCATCGCGAAGCTGATACTGCCGGCAGCTGTCCGATAGTACACATGACTCCGCTGCAGTTTAGAACTGCTGCGAAATGTATGTTCCTAAAACCACGATTGTACCGGCGCATATAAACGCTTCCCTACTGAAAAATCCGGTATGAATTTTAAACCGGAACCGCATACCGGGTTATTGTACAGGATTTGCGATACCGGATTACCGGAGTATCCTGTACAAAACAGGAATACAGGACTCTCCTGTTTTGTACAGGATACTCCGGTAATCCGGTATCGCAAATCCTGTACAATAACCCGGTATGCGGTTCCGGTTTAAAATTCATACCGGATTACAGGACAGTCCTGTATTCTACAGGCTAGGCCCGTATTATACAGGAGGGCCCTGTATCACAGGACAAAGGCAGGAATAAAATGCTTCAAATATATTCCACTTGGACTACATCTGCCCAAAAACTGGGGCCATAAGTGTACATGCCAAATGCTGCAATATACAGAGCCTCAGAAACTGGTAATCTGCGATTATCAGCGACTCGTATTGCAGTCGATGTGCAATTGTGTTATTTGCTCCCAGCTTTTACCAAGTATTGGTAGCTTGGTGAGTATTACAATGCATCAAAAACTCCAAAAGATGTTAATTTTTTTCGCATGTCTTGAACCAGCTCAATGAGGTAATAATTTAACTCTTCGCGACGATCTACCGGCGCTGGGGTCTCTACAGGGTGCTGGCCAATGAAGTAGTGAAAAGCACCTGCAGAAAAGAAAATATGATTGGTAGTACATAATGCCCCCACCTTATCATTTAATTGGGCACTGACACACAACATAATGCATTGAGCACTGTGACGTGCAACTTACGGCCAATGGCTTGTAGCTTTTCAGGGGTCATTGGCTTCCTGCCCACTGTCGAGGCTTCTGACTTCAGGTTCCGATGGCAAGCTTGCCCTGTAACGCTCCTTTCCAGGAGTTGTGGAGTCGTCCAAAGGCTGCGTCCTTGCAGAAACGCGAATCTTTGGGTGCCACCATAACTGCTGCCCACGTTGCCGAAGGAATAAAAATTCCATTCCCGAGGTGGACCTGTATGCAATAATTACAAATGCATACCCCAGTAGCACAAACGGGGCTCTGAATTGCGGGCCCTCGTGGGCCCAGACAAGCCACAGACAAGCAAGGCGTCTCAAGACGCCAGGCCCTGAGCATTGGCAATGCTCAGTATCGTGAATGCACCTCACGCCTTCCATATTTGAATCAATAATGTATTGAAAATCTGCGTCGTAGCATTGTTGGTGTGTAAACAGGTTGCTCGGACGATTCCGGTGCTTGCGTGGTCATCCTCCATTATTTACGGCACATACCGCAGCATCGATGCGATGCTTGATGTTTGTTCAGGGGCTTGAGCCGCTCCCCCTCAGGACGCTTATCGATGATTGCTCTCGCACGTGTACACCACATGCCTCTGTAAAGAAAGAATACAAACTATAAAACTAATTTTAGTCGTGTTATCATGAAGGACAAGCAATTTCGGTATGTAACTGAAAGAAAATTTTGCGCTATTCCGTCCCTCTACGCTGTGCAATCTACAAAGTTTTAGTTAAAAAGGCACTGGACAGTTAGAACGTTTCTTTTGACGCCGAGCATATCCCCGTGACGGAGGCAGTACTTAAAGAACAGAGTGATTTAAAATGCGTACTTACGTCCTAGCAGCACGTCGTCGCCGTCATAAAATCCGCCTTCACCGCCGTGGCCTCCACCGGTCAAATGTTCACCACTCACGTCTTTCAGAGCGAAGTCATTCATCACTGAGACAAGGATGATAGGGTTCCACCATATTTGCACTGGACGCACGCATGAAAGGCGATGTCATCTTTGATCATGGATTGATCAAGGCAACACGAAGAAAGGCGCAAAAAATTGTATAACACAAATTCAACGCCAACGAGCGAGTGCCAGCGTGTTTTCGCAGCTACCTTCATCGCTTGACACTCAATTTCCCATCCGCAGGAGAGAAAAACCTGTTCCAAACAAACACAGAAAAGGCGGGGGAGGACTTCTGCATAAAGGCACCGCGCTGCGACCGGGCACAGTGAACAAGCAGAATCGGAACCTCCTCGCCACTTCATGGAAGCCTCGCGGGTAGCGTGGTCGGGGGGCGGCTTAAAATGCTCGGTCGTGGGTTGTAGAGTGAGCGCCTCCGCGCCGCTTCGGGGAACGGCACTGGAAGGGACAGGACAGAACAGCCAGGAATGCGCAGTTTGTTTTTTTTTTTGCGACCGGACCCAGGAAAAGCAAAGGCGGTGAGGAGAGAAAAGAAAAAAGCTTTTAAAAAAAAATTGCGCAAAGACGGGTTACTCGTGTAAGGTTTCTACAGGTGGTTCTTGTTTTTATTTTGTTCTCTCGAGCGCTGTATCTTTTAGCTAGCACGAAGCGTCGGCCTTAAGGGAACACCCCAAGCTGCCGGCTCCGTTGAATTAACCTTTTCTTGTTTGTCGATAGAAATGTTCTGGGCGATTTGTGATTAGTATGTGTTCCTGATAGAGTGAAGGGTGGGGCCGCTCGCGATGACGCTTGGACAAGTTGCGTTATCAATGGGCGATCACTTGAAGAAGAAGTGTAAAGAATTCCTGCACGAAAACCAAGAATTTTCTTTCTTCATCGATGCGTCGCTAGAGGCTGCCGCTAGCGAACGTTACGAAAGCTGCTGCAATGAACGCGACAGTAACAAACCTTTTTGAGCCTCTGGCGCAGTCACCAGAGGCTCGCCATGTTTATCAGCCAGTCTTGAAGTTCTGCACTGTGAAATCCAGAGTAATCTTCGAAGGACTTACGAAGGCTGCTGGCGGATATATACTAGCTGTTTGCCCGCACACAGCCGCCCTGGCTTTGTCAGGGTGCTGCACGGGAAGCAGCCCCCGCCTTTCATGCACAAACTGCATGTTTTGCCACTGCGAAGCTCACGCTTAGCCCTTTTCTTTTCCTAGACCTTTCAACAAAACCGTGTATGTGTTGATTATCGCACTTATGCGCACACTGCCCCCCCCCCCCCGTTCCCCTAAAAAATATCTGCTGGCGTACAACAGTCAATCTGCAGACCAAGCACCAGAACCGCAGCACATATCGCTCTGAATACAGGCAGGTATGTCCGGTTTGAGCTCCGTACCGGACTAGTCTGTCCGGATTGAGCTCCGTACCGGACTGGTCTGTGCGATTTGAGCTTCGAACCGGGAATGGACTGCCCGGTATGAGCCCCGTACCGGAGCGGTCTGTCCGGTTTGGGATCGATACCGGACCGGTATGAACCGGTATAGCCATCAAACCGGACGGGTCTCGCCGGTATGAGAGTGATACCGGACCGGTATGAAACCGATATGTTCCGGTAAAATCCGGTTTGCCGCGATACCGGATTTTTCAATAGGGAAGCTTCCCCTGTAGCGCTCCTCTCCAGGAGTTGTGGAGTCGTCAAAGGCTGCGTCCTTGCAGAAACGCGAATCTTTGGGTGCCACCATAACTGCTGCCCACGTTGCCGAAGGAATAAAAATTTCATTCCCGAGGTGGACCTGTATGCAATAATTACAAATGCATACCCCAGTAGCACAAACGGGGCTCTGAATTGCGGGCCCTCGTGGGCCCAGACAAGCCACAGACAAGCCAGGCGTCTCAAGACGCCAGGCCCTGAGCATTGGCAATGCTCAGTATCGTGAATGCACCTCACGCCTTCCATATTTGAATTAATAATGTATTGCAAATGTGCGTCGTAACATTGTTGTTGTGTAAACAGGTTGCTCGGACGATTCCGATGCTTGCGTGGTCATCCTCCATTATTTACGGCACACACCGCAGCATCGATGCGATGCGTGATGTTTATTCAAAGTCTTGAGCCGTTCCACCTCAGGACGCTTATCGATGATTGCTCTCACACGTATACACCATATGCCTCTGTAAAGAAAGAATACAAACTATAAAACTTAGCTTAGTCGTGTTATCATGAAGGACAAGTAATTTCGGTATATAACTGAAAGAAAATTTTGCGCTAGTTCATCCCTGTACGCTGTGCAATCTACAAAGTTTTAGTTAAAAAGACACTGGTCAGTTAGAACGTTTCTGTTGACGCCGAGCATATAACTGAGACGGAGGCAGTACTTAAAGAACAGAGTGATTTAAAATGCGTACTTACGTCCTAGCAGCACGACGTCGCCGTCATAAAATCCGCCTTCACCGCCGTGGCCTCCACCGGTCAAATGTTCACCACTCACGTCTTTCGGAGCGAAGTTATTCAACACTGAGACAAGGACGACAGGGTTCCACCATACTTGCACTGGACGTACTCATGGAAGGCGATGTCATCTTCGATCGTGGATTGATCAAGCAACACGAGGAAAGACGCAAAAAACTGTTTAACACAAATTCAACGAGGACTAGCGAGTGCCAGCGTGTTTTCGCAGCTACCTTCGTCCCTTGACATTCAACCCAACCCCAGGAGAGAAAAAAAAACCTGTTCCAAACAAACGCAGGAAAGGCGGGGGAGTACTTCTAGCGACCTGGCACAGTGAACAAGCAGAATGGGAACCTCCTCGCCACTTCATGGAAGCCTCTCGGGGAGCGTGGTCGGGAGGGCGGCTTAAAAAAAATGTTCGGTCATGGGTTGTAGAGTGAGCGCCTCCACGCCGTTTCGGGGAACGGCACTGGGAGGGGTAGGACAGACACAGAGGAGCCCAAGGGGAAGGAACAAAGGCCGACAGAAAAACCACGGATGAGCAGGTTTTTGGTTGCGACCGACTCGGACCCAGGAAAAGCATTGAAGGCGGTGTTGAGAGAAAAGAAAAAATCTTTAAAAAAATGCGCAAAGACGGGTTACTCGTGTAAGATTTCTACAGGTGGTTTTTGTTTTTATTTTGTTCTCTAGAGCGCTGTATCTTTTAGCTAGCACGAAGCGTCGCCCTTAAGGGAACACCCAAAGTTGCCGGCTCCGTTGAATTAACCTTTTCTTCGTCGATAGAAATGTTCTGGGCGATTTGTGATTAGTATGTCTTCCTGATAGAGTGAAGGTTGGGGCCGCTCGCGATGGCGCTTGGACAAGTTGCGTTATCAATGGGCAATCACTTGACGAAGAAGAAGTGCAAACAATTCCTGCACGAAAACCAAGAATGTTCTTCCTTCATCGATGCGTCGCTACAGACTGCCGCTAGCGAACATTAAGAAAGTTGCTGCAATGAACGCGACAGTAACAAACCTTTTGGAGCCTCTGGCGCAGTCACCGGAGGCTCGCCATGTTTATCAGCCAGTCGTGAAGTTCTGCACTGTGAAATCCAGAGTAATCGGCGCAGGACTTACGAAGGCTGCTGGCAGATGTATACTAGCTGTTTGCCCGCACACAGCCGCCCTGGCTTTGTCAGAGTGCTGCACGGGAAGCCAATATGGCGGTTGCCCGCAATTCCCCTTCATGCAGCCCCCGCCTTTCATGCACAAACTGCATGTTTTGCCACTGCGAAGCTCACGCTTAGCCCTTTTCTTTTCCTAGCCCTTTCAACAAAACCGTGCGTGTGTTGATTATCGCACTTATGCGCACGCTGACCCCCCCCCCCCCGTTCCCCTAAAAAATATCTGCTGGCGTACAACAGTCAATCTGCTGACCAAGCACCAAAACTGCAGCATATATCGCTCTAAATACAGGCTGGTATGTCCGGTTTCAGCTCCGTACCGGACTGGTCTGTCCGGTTTGAGCTTCGAACCGGGAATGGACTGTCCGGTATGAGCTCCGTAGCGGAGCGGTCTGTCCGGTTTGGGATCGATACCGGACCGGTATGAACCGGTATAGCCATCAAACCGGACGGGTCTCGCCGGTATGAGAGTGATACCGGACCGGTATGAAACCGATATGTTCCGGTAAAATCCGGTTTGCCGCGATACCGGATTTTTCAATAGGGTTGTACTTAAGAAGCAAGCTTCATGGAGTTCCAATAACAAACGCAGGCTTCTGCGCGCAAATGGAACCGGCACTAAAGACTGACACACGCAGACTTTTGGAATGAAAAAAGCAAGTACAGTTCCGTCGTGGTGTGGTTACAATCATATTGATACGATGGTGATACCAGAAATTCTTCGCAAAGTACTGCGGCCCTTTTGTTTTTCTCGATCGCCTCAGTGACGTCTACTACACAATGGTCAATCAAAGTGACCCCAGGTAGTCGCCGCTCCCGCAAGGCCCACGTTGTTCACGTAGCCCGTCTCAAACGCTGCCGTCACAAAAGTGACTTACTCGCTCGAGGACGAGCCTCGACTGCCGCGAGCGAAGTGTTACGCCACGCTGCGGCGCTGCCGCACTGCAGTGCCCCGGAAAGAAGAGGACGGACTCCGTAGGCGCGAGACTGTGCGGTGGACCCCGCCTGACGCTGCCTGTTCAATGACGTCGCCGATCCCCGCTGGCAGATAAACCCGTTCCCCTCCTCGCAACTTCGTATCAATATGTATATTCAATTAAAACATGGCACCAACTCTCAGTTGCATCTCCTTCGCGCCATTGCTTGAAGCGCAGAGCACTCACCACGCCGCGAAAGCGTGTGCAGGCCTTGGCGTAAACTACGAATAGATGACGGTATAACACAAAAACATTGAACAGCTGTGTTTACTGAAAACACTCACGGGTCAGCAATAAATGCACCAAACAGTACACACAAATACTGCAGTCGCGCAATCAACACACTCGAAAACACTGCACTGCATGAGCGCACTGCGGGCGAAGCCAGCGGCCATGGAGGAAGCCAGCGCCAATTGACTCGGCAGTTGTTGGCTCTGTTGGCAACGTGAATCCGTATCAAAACCCAAATGTGAATTTTATGCCTGCAAAATTCGTTCAGGAAAATATTCTCTACCGTGCGTTTACTGCACTTGGGCGCATTTTTATCGCGGTATATACCTGCCGGCGTTTTTACGTACACCGCTCACGAAATACGTTTGCAAACACCGTATGTAACGAACTGCAAACGTTCTGAATCCGCCATTGCGTTGCGTTCTCCGGCAACGGGCGGTGGATCGAGGTTTTCCGGTTCTCACAGAGTTTCGACGGTGTTCGCATTTGGTAAAGCGGAGTGCTGACGGTTTTAAATTCCCAAAAAACCTTCATGTTGTGTAATTCGTGTTTAGTTTGTAGTATGCGTGGCCGCACTAACGGGATCGCCTCGTTTTTTCTCGCCATGCATGTGACCGTGTCCTTGGCTGCTGCTTTCGACGCCAGAAGCGCTGCCAGCGCTGCTGAACACTTGATACTTTTCTCTAAAGGGCTGCACCCTACAGTTGAAAGCAGTGGGGCTGATTTAGACAAAGCATTGGGATTTCAGGAAAGTGAAGAAAAAATTGATTTTAAGCGGGTAGAAATAATGCTGTTTATATGTACTTGTTTATATGTTTATATCTTCATATGTAATAACGCTGCTTATATGTACTTGTCACCATGGAACACTAACGCGTCCAATCTGCCGTTCTGCTACAGAAATAACCAGTGAACGTTATCTGACTAGTAGCTAAAATCAAGACAAGAGTAAAAGTTTGCGAGTCATGGCCAGGTGGCTTGTCACCGCCTTAATTAAAGGCCACAGCCTTATCGATCCATTCGTTCTTGAACAGAAGCTCAGCGGCTGAGCTGAGCTATGCACGATATTAGGCGAGAACGGCTGTATGCCCTCCTTATGTGACGTTAGTCTCGTGGCTCGTCTCTGCAGGCAACCATGGGGGGCAAAAACGACTGGTCAGTAGTTAAACGTTCATACACAGGAAGGCCGCACCCTTGGCGCCAAAGCTTTCCCAGGGTTTCCAACGAGGTGAAACAGGGGGCTTGGGCTGGTCCTCCTTTGAGACTCGGGAGCCTGTGGCCAAACTCTCCTACGATTGCAGGCTCAGTACCGTGCCAGACGACAGCTGGCCTCGTGAGGTTCCCAAGTACGTGCAGGTGCAGACAAAAGTGAGCAGAGCTCCCTCTTACCTAAATATTTTGCACTCGTGGCCTAATTAAAATTGCCAGATGTACCATGTGCAGGCTAGTGATGGACGCTAGTACGCTTTCTCATGGAGAACCAATGGTTCTTCATTTCCGATCTGCAAGGAGTGAGTATATTTAGAACCAGTGTTTGAAATCTGGCTCTATCGAAAGTTGTCTCTAGTTATTCGAGTGCAGATAGAGAGGAAAATAAGGAAGGAAAGAGAGATAGCGGCTGCCGACCTCTTTTAAACATCGTTTTATAAGAAGGTGAGAAAAGCTGAGAAATAATTTTTAAATGTGGTTGTTTTATTTTCAAATTCATGACTGAGATCTAAAACAAGCAATCTACACGCTGAGCCAGGGTGCTCGTTGTTGCGTGCCCGAGGGGCCAGCCCTGGACTGACTCGTGGTGTGAGGGCGAGTGTTACTGTTTTCGAGCGCAGCTCTTCAGCGCACGTGCGTGGGTTAAGCGGCCTGGCTGTCATTGGTGTAACCGAGCTAAGCCATAAATAAAAACAAACATTGCCGCGACTGGGATTCCAACCCACTGCGCCGCGAAGACATCAGCTTCGCTGGTCACATCAGCCGGCCACGGCTTGTGTTATTCTTGTTGTTGGCACCATACAAATGGCGCATGCCCACAAGGGGGATTGGCAATGACCAGGCGGTGACTACCAGTGGTGTAGATTGCATATGGCAGAAATGAGATATCAGGAGTGTCATCTCATTTACAGAAATGGTTGACGGTGGTGAAGGGGCCTTAATAAACTTAAATTTCGAGAGGTAAAAAACAAAACAAAACTAAAACCTGGTTTGGTTATGGGGTGTGGCTGTTTACGTCCCAAAGCAACTTTGTTCATGAGGGACGCCGCAGTGACGGGCTCCGGAAATTTCGACCACCTGGGGTTCTTTAACGTTCACTGACATCGCGTAGTACACGGGGCTCGAATAATATGTGCATAACAATATTTTTTCAAGTATAGTCTTTTGCCGCGACCATGAGCTGGCGAGTAAGCTCTCTGTTGGAGCTGCTATTGTAGTCCAGAACGGTGTTCCAACTTACGAAATCAAACTACGGCCGCCGACGTGGCTCAGTGGTTATGGCGCTCGGCTGCTGACCCGAAAGACGCGTGTTCGATTCCAGCCGAAGCGACCGTATTTCGATGGAGGCGAAATTCAAGACGCCCGTGTGCTGTGCGATGTGTGCTCTGCTGTTAGAGAACCCCAAGTGGTCGAAATTTCCTGAGCCCCTCACCACGGCGTCCCTCACGGCTCAGGCGCTTTTGGACGTTAAACCAACATAAACCTAAACTTAAATGTTTTATAGTCATGCACGAACGTCGAAAAAATATTTTCATCAAAATTACAATTAAAAAATTCCTTTACACGAATTGTTACTGTTGGGTGAAGATGCAATTGTTGGCAAATCTTGTCTATTTAGGTTTTTAAGCGAAGCAGGTTTTCTCGAGAAACTGAGTTTTTACCCTCTGTGTTGCTTCATTTTTTCTTACACCTCAGCTCCGTTCTCATTCCTGAGAGTAAGGCGGAGGTTTTCATCTGATTGGTGGAGAGGCTCAATATGCCTGCCCAGTAAAGGATGGCTGCTGAGTCCATCCGACCTTCTTTAAAGCTTCTACTATTACCAACTTATAAGGTGCTTTCCTTTGTCATCGCTAGGTAATACAAACCAGTGTTTTATTTCCTCTACACCACCGATCATTTTAATGTTTCCATAAAATTCTGCAAAAAGACAACTTCCTTATACATCGAGCTTGCCGCATGATGGCCTTAGTTGCCTTTGTGTGATAAAATCCAAGAAACAAACCCGTAACAAAAAATCTGACGGTTTTATGTGTTATGGCGCGTTGCACAAACCTTCATGGCTACGCAAAAGCTCACTCCAGTGCCGGGCAGTTTCACCCTGGCCAGAGCATTTACTTGCCCAAAGCGCCGTAGCGGTGTAAAGGCCGTTGTACGATCGTTTTTGGGCGGATCCGACAGCGAGCGAACCGCTCGCTTTCGGCCTTCGCTCGGGCGTGGGGCGGAATGGGTGTTGTACGATCATTTTGGAGCTGGCGGACGAGGCGGATGTTTTAAAGCGTTCCGATTGGCGCACCCGGCATTGCCGTCTGTCCAATAATAATATCCTCCTTGGTCCAATAGCATGCTCCTGTTGGCAACCTAGACGGCGCGAAAACGTGGTCTTTTTTTGCTCCTCGGCGACCGGCACCTAGGCTGAACTTCGGCATAGCCATGGCGTGGTTTTTGAAGTTCTTGCTCTTGTACGCGGCTCTCGTCAGCTACCAGATGAGTAGCTCGGCTGTAGAGGTTTTGACTGCTTACATGGGCAACACAAACAGGGTCAACTGGCCATTTGTTCGTCGCTGCTGACGCAATCATTCAGCAGCAGCGTAAGCGTAGGCGCAAGCCTATACGACGTCTTTTAAGAGACCGGCGTCGACTGGGCGAGTACTTCACGTTAGTCCGGGACATGAGGGATGGAGATGGAACAGACTTCTTCCAGTACTTCCGGATGTCTGTGGAAAGGTACAGTACAAGTTCATATCTTCCTTGTTTGCTTCGCACGTGTGGTCGCGTTGTTGCCGCATTGACGCTTTCGACAGATGCAGATGCTGATACTCGCGGTAATGCAGAAGCGCGTTTTCGTGCGACTAACGTGTGAACATTTGATGACAAGTTCACTATAAAGAAGCAGGTCTAGAATGCAAAGCGTGTTCACACGCGCAAACATTTCTATTACATTGGCACTGACCTCTTTGCACCCTTAACTTCAGTGAAGCACACCGCGCAGGCAAGCTCGAGAGTGGTCCTCGGAAAAAGACCAGAGTTGACAGTTAGGCAATAAGTTTGTTGCTTTAACCAAACCGAACCCTATTTCATTTTTCCTGGCTTGGTCGCGCAGACACGGAACAGCGGTGTCCAGCGGTGCCGCGGCTTCAGCAGAATAAATGTGTACTAGGAGCACCATAAAGCTCCGCATATGCGGTATTTGTCAGCAGAAAATGCTTGTGGCTCATGCAGTTATCATATTTATTTTACAGCCAAGTATTTCATTCTGCTCATGTCATTGTGCAGGTTTGACCGTCTCGTAGAGCTGATAAGGCCCCTGATCGGACCTCGTAGAAGTACGGTAGTCAGTTTGTCGGCCGGAGAAAAGCTGGCATTCACATTAAGGTGGGCTAATGTTACATTTTTTTCATCATTTTTTACAGTGCCGTGAAGTATCGTGCCATTACCTGTGGATACTATGTAGTGAAATCTTAAGACGAAATGCACATGTCGGGCCTTTCCTGTAGTGTACCACATGTAGGGAGGAATTGTCTTATTGTCAGCTTTTGGTCTGACTGTTGACAGTACACAATTTAATGTGTAAAATGCTGTGTTCTGCCTATGTGCTATATACACCTTGTGGTGTACATTTCAATGACAGCCAGTGCATGCTTAATAACTGCAGCTTTTTGCAACGTTTGCGATGTAAAAGTGCTCACAGTGTGATTGTAAATGCTCATGATTAGCTCCTGTGAGCTGCCCAGCCTTCCAACGGCTTCAGCTCAGAGCTAAGACTGCAGTAACGCTGTCTTCAATCGACTGTTTTCGTTTTATTTTATTTGCAAAGCAGTTCGACTACTTTGCTTGCTGGTGCATTCCTAAGTGACCTCATGTGAGGTGCAACATGTGGCTTCCTTTTCTTCACGTCTGCGGGTTGTATCTGCTTCAGTCAGGACACCTTATCGTCAGACACCTTAACTGAGACGAGATCTACTCTTTTTTTACGGAATATAGTTCTGTCTCCTTTACAAAAGACAAGGTGTATTATTTCCTTTTCAGTGTTTGTTTTTGATGTACTAAACACTGGAAAAGCTTATTGTAAGTGTACTGTGCCCAGCTCCCATTCCGGGGAGTCTTGGAATTCATGTCAGCCAAGTATTCTGTATGGAACTGAACCAATACCGAAACTGATGTTAAAATCTTTAAAATTCTTCCACCAGTGCAAGCTAATGACAGAAAAAAGTTGCTTTCACTGCAATTGTATGGCACTTGGGTGGCATAGCGCAAACACATCATGAAGCTGCTTTTTTAGTGCCTGCGGGTATTGCAGCAAGTCTGCCAGGATTTGTCTTCGCTTGAATGCATACAGGCATTTGTAGTATGAGGGCCCCTCGCACTCAGGTTACCTGTGGGAAGAAGCAGGTACCACCTAGAGACAAGGGTATTGAACCTTGTGCGTCAAATATAACTGCCAAACCTTGATGGGTCCTCATACTCGACTGCTGAGCCCTTCTGCTCACTGGTTTGTACAGCATACAACAGCAGACCACTTCTGTGATGTGGGGCAGAGGTGAAGCGGGCAGAAGTGAGTTGCAAGAAGCCTGACAGATCAGTCCTATTACTGCAGCTCGTAAGAATGCTGAAGAAGTAGTCTGGTGAATACAAGAATAATGCTGTTGAAGGTCTATTTTATGCTCACCTGACCTGTTTCAGACTGCACTGAAGGGTGGCACCATGCATGTGCTTGCATTTCTTGGTTATACCGTTCAAAAACATAGACTGTGCTTGTTTATTCACTCAGTGGCATTATTTGGGCTTCAGTGTGTGTTTAATATAGGTTCAGTGTTTTCGATTCATCCTTCTCACTAGGCTTTCTGTACTTGCAGGTACCTGCCACATGGTTCCACGATGAGGATTATAGCAAAGTCTTATAGGATCTCCGATAGCATGGCTGCTCGTATAGTGAGGCAAACCTGCCTTGCCTTGCGTCAAGTTCTCGAGCCCTTGTACCTTCCACACCCAAGAGCTGCCGACTGGAGACGTATAGCTGCCGAGTTTGAAAGCCTGTGGAACTTCCCAAACTGTATTGGAGCAATTGATGGCAAACACATTGATATAGAGGCTCCTGCTAACTCTGGAAGTCTGTTCCATAACTACAAGGGCACCTTTAGCATAGTCTTACTTGCTGTGTGTGATGCCAAATATCGGTTCACTTTAGTAGATATTGGGGAGTGTGGTTCTCGTGGGGACACTGGCTTATTCAATGACTCTGACTTCGGGAAGAAGTTAAAAGCAGGCCACCTGTCCATACCAGAGCCGCGACTGCTCCCAGGCACTTCTGTAACACTTCCCTATGTCATGGTCGGAGATGAGGCCTTCCCACTCTCTGAAAATCTCATGAGGCCTTTCCCAGGAGCAAACCTAAATTCAGAAAGAAGGATATTTAACTACAGGCTTTGTCGAGCTAGGCGAATTGTAGAGAACGCATTTGGTATTTTGGCTAACCGGTGGAGGATCCTTCGTCAAGACATCAGGGCATCTACAATATCATTGGATGCTATAGTGTATGCCGTTGTAGTTTTGCACAACTACCTGAGGACACTGGACGACGAAGAGGACGCCATATTTCAGTACTGCTCTCCAGCTGATGTTGACAGGGTGGCGGAGGATGGGAAGTAATTGATGGCCAGTGGAGAGCTGATGCAAACACAGGTCCCTCCTTTTCAGATCTCCGGCAGTGCAGCAGAAACAACTACACAGTTCGGGCAAAAACAGTGCGAGAACAGTTCATGCGGTACTTTTTCAGTGATCATGGGCATGTACCATGGTAGGACAAAGTACTCGAATCTGGCTTTGTACGTCCTAAGTAGAAGGCTACATTTTCCTGGAACATGAACTCTGTGTCGCCTTTGCCATGTTCTGGCTTGCGGCTGGTTCAACGAACCCTTTCAAAGGCGTTCGGATGGCCCAGGTTCAAACCATTCGGCCACATTCAGTGCCCTGGCCTCGCTGCACAGCTCGCATTGCATTGTAAATAACCATCTGCATGTGTTCTGTGCGCTGCATTTAGGAATTCAAGCAATGTCTGGCTTGCAGTGGCAGCACAGCGCTAGGACGCTACATGTGTTGCGCACTTGTAGGCTGGGTTCCCATTTCTTGAATCCTTAACGGTGTTGTCATTCTGCTGCTGCTACCAGTTCTCGGCATGAGCCTGGTTCAATGGGCCCTTTCAGAGGTCCTCGGATGAACCAGGTTCAGACCATTCGGCCACATTCAGTGCCCTGGCCTGGCTGCACAGCTCGCATCACATGTACATGTGCATGTCATTCTGTTGTGTGAACGTTGCCTGTAGGTTTTCATCTTTTGCGTGTGCCATGCCTGATGACGTTTCATTATTTTCGTTCCTTTGTCTCTTTGTGCCTGTCTGTCTGTGGCTTTGTTTCTTTTCAGGCTTGTGGCAAAGGTTACTGTGAAGCTGTATGGAGGTGTTGCAGCCCACAGTGCAGTCGTGTGCATATCCTTTTCCGAGATTGTTGAATGTGTATGTGCCACTCCATGTGTTCTCTGGACAGTGTCGAGTATCACCTTGGCCAGCACCATTGTTTATGTGCCCTGATTATGGGTTTGTGTGCTTCACGTTTCCACCTTCCTATCCTTTCAATGGCCGGGGAACCAGACCATGCAGTGGCACTCTCGGCAGAACCTGCCTGCTAGAGAGTGCGGTCCCCAGGTGGCGGATAGGGGGCCTGCTGTAGTGCAGTGCAGTGATAAGCGCAGCCTACAGTAGCGGTGCTTGCACCTCGCGGACCAACAGGCAGATGCAGTTTCACTGAGGAGCACCGCGGGCAACCGTCTTGTGGATTCCTTTCTTCTTACAAACTGAATAAACATGCAGTTTGAAACAACTATTGCTCATGCTGGAGATTGTTCATTCCTTATACATGCAGTCTCATGCCGTGGCGCGCTTTAGTGACATCCATGTAGTGTCATATGTCCATATAAGCTCTGGAACACTTTGCATAGCAAAGGTTACTTACAATATATATGTACAGGACAAACCAATTCAAGAGAACCTCACCAATGCAGGGCAACAAGCTGAACACTCCTGTGAGTGTATACTTAACAGAACATGTGTTCCAAGGTGCTGTGTTGTGGACTGGGCATTTTGGGCTTGAGCAGCACATTAACCTTTCAGTCATTTCGTTCTGACAGAACTGCTCGAGGCAATACTTGACAGTTGCATTCTTGGTGTACATAAAAGCATTGCAATGACTTTGCACCATACACATTTTCAAATGATGCCATGCTGCATGTGCTGCTGTACAGTAACACTACTTTGCTTTAGTTGCAGCACATTTCCAGCAATGCTGATTACGTGCAGTTATTTGAGTACAAAGGGATTTTGAAACTCTATAGCATGAAGCTTCGTAGGCTGTTAATTTGTGCAACTGTAGGATCATGCCCTCCAAGCTGGGTGCTTTTGAAACCTACACTACACCCCTTCCCCATTTGTTGACAGTGCATCTTACAATAACGGAAAGTTGGGCTGGTTGGATTGAACTACACACCATAGTGCTAAACAACTAAGACAATGGAGAAGAGGCTTCTCTGGTGTTTGCGTTGTTTAGTGCTATGATGTATAGATTACAGTGCATATTGAAAACAAATTGGCTTTGGTCTTAGTTGTCTCCACGCATGTGTGAGGGTCACACTGATGAATGTTAACACAGTGGGAAGAACTGGCGCGTACAATATAAGTAGTTTTAAATTTGAGAGCAGCTTTAGCGTTTGTCGACTGAAAGAGGTGGCTTGAGCACTGTAGTGAGCCTTGGGCCTTCCGTCCCATCATGTTGACATTGTGCAGACCGGTTCTGTTGCAACTGGGAATGAGTCGGTTGATTCTCATCCCCCTGTGCGTCTCTTTGAGGTACGATTTCTACATGGTGTATGCACATGGTGCTTCCCTGCCCATTTGGTGCAATTATTTTTCTATAAACAGAGTAAATGCTCATTAGCATCAATACAAGTGGGGGCATATTTGCCTGAAAGAAAAGGCTACACAGTGGTAGAGCTTTTGTTTGTAGCATTAAGGCAGCACTTGGGTTGATGATTGTGAGAAATTCATCTGTTATTGCAAACCTACTCTACCGTGGGGGGATTCCCCTGAAACACTGCACGAATAATGGTTAGTATCCTAATATTTCAAGTTGTTGACAATTGTACATAGGCTCATGTCTTCTGGTTAGACCTATTACTGACTTCCTCAGTGTGAAAAGTTAAACCTAGGCATGCCTACAGTTTTCAGCACATGCCTGTGTACACTGCTTTATTGCAGCATCTACATAGTGGTCTTGTCGGAACAGAGTTGCAATTTGAGTGAGGAGGGGAGAAAAATAGCGGCAGCCCGCATGACAAGTGCGCTCAGCTCCTGTACAGATGGCAAATGACAGAGGACGAGAAACGCTTATACAAATGTAGTGAGTCAATTATTTACTGTAACATAACATATAAAAAAAATCACCTATAGTGTGCACAGTCGAGCAAAATACGTGGAAGTAAATGTAATGAAACGATATGCAGGTAAGCATCAAGGAGCAATAAAAAAATAGGAAAATGCATTACAGAGCAGCACAGGATGTATTAACAATAACTGAAATGAGCAAAAAAGCTTTGGAGAGATGACATACTAATATCAGGAAAGCACTCGTTACGTGGAGTAAAACTATTCAGGAAAATCTGTGACTGGTAACCAACCTTTTCATGGCCGTCGTTACTTGTTGTCATGGGTGAAATTCAGTGTGGTTTGTAGCGGGGCAGATATAGGGCCACTGAGTTTGATGCCCGTGAGCCAGTGATGAAATGGTGTTGATTTGTCTTTTTTTCTCAATTTTATACCAGTGCAATAGCTTATGCCCATAAATATTGCGTGTCGTAATAATTGCATGGTTAATTGAATGCAAGTAACTTGGAAGACAGTGAGACTAACGAGACGTCATGGTGTAAATATCCTAGATTGTGCGTGGGTGTATGAGGATTATTAGGTGTTTGAACCAGTATACAGTGAATATACCTTTATCGGAAGGCCTTATAAGTTGCCAAAATGTAATGCTGACAATAAAAAACAATATTAGTGCATTCTTAGTAACATTAGCAAACAGGACAATCCAGGGCATGCTAATTGTTGTTTTGGAGAACTGAAATGCTGGTATTGATTGCAATATGGCAGACCCCATATGGCTGTCAGTGAAGGCATGTGACAAAACACTGAAGGGACGGTAATAATGCAAGTAATAAAAAGCTGAGGCCCAAAGGAGTGCCTTGGCGGATGTCCGAGATTGCAGGAAAGGGCAAGATACATAAGAATTGGCAAGGGAAATCTGCCGAAGGCTGGCTGTTTAAGCTTGGATCCAGTTTAGAGCTATTGGATGCAAGTTAAAGCACGAGAAAACCAGCCTCACATAAATAGGGGAATCGCGTGCTTTTTCAAAGCAAAGAACAAAAGCATCACAGGGGGATGTTGCAGTCAAGGTGCATGTCGTGAAGAACAAGAAAAAGTTGGCTATTGCAGAAATGTCTTCTAAAAGCTTGCCAATTTGAATCAAACAACTTAATGGGCCAAAACAATCTAGCAGGGTCAAGAGTATGAAATGTGTTTGGTGATTTGCAGCACATGCCAATAACACAAATAGGGCCATAGGTGCTGGGTGATGCAGGGTTAAAAACAGAGGGGCCAGGCTATAATAAGGCAGGAAGCTATCTGTACAGCATGCACTAGATATGCCTATACAACCTGCTTCTTTTGCCGTTGTTGCTGTAAATTTCACAGAACTTGATCATAGCGTACTGTGGGGTGCAGCGCTGGCAAGTTGGCATGTCGAAACTGTGCTAAGGGACGACGACAAAGCAAGAATTCGTACCCTGTGCAGTGATGTTGTTACCATCGTCTTTGTTCCTAGCGTAGCTTTACCAGCTCCAGAGGGCTTATTTTGCAGTCTGCAAGTAGTCATGTCTGTAGCAAGCAGTCACAGGCAAATGAAGGTGGTAGCAGACAGACATATGCAAGTGCATCGACGAGATCTTCTCAAAGCTTCGAGAATGTCTTGTTAAACAAACTGCTGCGGCTGACCCAGGAAGCGCCGCTGAACAATCGCTGAACACCAATAAAGCCGATTTCGCGAGCAGCTCTGCAACAATAGCATTGCGAACACATCCAGTTTCGTACCACTGATCTCCGGATCGAAAAGGACCATGAGCAAAATCAACAACAGACACTGTCATTGCCTATGAGGTGCTTCAAGGCCACTGTATTTTTCTGATTGCAGTGGAAACCAACATCCCACTTAAACTGAATACTGCCAAGCATTTGTCAATATTGACTTAACACTCCTAAGCAAAAAGAGAAAAAAAGCAATGCTAAAGGTTTTCTCAATATTTTTTTCTTCTTTTTCATCAAGACTCGTTATGCTCAACTTGCTCTGTGGACAGTTTTTATTGCATAAGCTGCTGCCACACTTTTTTCTGCGCTACATCAATTGAAATGCTCATGAAAAACAGACTTATGAGTTGGCACATATTAGAGATTTGTACAATTTCAATCAGTCGTTATTTAAAAGCGGCAATGATTCTTGTTTGTAATCGCGTAATACCATGTTGTTACAACCTAAACCGAAATGGTTAGAGGAAGTGTTCAGTCACCCATTCATCACGCCGACATGTTTATTGCAGGCAAATGTGCGCACAGCCGGCAGGAAATAAAAAGAAATGACGCTCCCGAAGATACATTTGCACTGCACCGATGTTTTCACACAGGTTACACAGTTTCTCCGGCGAGTCGTAACCCTAGCACCCATCATCACAAAACGAAATGGAGCACCAAAGCGCAGAAGGACATCACTGTTGTCGCCGCAAAACAGTCCTACGGCCGTGCAGCCAAGCTCGCGTCGCGTCACGTCGCACACACGGAAATTCTCAAGCACAGTGCCAACACGAATCGCGAGCAAAATGGTAACGAATGCGTAGCCAGCAACAACGTCATATGCACGCTTCGGTCGCGATCACTGCAACCATCGCAACGAATGCGACTAGCTGCACAACGCCACGTTCATTTCAGCATTCGGAAAGCACGGCGTGCGTAGTGAGCTCTCGAAGGTGCACATTTCACTGCCTTGACGTAAAAGCACTCGCTTCGATCGCAATCACTTTCACTACGCGGATACTAGTCACTGCTAGGCAGCTCATGCACGCACAGAAGTTCACCGTGAGCAGCTGTTGTTCGCCGCTGTGCGTGATGATCCTCGCAGGAATTAGGAACGCTTGCAGCAACCACAAACAGCTCCATATAAACACTTCGTGACACCGCCAGCGCGTAGGTCTTGCGTTGGTTTGAAGAGGCGCTCTGTCAACTACATCAGCGTCGATTTCAACTCGGGAAACTGTCGCTGCTCGCCGCTGCTGCACGCGGAGAAGTTCGCAGTCGCTTTGAACACTCGTAATATCAACATGTGGCCAATATAGTATGCCTCGCGGCATAGGTGCCACCACAACAGCCACGACCTATGCCTCGCTCCCCAGTTCAGTCGACGGACGGCCATCTTGCCCGGCAGGAGCGGATGCCTACGTCACGTAAAAAGCAGCCAATCGCTGCAATTCGGTCGCCGGGCGGTTCGCTCGTCCGCCCCAAAGTTGTTCAGCAACTTTCCTTTCGCCTGCCGAACGGGGCGAATGCCTATTGTCTGGTCGTTCGGTCCGCCAGTCCGCCTGCCTGGCGGATCCGCTCAAAAGCGATCGTACAACGGCCTTAAGACACGCAGGTAGCAGGAAGAACGAACACCGCACTAGGCTATCACGGACGCTGTTATCGCGGCACATCCGAGAGTGAAGGAGATGTCTCGCTCGCCCTCTTTCTCTTCTGAACAAGAGAGCGGCAGCGCGTGCTGGCGAAGGCAGCGCCGCGATAGCGGAACGCAGCCGCTCCTGGAACATTCATAGCGGCCTGAGGTTTTTTTACCAAGACTGTACATTCTTCTGCACTGCTTTCATCTATAAATACAGGCAATCTTCTCTTTGGGTTGGGGGCAGGGGGGCTCACTGATTTTGTGAAGGCAAACTACCATCAGGATCGTGATATTGTCACGTAGTCGTGACTGCAGTCCGGGGAGCAGAGAAACAGCGAGGATGTCTTCCGAACATAACTCTTTATTCGCGCTGACTTGCGCCCACAAAGAACTGAATAACTCGGCAGCAGCGTAGCAACTGGCGTACTCGGTCGTCGTCGAACAGAACGCCCGCCGCTTTCGGTCGTGCTCTTTTTAAAGCTGATAGTGAACTTTCGAGATAAAGCATGGGAAGTTACTAGAAGGATCTGGAACAACGTAAAATCGGCTCCACCTGGATAAATCTAGGCGTATCTTGCATCACAAACAAAGCAATAAAGCGGCGTACCTACACCTCTGAAGAATGATCAAACACTACAAAGATTCGCGACATTACTCCCCTCTCAAAGAAGTATGGACCCGATGCTTGTGGGGTTTCTAGCGCGGTTTCGACCCTGCACTCAGGGCCAACGCCACTCCGCTAGCTCGACCACACCTGGGGCCGGGTAGTACACCACCACCGAGGAATAGCCCGCAGGCAAAACCATTTATTGGGACCTCCCACTTCTGACGGCCTCCCTCGGTCGCGCGCAAGCAGCAACGGCAGGCAACAGGCACAGGAGAACAGTTCAGGTTAGTTCGGGTCACCTGGGCCGCCGCTGGTGTCGCGTCCACTGTCTCCCACGTCTCGCTCTCAACTTTCCTGCTCTGTGTCCCGGGCTCGCGGCCTGCGCTGTCGCCGCAAGCGAGAGGGACGGGAAAAGAGGGCTGCCCACGTGATGACGCATAGTCGCGGGAGCCTCCCCTCCGCTTTCTCCGCTGCTGCGCCGAGTGGGGGCGTGGGGCAGGCAGGGGAAGGGCCGCGGTACGCAACGAGAGAAAGAAGGGTACATCCGGCGGGCGAGAGGCAACATGGATCCCTACATGCTTTAAAACATAAGGCGACTACAAACAATTAAAAACGGATTGTGGAAAAATATACACTGAATGTGGAAACAGCGCCCTTAGCGCGTATAATATGGCTTTAGACGGACGACATGGACAACCTCTGGTCGGACGCGGCGTCGCTAGAATGCAGTCATTTGGTCAGGGACGACTACATAGTCCAGTTCACCTAGCCGACGAAGAACCTTGTACGGGGTGAAAAAGCGGCGCAAAAGCTTTTCACTAAATTCGCGGCGCCGAATGGGTTGCAAAACCCAGAGTCTGTCTCCTGTCTTGTATTCCGCGCTGCGCCTTCGTAGGTTGTAGCCTCTCGCGTCGGTCCGCTGCTGGTCTTTGTTCCGTAATCGAGCAGGTCTTCAGGCTTTTGTGCGTTGAAGGCAGGCGGCGACGTCCACGTCATCTTCTTCGGTAACGTTGGGCAGCATGGCATCTAGTGTGGTCGTGGCCTCTCTGCCATGGACGAGCCTAAAAGGAGTCATCTGGATGGTCCCCTGTACTGCGGTTTGTAGGCGAAGGCGATGTAAGGTAGGTGGACGTCCCAGGTCTTGTGTTTGGCGTCGGTATACATGGCGAGCATATCGGCGGTGGTTTTGTTCGGGCGCTCGGTCACTCCGTTGTTCTGCGGATATATGCAGTTGTCCGGGGGCTGGTTTGGCTGTAACACAGGATGTCTTGCGTCAGTTCCGCGGTGAATGTTGTTCCTCTGTCCGTGATGAGCACATGGGGGCCGCCGTGTCGGAGAAAAATGCACTCCACGAATAATTTGGCGACTTCTGCTGCTGTTCCGTTCGGTAGCGCGCTTGCTTCGGCGTAGCGGGTCAAGTGGTCGCTCGCTATAATGATCCACTTATTCTCAGATGCTGAATTCAGGAAAGGGCCAAGCAAGTCTATGCCGATCTGCTGAAAGGGCCTTGAGGGGATTTCAATGGGATTCAGAAACACTGCTGGTCGGGCTGGAGGGGTCTTTCGTCGCTGACATTTTCTGCAGGTTTTCACATAATGTGCGACATCGGCAGGCAGCTGGGGCAAGTAATACTTCTCTTGAGTGCGGCGGAGGGAGCGAGAAAACTCGACATGTCCAGCTGTCGCCTTGTCGTGTGGAGCCTGAAGAACGTCTGCGCAGACGTGCAGGCAGAGCAAGGAGGTAGGCTGTTTTGTTTGCTGCAAAGTTCTTCTTCACTAGGACATCATTCTGTACACAGAATAAAAAACAATGCTCGCTTGAATGAGTCAGGGGGTGATAAAACCTTGCCTTCCAAGTACTGGATGAGGCGTTTCAGGTCAGGGTCCTAGAGTTGCTACTGTGCAAAAGAGCTGGAGCCGATGGATCCCAGATAGGCGTCCTCATCGTCGTCCGGCGGCGGTGCATCTATAGGGGCTCGTGAGAGGCAGTAGGCTTCAGAGTGCTTGCGTCCAGGCTTGAAAACGACGGTAACGTCGATCTCCTCGAGGCGCAGTCTCCACCGAGCGAGTCGGCCGGAGGCTTCCTTCAAACCGGCAAGCCAGCACTGCGCGTGGGGATCACTGACCACCTCGAACGGTCGTCTGTACAGGTAGGGGCGGAATTTCGACGTAGACCAGATGATCGCAAGGCACTCCTTCTCAGTTGTCGAATAGTTAGCCTCGGCCTTAGAGAGGGAACGGCTAGCGTATGCGATTACCTTCTCCACTCCGTCAGTTTCTTGAACGCGGACAGCGCATAAACCCACGCTGCTTGCGTCGGTATTAATTTCAATCTCGGCTTTTTCATTGAAGTGCCCGAGGATCGGTGGGGACTGTAAACGACGCCGAAGTTTCTTGAAGGCTTCTCCTTGCTGCGCTTCCCATTTAAATGACACGTCTACCTTTGTGCTGTGGGTCAGAGGCTCGGCGACGGGTGAAAAGTTTGTACAATTCTTCGCTAATACGCCCCGTCCTAGGAATCTGCGGACAGCTTTCTTATCGGCCAGCGGTAGAAATAGTTCCAAAGCAGCTGTTTTCTGCGGGTCTGGGTGTACTCCCTCCTTGCTAACGATGTGGCCTATAAACAACAGCTCTTCATAGGCAAAGTGGCACTTCTCTGATTCCAACGTTAGACCGGAAGCCTTGATTGCGTCTAATACTGTTCGAAGCTTTTTTAGGTGCTCATCAATATTCAAGGCGAAGACAACAACGTCATCTAAATATACCAGACAAATGTTCCACTTCAGGCCTGCCAGCATTGTATCTATTACTCGTTGAAACATCGATGGTGCGGAACAGAGTCCAAATTACATTACCTTGAGTTCGAAGAGGCCATCCGGAGTGATGAATGCGGTCTTCTGGCGGTCTCTTTCGTCGACATCAATTTGCCAGTAGCCGCTCTTGAAGTCCATCGATGAGAAATACTTGGCTTTGCAGAGCCGATCCAGTGTGTCATCGATGCGGGGAACGGGGGTAGACGTCTTTCTTTGTTATGTTGTTCAAGCGGCGGTAATCGACGCCGAATTGAAGTTCGCCTTTTTTCCCACTAGAACAACCGGTGCCGCCCAAGGGCTGTGTGAAGGCTGGATAACGCCGTCACGAAGCAATTCTTCCACTTGGTCCCGGATGGCTTGTCGTTTTCGCGGCGACACATGGTAGTGGCTTTTGCGGAGAGGTTGGACTTGCTGGTCGGTTATAATGCGACGCTTCGCAATCGGCGTTTGTTGAACCTTCGGCGATGACGAGAAACACTCGCTGTAGCTTCGAAGCATATTATGGATCTGTTTTGTCTGTTCCGTGGCAGGGATGGGTTTATGTCGAAAGTGGGCGTGTTATCTTGTCAGCCGAATCGTCTGCGTATGAGCCTTAGAGGGCGAAGGAATCTCGTACGTCGAATATTTCGACGAAGAAAGCAATCGTCGTTCCTTTGTTAACGTGCCGGTATTCCTCGTTGAAGTTAGTCAGCAGTACTTCAGCTGGTCCTCTGCGGAAATGTGCGATGCCTCTTGCGATGCCAATTCCTAGGTAGAGAAGGAATTTCATGTTCCCCTTGATGACGGCTTCAGTTTTATTCGCTTCCGTGGCGCCTACGGTGACGATGACGCTTGAGCGGGATGGGACACGCACTTGTTCCTTTGGCACACTGAATGTAACGAGATATTCCGGAGTTCTCATCGAAGGGATGTCCTCCTCCGTGGAAAGCGTAATCAGCTTGGATCACAGGTCGGTGATCGCTTGATGCTCATTAAAGAAATTCATGCCCATGATAAATTCGCGGGAACACTGCCGTAGCTCAACGAAGGTCGCAGGATAGGTATTATCTCCGTTCACAGTCACTCGCGCTGTGCATCGTGCTGATAGCGTAATGAGGTGGCCCCTGCGGTTCGAATTTGTGGTCCGTCTCAAGCGGTTCTTACTTTCCTCAGCTGTGCAGCGGAAGTTTCATTCAGCACCGAATAATCGGCTCCTGTGTCGACTAGAGCGGTATCTTGCCGGCCGTCGATAACCACTTCTAAGTCAGATGTCCTGGTTCTGGAGATGCACGTCGTCCTCGGCGTCGAGTCACGGCTTCGGCGGTCATGTCAGTCGTGGGTGGGGCATGTGGTCGAAGATTTTCTGGATGGCGGCGTCATTTTGAAGACGTTTCGCGTCGTGGTAGAGGTTGTCATTGTGCGGCGTCGGCGTAGTGCGTGCGACGTCTTCATACAGCGTGGTCGCTGGAGGATCTTCGTCGTTTCCGCGGCAAGCAACCTGACCTCCACAGGTTGCTTTGTTTAGTTTCCCCTACAGAGGCTAGGGACCTTCCTCGGATAGCCGTGGCGTTGCTGCGGCGCGGTGTTTGCAAACGTGTGGTGGACGCCGACGGGTAGCGAGGAAGATGGCTTGACTACATGTACACCGCACATGCACAGGCGCGCGCGCGCACGCACGCACTCACGAACGCACGCACACACACAAAATCTAACCCCTATTGGGATTCGAACCAGTCGCGGCGCGACAAGGAAGCTTTGATTTTCTGACGCCTTAGGTGATGATGACAATGTCATCAGACTTTATCGACTCGGCCGTCTCTGAAGCTTGTTTTTTTTTGTCTTATGGAACATTGGGGATCTCCCTGACCCCCTTGTGTCTTACTTGAGCCGGTCGAATTCAGCGATCTTGGTACGCTCCCTCACACCACCATCACTCCCTTGATCCTCCCGCGCATCCAAATTGCGGTAGGCGTACTAGAAGAAGCGGCAACCAGTCTGGAGGTTTAACTTGCGTAGCATATACCTCCTGCGCTAAAATGCACTGTAATTTGAACAGTGGCCTCGTTGAACGCGGTGGTCCTGCGTGTTCATTCATCACGCGGCAATTCCGCACGCTAAACAGTCCTATTAATCCGAAAAGGTCACACAAATTTCAGCGTCTTTTATCACAAGCAGAAGTCTCATACAATAAGGCGTTATCTGAAAGTCATTTTTAAGAGTCTGCTGAAGTTTCTTCGAAACGAAAATAAATAGTTTGTCATTGCTAGCGCAGGTAGCAATTGGGTGACCGTGGCACGAACGTCCCTTAGCGCGATGGCACGACCTCTAGCGCAAATCCAAAAAGGGATTTTGGACTCGCGCGTTTGGAGTCCAAAAAACGTTTCGAAGTCCAAAAAATTGTCGATGATTACGATACTTTCTAATACGGAATTTGAGCACAGCTCATCAGCTGTTTCAGCTTTGCGATCGACTGGGGCAAAGAATTCGAGCAAGACATGTACGCACAATCAAAGACAACTGGTTATTTTTCACAAACATTCCTTCGTGAAGAAACATTTCACTAACAGTTCTTGCTTGTCATGAAGGAAGCTTTGTGGTCGGAGAAATAGATGTTTATATGCTCTACTTGCTGCATCAGTGCCTTGTTCTCAAAGACGAGGTCTGTGCAAGTCTTTCGCGAGATTGTCACAGCGGTGGAAGGCGTTACGAGAGAGCGGAACGAGATTTTATCCAAAATAAGTGGTAAGAAATTCCTGTTTGTCTTTATATGTACATTAAAGTCCCCACGCACCCTGCCACCCTGGCAGGTGGCAGTTAATGGTTAATCGCGATGGTTTGCTCACCGTTGTCAGCGCTAACGCCTGCAGCCCACATCTCTCTCACCACCCTCCGTACCTATAAGCGTGATTCAGGCGCCCATTGACCGCGGGAGCCAGTTATGAACACTTCGTTTCCTTAAAATGATCGGAGTGGAAAGCGTTGTCAACGCGAACGCCAATGAACACAATGAACGCCGACGTCCTGTGGCTTCAGCGCCACGTTTCTGGCACAACGCTCTCAATGCCAACGCATGCAACACACATCTGTCACTACCTCCATGTAGCTTAAAGCACGTTTAAGGTGTCCACTATTCCAATAGGGCAGTTATGCGCCTTCACTCTGCTTTCCAAGCTCCAGCTCCATGGGTTTCGCAGCTTAAAGCTCGACTAGGTGTCCACTGCTGGTTACAACGGACAACGACGACGGCGACGCCGCGGAACAGAGAAACGGCGGCAAAGGGCTGCGCTCTAAAAAGGTTTTTACGGCACATTGAATCTACATTAGCTGAACTCGCTCTAATACCCCGCTGTCAAGAAAGGCTAGGTAAGGCTACACGTTTATGGGAAGAGGAAGTCATGACCGATAAGAACCTTTTTCATCTGCATTCGGAGAGGCCATGCTGGTCTCCGAAGGAAAAGGGGAGAGAGGAAACCGAAAGTATCGGCACAAAATTCTCTCACGGCCTTGTTCAGAAAAGACAGATGAGCACTTAATCACCTAATAACCACAGCGGCCAGGAAGAGTTCGTTTGTGGTTTTGAAAAAACAAAAACCTTGAATCTAGTTGGTGGTCAAAAACTTGGTAGGGTTTTAAAGTAGTTAAACCGAGTAGACATGCCAAAAAGTGTGTTAATTTGCAGTGTCATCTTTCTGGCATCTGAGTGCACGCAACGCCGTTTCTCGATGAAGGTAGCTAATTGCGCAATTTTGTTGTTAATTAAAAAAATTGCAGCGCTTCGAAACAGGGACAACACGAAGTAGACACTAGAGGGCTAAGTCGCCTAATCTCGTTTCTCGCTCTTCATCTCCAGACCCTCTCTCCACTCCCTCTCTCCACTCGTTGCAAGCTGATGCGAAGCTCTCCTACTGTTGGCTACAGCTGATGCCAGGCTGCTCCGAAATTACCCGCGTTACTCCGAGGCTTCAAACAAGATTCTTGCTTGGGTTTGACACTGTTAGGCCACATTCTCACAGCCGGTTTTTCCCTTGCTCCGTCGCCTCCGTAACGCCGGGAGCCGAAGGAGGGGGCTGCTTTTGGACCGTTTTCCCCCCAAATCGGGCGGCCGGTGCCGCCGGGTCCTGCTCTACGTTTCCGTCGAGCGGCGGCGACGGAGCCCCGCCCCACGGAAAACGTACCAGTCATAGTGCGAGCTCGCCCCACGTCACCCGCGGCTTGCTTGCTGCGACCAAGAGATGGCGCTGGCGAGCGTTGTCGTCGTAAAAGTGCGGATGAGTGGCTGGGCGGAGCAAAATGGGCATCTGACGGAGCTCCAAAATGGTTTTCGTCGAGACCGGCGGCTGGAGGATAATATTTTTGTCCTCACCCAGTGTATTGAGGTTGCAAGAAGGGAAGCTCGTGGGCTTACCTGCTGTTTTATGGACGTCGCGAAGGCGTATGACAGCGTACCACATGAGCCTCTAATGCAACGCCTAGAGTCATTAGAAATGCCCTCCGCCTGGATCGACGTGCTTCGTCGCCTCAATGCACGCTGCACAGTGGTGGCCACAGTGTGCGGCGTCAGCTCGGAGCCAGAGGCCGTACAGAAAGGGTTGAGGCAGGGCTACCCGTTGTCCCCTCTTCTGTATATGTTGTACGCTGCAGGGGTGGAGCGCAAGCTGTTGGAAGCGCAGTTGGGGTTCACGCTAAGCTACATCAGCGGTGGTGTAAAGGACCGATGGATATTACCGGGCCTAGTCATTGCCGATGATGTAGTATTAATGGCAGAGACCAATGCGGACCTCCAGGCTCTCATCAACATATGCGCTGAGACCATGGCACCACTTGGCCTGAGCTTCAACTCAAAGAAGTCGGCGGTGCTGTGTTTTTCAGCGCCGCTGGACGCCGAGCAGCCGGTCCACCTACCAAACGGGGACGTCCTCGAGATGGCAACGGAATACCGATACCTAGGCATTAGGTTCAGCACGCAGCCAGAATATGCTGCAAAACATGAGGAACACTTGAAACAAGCTTCGCAGCGAGCGGGAAACATATTGAGAAGGCGGTGCCTATGGGGCTGCAATCGATTTGTTATGGTCCGCGAGCTGTGGAAGGCAGTTCATGTGCCCGCATTGTCATTTGCAAACTCAGTTATCTGCGTGACAGCACCCACAAGGGAATGGCTCGAGCGTGATCAACGAGCGGTGGGACGTCTGGCGCCGGGGTGTCATGGGCGGGTGGCTAACGAGGCAGTGCAGGGAGACCTCGGTTGGTCTACCTTCGAGGCTCGCGAGGCAAGAAGCAAAATAGCCTACGACGGCCGGCTGCGCCTGATGCACAAAAATCGATGGGCGCGCAGAGTCTTTGACTATGTAAGTCAATACTGCCTGCGGACTACATGGGTGAAGCGGCTCCAACACCTCAGTCGCAAGTTCGGCTTCTTCAGAAATGAAGTACAAGCCGACAACGCGAGGAAATGGGCCAAGACAGTTAATACCCAAGTGCATGCGCAGGAGCGAGAGGCGTGGAGGGCTGCCATGGAGGGGAAGTCGACACTGGAAGTGTACCGGGCAGCCAAGCAGGAGTTCTGCGTTGAGAGCTTCTACAACAGTGTAGGCAGCCGCCTGTTGTTTGAGGCACGCGCGGGTGCCATGCCAACGCTTGTGTACCGCAAGCGCTTCGACACTACAGTCGAATGCACCCAGTGCAGAGCCTGCGGAGAGCACGACGAAACAACGGAGCACATCGTCCTACTCTGCGAGAAGCTGCCAACGCCACCGCACGAGGGCGCTACGTTTCCGCAGGCGCTGGGTTTCCGTTCTTCGAACGAGGGCTGCACAACGGATGCGGCAAACCATGCGGCAGTTGCAGCGACGAAGCGCCGATTGACAGAGTGGTGGACGCTGGTGCGACATTAGACCAGTACTGTTTCGTCGGTATTTGCGTGTGTGTTTGCCGCTTCGCGTTTGATAGTGGTGTTTTTATGTGTGTGTCTATCCAGCCAGGGCACCTTTGGTAGGCGCCCGCCCGTTACAAAGGGAAGGCTACATCATCATCATCATCATCATCATCGTCGGCGGCGGCGGCGATGCGCGGGTGCGCGGGCAGGGAGAAAAAACAAAAAGCCTGCTCTTTTTGAAGCGAAAGCTTTACTTCTTGCACTTTCAGCCTTTGCCGTGGCACGGCGTTGCCACCACCACCCGCGCCCAACGCCTGCGCTCTCCGCTAAGAGCGCAACAGGTGCTTTGTGACGTCACGCCGAAGAGAAGTGCGACCGACTCGCGCCGTCGCAAGCCGCGGCGGTGCCACCACGGCGTGGCCTCCACGATCGAAGCGCGCTTTTGAGCAACGGCGCGCGCCGCCGCCGGAGCAGATCGCGGCGGCCACGACCACGGGTGCCTAACTCCTGCGCTCTCCGCTAGGAGCGCGATTGTGGCGTTACGCTGAAGAGATTTAGGCTCGACTCACGTCGCTAGAAAGCAGTAGCTGTGCCAACCACCAGCGCCTTAACATTGCTTCGCGGCGATGCCGCCTACCACTAGGAAGGCTCGTCGTAATGCGCGTAAAAGAGAGCGGCGAGCTACAGAGACAGAGGAAGAGCGTGAAACAAGACTCGCTAAGCGACGTGCCCAGTATGCGGCTCGGCGAGAACGTGCGAGCTACATAGATTAGCCAAGTGATCACCACAGCAGCACCAAGGTATACACCTTCACACAAGCACCACAACAGCACGACTATCATGTGAGCGAGGGCGTAGCCATGGGTATTGCTTTCGCGATTTCCCGGCTTAACCAAGTTGAGCCACAGCCATTTTTATTTGTACTCTCCGTCGGGAGATGCACGCGCCTTGCGCCCCGAAAAGCGCCGCTGTTGAGGAACAGAGAGCGGATGACAATTTTATTTCATATGGCAATATACGAGGTGTTCGAGCCAAAACGGGTCTCCGAATGAGCATTGTGTTTGCACTAGGCGTGGGATATACGATAAATGATTTGTTTTTTTTTCGGGAGGGTAACGAAGTGGGGACGAAAAGACTGTTGCCAGGTTTAAAGCGAAGTGAAGGGGTTGGCTGATGCAAAGGGGAACCATCCAGGGGAAGAAAGGGGCGAGAGAGGTAACTGCGGAGATAATGATCAGAGCAGAAAAAAAAATTCCGTTCCCCCGTTGCTAGCTCATGAGGCCTCATTGTTTTTATTAGCCGTTTAAATTGTTTTGCTAGCTTAATTCTTGAATGGTTGTATAAAGCCCAATCTCTCAAGCCATTGATAACAGAGCTCACTGTCATCCTACATGTGTTCAATTTCGTGCATATTAACCTGAATACTGTGACTGCAGCACTCATTTCTGCAGCGGCTTTAAAAGTAGCTTGCTATACTCATATATATTTGTTTTCGTGCTGTACGCGTGATGTTTCGCTGCAAAAACAGGGGAGTTGCGTAGAGTTAATAAACTAACTTCAAACTTTTTCCACCGCTAGCGAGATCGCATCGTTTTTTTTCTCCGGTAAGAGCCAAGCGAACCAAAGCGCAAGCAGACGACTTTCACCGCTACTTCGGCATGTCCCTCGGACACCGCCGAGCATCGTTTTTTTTTTTTTTCGCGCACAATAAAAAAAAGGCACTGACGTAGAGTCACGTGGGAGCAGCGAGCGCCCACCCAAACTGGTTTACCGGTGTCCGGCGCCTCTTTCGATTAGAACACAAATCCGTTCCGTTCCGGCCGCGGTTCCCGACTCCGTCGCCGCCGCGCCGGAGAGGAGACCGGCTGTGAGAATCAGGCCTTAAGTAGTGCTTTCGTACCAAAAGTTCACTACAGGTTCACCATACTCTATCAAGATATAAGAAATTCCCAAAAAGGTCACAAAAATTTATGTAGCTAATTTACGTTTTGCTACGCCCAATGCAGGACTTGCAGCAGTGTCACAGCACAACGTTGCAATGAAGTTTTTGCTAAATATGTCCATACATACAAAAAATGCTACCAACCTACCCAAGCCTACATTTTCCATCATACGCTTTTTATCAGAATAAAGACGGCGATGACGTCAGGAGAGGCCGAAGTCTTAATTTTACACTGTCCTGATTAGAAGCCACAATTTCCAGTATTTTTGGAGACACAGAGCTATAGGTCTTCGGGATGTATAACGCGAATTGCCGAGGCGATGTCGAGCAGGTGACCTAAATAAAATATCTACCTACGCTGTTGAGATGCGTGTTGGAGGTGTGCCGGAGATGGGGAGGGGGTGGCTGGTAAGTTGGTTTTGTGGTGACGGAAAAGTGCTGCTAAGCTAGACGTCTACGGCGCCAGTAGCTAATTCCCCCCCTACCGTGTCGTCTGAAGTCGGGAGGGGTTGACAATGATGACAGCGCGTCGCGCGCTTCGGACGCTGTCCAAGCCCGCGGGGATTGGGGAGAAAGACCGCGAACAGCCTTGTCAGGGCCACAAGGGGCCGACGACCGCTCTCAAGGGGGTGGGGGATCAATAAGGTCGGCGACGTCTGAAATAGCTAAGCAGTGGACTTACTGGCGCCTCTAGAGTCGGGCTCTGGCGAGCACTCGGCTCCGTCCACTTGTATGTAGAGTGTCACTGCAGCAGTATTGGTTAGAATTGGGCGAGAGCAAGTTTAATAAAGTTCCGCCCAATTATCGAGGGGATAAAAACAGCTGCAAACAAAGAGCGGGACGAGCGCGCCGAGTCCCAGTCTCGGCCGCTTTTCAACGGCCCTTTTTTCAACAGCCTTTTTTTAAACCGCCTTTTCTCTAAGTGTTTGTGTTTTGCTCCAGTCTTCAATAAATCAGTTTTTTCGGTCAAGAAGTTTGGAGTTGCTGCCCCAACCGGCAACGTGTCGCCGGACGAGTGGACGAAGACGTGAAGTGCTTTTGATCAGACCAACCGATCATACCGACGTTTTTTTAACTAGTGCCTTCTGTGTATACACCTGCCGATACAGGAAAGCTTTGTCTGTCAATGGTGTACGGTGATCCAGAGGGTGCCAGTGTAAGTATTCTGCGTAGGAGAAATTCCCGACTCACACGAGCTTCAGGGAGGTGTCTCGAGCGAAGGTGTCTCAAAAACTGTTCAAGCTGAAGGGTTGAAGCTGAATCCACCAGCTTTTCTCCTTATATATCTCATCAGATCATTTTTAAAGTAGCAGAGTTCATTTACACTAATTTCGAGTTCATTTGATTTCGCGGCTCTTATCTTGAATTCATATTTTTTGCCGCTGACAGTAAGCTGAAGTATGTGCAGTGAAAACATTCTGCGCTGAGCAAATTTTGAATTTTTTTATTTATTATATCAGCGTCACGCAGCACAGTAAACATAATAAGGTCGATTAAAACCCATCTACGTTCATAAGCTTTTGTCTGAACCCGCTTGAACTCCTTCTAACCGGTTCGGAGCTGACCGAACCGGTTCGAACCGGAACGCAATGTCGCTCTGGAGCCGAACCCGGAACTGAACCCGAAAGGCGTGAACCCGAACCGGAACCGAACCCGAAAAAATTCCGGTTTGACACCCTACAGTCGCAGCATGCCTGCTGCGGCAGTACTGGGAGTGAGCCTCCACACCATGCTCTATAAATGGCAGATGGAGAAGCAGTACAGTTTTGCTTAGCTCCGCCATGGATCGCAGATACCGCAAACTTTAGCACCCGGCAGTACCTTTCGAAAGCAGAGCGTTCAGAGCGGAAGCTAGGTCGTTCGTGCCAACATGTAGAAGAATTGCCTAGGCTGTTGGAGTTGATTGATTGATCGATTGATTCAATTTTGTTTTTCAACATTCATACAAGGCATGCTTGTGAAAACATCTAGATCCCTAGCTAAAAGATAGTTGGGATCCATGCAAGTCAGTTTCAAAGTAGAAAAACTGCAGGCATAACAAAAATTAATTACATAAATATAAAAGCTCATGAAATTAGAAAGACATAAATGGGTACATAGAGCAACAATATTCTGAGCACCAAGCCTCTTTCACAAACACATACAAACACAAAAATTCATGGAAAGAAAATACGCTGGCTTCACTCATTGTTTATAATATTTCTTCAATGACACAGGAAAAGTTTTACGATGTTTTAGTTCACTTGGAAGCTTGCTCCACAGCTTAATACCAACATGGGCCATCCTTTTTTCTCCATAGACATCTTTCGTTTTCGGAAAAAGGAAGTTTCTATGAGTGTCGTTGCGAGTGCATAGTGGTGGGATACAGAATAGCGATGAGTGTAACGGGTAATTGTCTTTAAGGCATGTGTGTATTGCCAAGACAGTCCTGTATTCAAGTAATGATTATAGTGGCAGCATATCCATCTGTTTAAAAAGAGGAGCAGTGGGCGTTGTATCTTGAATGTGAAATGAATAGAATTGCCCTTTTTTGCAAGACGCCAAGTGGTTCCAAATAAGATCGGTAGGTGTGGCCCCGTGATTCAATGCAATATGATAACTGGCAATAACGATATCCTGGAGCCTAAAAACATCCGCGGTGATGCCACCGCATTCGGTGACGAAGGCTGGAGTGGACAGGTATAGGAGATGAATAAGTTGGAAGGAGTGCTTCGTTTGGGAATCACCCAGCGGCTGTCGAGACATCAGACCATGCGAATTTCAACAACGCATTTTTCTCCGTGGACCTGCCGGACTCCATAGTTCTTCCATAAGGAGAAATTGAAGGTCTTATGGATCCAGTGAAATGTTCAAGCAGGTGGATGGACACGCGTTGAAAGAATAAACAGCACGAGCAAGAGAATTGGGTGGTAGCAGCGAGTCATGACGTTTTTTTAAACAAATCTATGAGATGTGCGCATGTGCGGAGTTAAATAAGAAACACAAATAAGACCGGAGATTTTGAGAGCGCTGTATTTTGTCTGATTATATATTGAGTAGTAATATAGATTTTACATTCATTTCAGTCGTGCCCGTTGCCGAGCTGTTTTGCTTTTTAACTTTGGAATTTTATATTATCTGTTGGAGCAGCTGCTGCGCAACCAGTGTGCTGGCTCAGTGCTGGCTCCTGACCATGCTTGATACGCCGGAAAGAGAAGTTGTAAGATACCGGCGCTACTACGACAGGATTGCACGCTACAAAAAGATCAGTATATTTACGCATGGTCAACGGTGGATGTGCAAGATAATATCGGGAAAATTTCGCATTAACACACCGTTGTTTTGATGTTCAAATTGAAACCTTTGTCCCCCGGCTGTTATTAAAATTGCATAAAATGCATTTTTGGTATTGTGGCAGCATAAGTAATGAGCACGGAATACCCGCAGCGAGAGCTCACGGATCGAAGACCGAAAATGTAACTCAATGTTCACTCAGTTCATCCCCCGCCTCGTTGCACCATGCTGAGTGCTGGTAGAACAGCTTCATGAAGTTGCGTGAGGGCGAAACCGACGGAGACGTTTCCTACAGTTCAAGAGCCTTCAGCATAATCTGACCGCAAGGCGCTTGTAAATGTAACGCCAAGCCTAGACCATGTAAACCTTCGCCATCACTCACCTACAAAGACAAGAAGCTAAACGCGCAGAACAAAGCCTCGGCAGATGCCTCTGTGACCGGCTCCTGCACGCTCCTTGTGTGGACCATTCGTCTTTTGCTGGCTATATACACGAAAGCGAAATGAGGTGCCGTCTGTACGATGCACCTGTCACAGCATATGGTGGTTATCAGAGGAAACCATCTCTCCTAGCAAACCTGAATACGTGAAGCGAAGAGCCACGTGACGATGCAAACAGCACTGCTAGCCGCGCATAGCCAACGAGGTGCGGCGGCGCTGCCGGCGTTCACCGGCCAGAGTACAACGACCACAAGTTTCTTATTGCAACTGATTGTGATTTGGTATAGGTTATGGGAGTTTAATGTCGGAAAGCGACTCACTCAATGAGAGATGCCTCAGTGAAGGTCTCCGGAAATTTCGGCCCCCAGGTAGAAAGGCGCATTCAAAGAAGGAGGTCTCCACTCGCATGACTTCCCCCTTAGCAACAAGGGCACCCCGCAGGCATCGGTCCTGTCACCTTTTCTCTTCAACGTTGCAATGCTGAATCTTCCGCATCAATTAGCGCAGATCCCACAACTCCAGCACAGCCTGTATGCTGACGATGTCACCTTGTGGACCGCCGACGGCAGTGATGCCGAAATCAAGGAGAGACTCCAGCGTGCCATCGATATCGTGGGGAACTATGAGACCCCAGAGGGCTGCGGTGCTTTCCAGCCAAATCGGAATTTCTCATATTCCGCAAAATCAGATCCCTTGCGCAACCCCCACCGGCCATCGAACTCAGTATTCGCGGAGTCCCCATTCCTCGAGTACCCAAAATTAAAATCTTGGGCCTAATTCTACAAGAACACGGCTTCAATGGCGGCGTAATTCAGAAGCTTCAGGGAACCTCGCAGCAAATTATGCGGCTCATTCGCCGCATTAGTAACCGCCACTCGGGCTTGAGGGAAAGCAATATTCTCCGTTTAGTACAAGCCTTTGTGATCAGCCGCATAGATAAATATGCCCTTACCTACATCTCAAGTCAGCTGAAAAAGAGAAAGTGGAGGCCATAATCAGAAAATGCGTCAAACAGGCAGTTGGGCTACCCATGCACACAGCGACTGAGAAAGTGTTAGGTCCCTTCCTTCAAAACACCCTAAGTGAGATTATTGAAGCGGTCACCGCCTCACAGTACGAACGACTATCGGCCATACCAACCGGCAGACACATTCTGTCCACACTAGGCATAACATACAAACGACGAGACGGACCAACGACTAACCTTCCCAAACATATACGCTAGCTTCTGGTCATTCCTCCACTACCTCGGAACATGTACCCAGATTTCCACGCTGAACATCGCGCAGAGAGAACCAAATCATTAGGCAAAGGCTTTCTTAATGATACCTCTATGGTATATGTAACTGCAGCAGATTCTTCGGCTGTAACTGTGGTCACCACGGAACGTGGTACACTCATAACTGGGGGCACTATACGCACTCAGCACACAGATGCAGGAGAAGAAACAGCCATGCTCTAGCCATTGCGGGATCCTAGGCAGAAACCATTGTCAGCGACTCAAAGTTGGCGATAAGTAACTACACGTTTGGAAGCATCTCCCTAGAAGCAGCACGGATTCTGCTAAATTATCAGCCCACGCGGCGAATTCGCCTAATCTGGATGCCTGTTCATGCCTCCCTTGCTGGTAATGAGGCGGCTCATAACGTTGCTCGAGAACTGTCGCGCCGAGCTGGGTCGTGCAGCCCATCCCCCTATACTCCGGCAAGGACAAGTTGTTTTCTTACAGAGAAATCCTGCAGCACTACAGGCTTGCAAGACTCAGATTCCCCCTAGCAGATAAAACGCTCTCCAAGCAACAGGTCAAAGCCTGGCGTAAACTTAAAACTGACGCCTATCCAAATCCCCAATTGTGTAGCTTCTATTCGGAAGGACTATACTCAGACAAATGCAAAAATTCGAAGCCGATCTAAATCATATGATCTGGAACTGCCCGCAGGCCCTACACGCGAGTCAATTCCTTACCGCTCTGGTCATTGGGAGGCTCTATTGCTCAGACCCGACCTGGGGACACAGATTAAGCTCCTCCAGCTGGCTGAAGACGCCGCCGCTGCCCAAGGGATAGCGGCCACCGTTTAAGTGGGGGGCGACTTCGGGTCTCTCCTCTACATCCGCTGGAAATAAAATTTCACCACCAGCACCACCTGGGTGTCTTTAACGTTGACTGACATCGCACAGTTCAGGAGCCTCTAGAATTTCGCCTCCATCAAAATTTCATTGCCGCAGCCGAGATCGAACCTACGTCTTTCGGGTCAGCGGCCGAGCGCTATAACCACTGTTCCATCGCTACGCACCCCAGGTGCTTGTGAAATTCGTTTCTTACGATTACACAAAGTCTAAAGCCTACTACACAAAATCCCTGGAGAAAAGGTATCTCGCTGCTCAAAGTAATAATGGAGTTTTCTTCCTCTTTCCAAAACGTTGGCTTTCGCTCTGCGGATAGCACGTGTGATCACTAGCTCAGGGTAAATGCATAGTGGGAGATCGTGCACCGCATTCCCAAGCGCGTAGCGGTCCGAGCGATGCAGATTTCATTAAAACTGTACTTTAATAGGTACTTCACTTGAAATATTGTAAGTTTCAGGTTGCAGTCAATTTTCAGACTTGTTCATCGAGGTTAGTGCGTCTGTTTCTCCCGCTTTCTCAGTACGACGCAACACTTAGATACTATTTTTTTCGAATAAGCTGCTCCGGCCGCCTGAGAATGGATAGTGTACTCTTCCGACCGGCTCCCAGAGAGCAGGAATTCGGAGTCACACTTACATCGTGTTGGAAGCTCAGTGATCAACAAGGCTGAGCTGGCGCTAAGGTTTCCTTTTAAGTGTTGGAATGTCAAATTATTGCCTTTTCACCCTTCTGTCAGTACGTATGCTATCCTGATTTACATCGTCCACGAGCAATTCCTGTTAGTTACTTAGAGATGTTTATGGTACCTGTTTAATTGGCTCGCCTTACATGCTTATTGTCATGTGTTCTTGTAAATGTGTACATATGTAAATAATTTTTTTTCTAAACACAAGGCTGAGCTCCCGGGTTTAGGCCGGTGCATTGCACTGCGGCCGGCTGAAGCCCGCCTCTTCCCCATAGAGGGGAAGATGAATGCATAATTTTTGCCTGGGGGGGTTCGGCATGCACCACAAATTCCCGCCCTAAACGTATGAATAGGAAGGTTTATAATCCTTTCTTCGCTATGAGGAGATCAGTCAGATACACTTAACAGTGCTTACTTGTAGGGTGATGTTTCTACACGGTCGAGCAGATTGGGAACCAGGCAGTAAGAGACAATGGTTTTAGGCTGTACGAATAGCACAGAAGACTTAGTAGAGTTCGCAGTGAAAAATTATTTACTGGTGTCTTCCGCACGTCTAAAAATCAAATAGACCATTGGATAGGTGCGCTGAATTAGCCTATACTTTAAACAGGGAACGGAAGAATTTAGTGAGGCGGAAGCCCACCGACTTAGCGGTTTGAGGGAAAGGGAAGGAATTCAGTATATTTTTGCGGAACAGATATTCGGCTTTAAATGAGAGAACAATAATCTCACAGCTATCATTATGGAAACCGTTCGACAGGATACTAGCAAGCTACCTGTGGCGACGAAATATTTGATAAAAGAACGGCAAAGCATGAAGGCCTCTAACCGCAGAGACAGAACAGGCAGAGCTATGTAATTAATCAATAATGGCAAGGTTACCAACCTAAGGAAGTTTAATATGGGGAGAATCGAGCATGGTCTGAAGAGAGAGAGAGAGAAAACTTTTTTATTACAAATGAATACGGACACACCCTTGGACACCGCACGACCGCACTGCACGTGAGTGGTTTTGTTCCTAAGGCCCATAAAACTGGCAGCCCGGGTGATGGCGACGGTCTGCACGGCCGGGTCGTCAGAGCGCAGCAGAGTCTCCCAGCCCTCCCAATTCTTGATGTTCTCTAGGCATAGCGGGAGGGTCTGCCAGGCAGAGGGAGAATATGTGGAAGGAAGAGGTGAAATATTCTGGGTACAGGGAGCAGGCAGGAGTTTGGAAAGGGATGACAGTGGGCTAGGGTAAGGGGAGTGTGGGGCTGTAGTCTCTGCCAGTTTGTAGCGTGTTTGTTATCTGGAGAGGGAAGGGGCGGGGGGCAGAGCTGGCGTGTGGCTCCTTAGGCCTTTGTCCGCTCGCTGAATAAGTGCATACGCTTCTTCGTGGATCCCCGATGCGAGGCCACCTGAGCCCGGTCACTAGGGATAGGGAAGTCATGATCGCCTGATGTTCAATTATATTGAAAGCTTTAGAGAGGTCGAGAGCTGAGAGTACCTTGGTGTGACATGGAAGAAGCGGGTCGAAAATGTGTGTTAGTTGCATCATTGCGTCCTTTGCGGATAGATGGGGTGGAATCCCACCATGCCATGCGGGTATACATTGTTGTCCGCCATGTGCCCTGTGAGTCTCGTGAACACAACATGCTCGAAGCTTACCCAGTGATGAGGTTAGTGAAATCAGGCGAAGGTGTTGAAGTGTAAGTGGTTTGTTAGGTTTTGTTATGAATATTAGGTTCGCGTGCGCCCGGTCTGCGGGAGGTTACATTCCAGTCAGCACTGGTTGAAGTTTTGCGTATTTTGGGTGATCGATTGGTCGTCCAGATTACGGACCATGGAGTTTGTGATTTGGTCTCCATGAGGGGCGGAGTTGGTTCGGATAATCAGGAGGGCTGATCTGGATTCTGTCTTTGTGCTTTCTGTCTCGAGTGTGAGATTGGCTTGTCCTCTGTTGGGTGGTAGAGTTGTGCGGGCACATGGAGGGCTGTATGTGGTTTGAGTGTGCCTAGGAGCGTGTCAGGATCGCCAATGTGTTCGTGTGCGAGGCGTGTCACGTGGTGTTGTGTTGCTGATTTGGTGCGTGTAGGTTCAATGAGGTGTTGAAGGAATTACCTTGCGCGTTTGCTGGACAGGTTTCCGGCCTTGCCATCGCATATTTATTCCCAGTTGGATCGGCAGAGCTCCTCAGAGTGTTGTTGTATTTGTGTCTGCAGCGCGGCCAGCGTTTTTAAGCATAACGGACGTAGCTTAAAAACGGTGAAGAGGAAGTTAAGCATACCAAAACCTGGATGTATTCGTTAGGAGACAAAAGGGCAATGTCTTCAGCAATACGGATAAGATAGTTGAAGTAGCCGTAGAGTTCTCAAAGCTATACAGTAGCCATATTAATCTGGAGATCGAGAGAGGCAGTAGCGCATAGCTCTGTGACATCAAGCCAATAACGAAAGAGGAAGCAGAGAAAGCTCTAGGAGCAACGCATAGGGCGAAAGCAGCTAGAGAGGGTCAACTAACAGCATATATGTTGAAGGACGGAGGGGAGATTATGCTAGAAAAGGTAGACGCCCTGCATACGCAATGTCTTATGACCTTGAGCGTTCGAAAAGCTTCGAAGAACGCTAACATCTTCTTGATCCATAGTAAAGAAGTAGCCAGGGATATGTAAAATTACATACCCATCAGCTTATTGTCCGCTAACTTTAAGGTATTTACTAAGGTAATAGCTAGCAAAGTCAGGACAACCATAGACTTTAGTCAACCAAATCATGAGGCAGGCCTTCGTAAAGGCAATTCGACAATATATCCTATTCACACTATAAATCAGATGATAGACAAGTACTCATAGTATGACAAACGCCTATGTATAGCCTTTACAGATAAAGATTCCGAGAAGGCATTTGTCTAATTACAGACTTCAGCATTAACGCAGGCATTTCAGAATCAGGGCGTAGAACAGCCCTTTGTAAAAATACTTAAAGATATCTATACCGGGTGGACAGCAACAGTAGTCCTCAAATAAGAAAGGGTGTCACACAGGCAGACACATCGCGAATGATGTTATATTTTATTTATTATTTGTATAGCGTCATTCCATGGATATCTTCAATACACAGAGCTGAGCGGATCCATAACCAAATGCTAATAACGAATCAATACACAAGAATATGAAAAAGTGAGGCGGAAGAGGTTGACATCCACTGCCTGTTTACAGGATTACTGAGGGGCCCTGTATTGGGAACAGTTGGATATAAGATTTAATGGAGAATAGCCTATTAATCTGCGAAACACTGATGAGACGCCATTCCTAAGTCACTCAGGAGATTAACTGCAAAGCATGATCAATGTGTATTAGACAGACAAAGCACAACGGTGGGTATAAGAATTAATATGGAGAAAACGAAAGTAGTGTTCAACACTCTCGGAAGGGAAGAGCACTTCAGAATTGGTAGCGGGTTGTTGCAAGTAGTAAGAGAATATGCCTGCTTAGTGCAGGTAGTGACCGCAGATCCGGATCACGGAGTGAAATAACTAGAATAAGAATGGTGTGGAGCGTATTTGGCAGGTTATCTCACACCATGAATGGCAGACCGTTTACCAACATCCCTAAAGAGAAAATTATATAACAGCTGTTTAGTACCGGTACTTACATATGGGGCAGAAACGCGGAGGCCAACGAAATGGGTTCAACCTAAGGTAAGGACAGCGCAGGAAGGCATGGAAAGAAAAGTGAAAGGTGAAACGCTGAGACAGGAAGAGGGCAGAGTTGGTCAGGGATCAAATATGGGTTCATCACAAGGCAGAACAGCGCAAGCTACACACGGACAAGAAAGTAGACGAGACACACACAGCGCTGACTTACAAATGAAGGTTTATTCAGCGCTGAGTGTGTCTCGTCGACTTTCTTGTATTTATGTAGCTTGCGCTGTCCTGCCTTGTGATGAACCAACTAGCCCGCGATGTGTTATTCAAATATGGGTTATTGACAGCCTATTGTCTAAATCAAGAGGAAGATATTGGCTTGGGCAGGGCCGGTAATGGGGAGGCAAGGTAACCGACGGTCCTAGACTAGATTCCAAGAGAAGGGAAGCGTAGCAAGGAGTGGCAGAAATTTAGGTGGGTGGATGAGATTAAGAAGAAGGATGGATAGCTGGGCGAGTTTGTAATAATACATCGTGGGAGGGAACAGCGCGAACAAGACGACAGACGAAGCAAGAGGACAGCGCTAGTATTTTTGTCCTCTTGCTTCGTCTGTCGTCTTGTTCGCGCTGTTCCTTCCCACGATGGATAGATTAAGAAGTTTGCAGAGATAGGCTGGCTGCAGCTAGCACAGGGCAGGGCTAATTGGAGAGATAAGGACGAAAACTTTGTCCTGCGGGGGGCATAATCAGGCTGCTGATGATGACGACGGTGATATATGTGGTCTCTATGATGGCTTCCACCGCAAGTTCTTGCTGACGGCCTTCTGCCCTCATTGACAACGGGCGATGAAGCTCTCTTGCCTGCCCCTCCTGTTTTCCTGTTTGCTTTTCCACTAAAATTTCCTCTCGGACAGCCTCAAAAAAGAAACAAGTGATCGAACTGAACGGGCGCTCCAATAAGAACGACACTCGTGGCATGAGAAAATGAGAAACCCCTACCCGCCGTTCTCACACCATGCATCCTCCTACCCGCGCTGAAGGTGCAGTGACCTGCGCAGCAGACGCTGGCTAAATGCGAAAGAGGACGAAGTGTCGCTAGCACGCGCTAGAGAACGCCGTAGACCTTGGCCCCGCCGGATGCTGCCACCGCCGCTATCGCCTCTCCGGCAACGCTCTTAAAAATGTGGCCACGGTAGCCTCCTGGGCACCTCCACAGAGGGATAAGCTACAAAGGACGAGGCGTCCACCCGTAGCACCCGTCCAGCGGTCCCGCACCCACCAGTAATTTTGGACGTCAAACAGTTCAGTTTGCTCGCTTTCTCAGAAGCAGCTAGTGTTGTCTCTGGAAATGTCATGACAAGTCCATGACAGTTCAATGAGTGGAGCGCGAAGTGTGGATTGCGGATTTCTCTTGCAGATCGGTTAATTTTTATTTTCCTGATTTGTGGCGTTATCTGCGTTGGATATCCATGGTGTGCGCTCCGCAGCTGAGAAAAGCTTCTCATTTGAAAGAGGACTGCTACATTGTTCGGTGAATAAGCGGAGTACACTCGAGTATTGTTATCTAATTGTGGAATGAGCGCTTGTTCGTCGCGCATGAGGAAGTCAGGATGACGGCTTGAGTCTGCGTCTGGCATCTGTCACTCCGCCAGCTATACCTTTACTCCAAAAACCGTTTTGCCTTTCTCACTGGAGAAGCGCTCGATACCACAGGAAATAAATTGCATCTCACGTCACTGAAAGCGGGCGCAAGCATGTGTTAGCGCTCTGCCCAGAACGCCGGCGCACGTCCGCTCGGCTCGCCCAGAACGCCGGCAAGCGACCCACTCGGCTGGCCCAGAACGCAACAGCACGAAGCGACGAATGCTTCGAGCGAGGCCCAGCAGAGGACCGAGAGACGCCGACGAAACGAGACGCGTCGGAAAAGCCCTCCCAACTCTGCCGATCCGCCGAACCTCCTACGTATCAACGACCGTTATCTTACTGTAGTATCCGTAACTTCTTGTATCCTTAAATAAACCAGTTTCCTTTATTCGAGAAGAATACGGCCACTTCTTGCTAACATGGCGCAGCCGACAGGATCTGCAGAGGAACCTTCCGTGCACGAAGAAAGTGTGGACATCGCGGAGCGCAGCAGAACGCCGTCGGTGAGCTCTGAGTCCACATCCATCGGGTCTCCTGAGAAATCGACTGACTGCCACGTTCTCAATGCCTTGAAGAAGCAGCGACTGGCGGATGAGTTGAGAACCCGCGGGCTTCCGTGCACCGGCCGAAAGCACGATCTCGTGACTCGTCTTCTGGACGACAACGCTCGCCTCCAGGCTCCGGCAACCACGTCCGACTCAGCGACCAGCCAGGGCGGAACAGATGGCGATGACCACGGAGAAGCGGACTCGAAAGCGCCGGCTGCGATCGATATTCTGCGGGCCGAGGTTGACGAAATACGACGCCTTCTAGCCCAACAACGACAGGAGCTGCCGACACGAACTGAGCATGAAACGGCTTCCCAACGTCATGAGGGAGTCCGCGCTCCCTCCCGCGGCAGCAAACCAACGGCCGGCAGAGACCGATCGCGGCACACCTCCTCAGTCCTCACCGGAAAACGATGCCGCTACAGCTCCCGAGGGTACGCCAAGCCTGAACGAAGTTGTGGCTATGTTCGCTCGTGCGCAGCTACAGATGACTTAGACATTGACGAGAATGTCAGCGCCAGCTTCGCCCGTGCTGATCCAGTCTACGAACGATACAGCGTCCGCCATCCCCGAGTACGACGGTAGTGCTCAACGAAACGCAAAGACTTGGATCTCGCAAGTGGAGCGTGTTGCTGCGTTGGCCCACTGGTCCTCATCACTGACGCTCGCGACGGCGGCAATTCGGCTGCAAGGAGCTGCGAAGGACTGGCACAGCTCTTACGGTATGACTTACGAAACGTGGGACTCCTGGAAGCATGCCTTCGCCACGCGTTTAGACCGGAGGCTCACAATGCAAGAGTTTCTGGACCTGCAGACTGCTCGAAGACTGTGCAGTTCGGAGACCCTCGCCGAGTATATGTACTCCAAAAATGCTCTTCTTGACAAGTCCCCCTACCCGCTTGCGAATGAAGAAAGAATTTCGCTGATTCTCAGCTGAATCAACGAGGACACCTGGGCTAATCCCCTCGCTGCACAGCCTTGCAGCAGCGTCATCGAACTGATCGACCGCGCAGCGCTGCTCGGCACAAGGCGACGTAAGACAGTAACGGCGCAATTCCGACAAAATGCACTGGGGCAGCGGAACCAGGGGAGGAGCAGCGACGAGTCCAAAGCGGCGGCGGATGACGGACGCAGTGATCCAGGCGAGCAGTCAATGCTGTTGGACAAACAAGAACCAGGTAGAGCCATGCGAGCACGAGCCTGCTTCAACTGCGGCAACACTGGGCACCTGTCAAGGGATTGCACAAGGCCGAAAACAGTAGCCGCGATCCGTGCAGAACGACGCCGAGGATCCCGAACTAACGAAGCACTCAATATCGTGCCGACAAACAGGCAAGCGAACTGTTTCCTGCAATCGACGGGCGGCACATTACATATCGTGAAGGGCTTCATCGAAAACCGACCGGTGAGAGACTGCATAGACAGCGGTTCGAAGGTGTCCGTCCTCAACGATAGCTCCGTTGGACCCAACGTTCGACCTCGACCCTGGACGTCTCCCGAAAAGATAGAAGTGCTTGACCGATGCATCAGTCCAGCGCGCGTGGCCACCTTGGAAGTGACCGTCGGACCATCGACCGTGCGTCTAGAAAAGGTCGTGATCGCTCCCTTGCCAAGTACCATGGACCAGATTCTGGGTTCGGATTGGCGCCGTGCCGCGAACGTCGACATCACGTTCCACCCCTCGAACGACGTCACCCTGGTCCCCGTATTGCCATCAGTGAGTGAGTGAATCACCATTTCATGCGCCAGGTGCACACGATACGAACCGTGTTGGAGAGACGTCAATAACAGCCTTCAGCAATCGCAAGATCCTAGACGAAGCTCCAGCAAACGAGATCGGATTTGTAAGGATGAACTCGAAAGAACCCAGTCCTGACGAAGATTTCGCTTATCTGATTGAAGAGGCTGTGTCCAAAATGACCCGCGACGCAGACGCTGACGAAAAGGATGAGCTCCGCACAATTTTGAAGCGCCACCATAAAGCATTCACTACAAAGACAAATGCTTTGGGGCTCTGTGAGCACGTTGAGCACAGTATTGAACTCAAGGACGACATTCCCGTCGCGTCAAGACCGTACAGATCTTGCCCTGCGGACCGCCACTTTATGAAGGAACAAGTCAACGACTACCTAGCCAAAGGGATCATCCGACCCAGCCACAGCCAGTACAGCGCTCCTACCATTGTGGTGGATCAACCTCACCATCCGACCACGCCTGGACGGATGGTTCACGACTACAGAAAACTGAACGAGAAGACCATCAATCAGCCGTATCCGATGCCAATTATGGAAGATGTCATCGACATCATGAGAGACGGCTCAAAGTACTTCACCTTTTTGGATGTGAAGTCGGCCTTTCTCGCAGTGCGAGTAAAGCCTGACGATATCCACAAGATCGCCTTTGTCACGCCGCCGGACGGAAAATATGAGTACCTACGAATGGCGTTTGGGTTTTGCAAGGCACCGCAGACGATGCAAAGAGTCATGCGCGACACGTTTGATGGCCTGAAGGGAACATCCACGTACACGGACGGCGTCGGCCAGGGAGCAGCTGCGGTTCCGGAAGCATTGTCACTGCTCGACGAGGCACTGCGAAGAGTCGTCATCAATGGCCTGAAGATGAACATCAAGAAATGCCAATTTGTGCGAGACAACATCTCATTCCTTGGCTACGTCATCTCCGCTGAAGGGCGAACCCTGGATGAAGCGAGAGTCGCTGCCGTCGACAAGTTTGAGCCCGAGAAAAGCGCGAAGAAGTTGTACTCGTTTCTGCTATTCGCAAACCACTACCGCAAGTTCATCCCCGAGTTTTCGAAACTCACGTACCCACAGCGTCAACTCGTCTCCAAGGAAGCGCCATTCGTCTGGACGAGCGCACACCAATAACTCGTGGACAAAACCAAAAGCGCACTTAAGAATCCCCCGCTGCTGGCAAAGTTCCGTTCGGACTTCCCAACGCAAGTGCACGTCGACGCATCTCAGACAGGGCTCGGAACGATACTGAGCCAAACGCAAGACCGAAGAGAAAGGGTGATCGAATACGCAAGCTGATCACTGAATAAGCATGGCAGAGGTCTACACTCGAACATGCTGGAATGTATGGCGCTGCACTGGGCCATCACGGAGAAGTTTTCCATCTAACTGCGGGGAGGCCCGCAATTCCCAGTGTACACAGACAACTTCAGTCTATCCTACCTAGTGAAGAAGGGAGCGACGAACCGCCGGTTCGCACGTTGGACTCTAGATCTCGCGGAATACCGCTTCGACGTCAGGCACCGGCCTGGACGACAGAATGCTGCTGCTGATGCTCTCTCGAGACAAACACTGGAAGCTGAACCAATCGAAAACGAAGTGACCAGCGACGACCTCACGTGCCTCGCCGTAATCGTGAGCAAGCATAGCCGCATACGCGAACTTCAAGAGCGTGACCCCGAATGCCAAAAGTTCCGTGCCGAAGCTGGAACGAACAGCTCCAGCTATGAAGTCGAAGATGGCGTTGTGCTGAAAAGGTCTATCGAAAGGGGACGCGTTTGCAGAAGAGTGGTGGTTCCTGCGGCGCTCCGAAGCAGTATCATGGCGGTGTTTCATGATGACAACGGACACCTTGGAAGCGAGAAAACAAGGACATTGGTGCAAAGAAAGTATTGGTGGCCGTCCATAGCGAAGGACATCCGCCGTTACATCGAGTCATGCCACACCTGCCAAGTCGTAAACTCACGAACGACGCGAGCCGAAGGGTGCCTGAACCCCAGAGAAATTCCGAGCGAGCCCAATGTGGTCATTTCTCTCGATCATATGGGCCCCCTGGATGGAAAGTTAAACGAGAAAACCGTGAACATCGAACAGCTGAGAAGGTACAAGGAACGCGCCTTGAACATCAAGGAATTAGTATCCACAACGTGCGCCTGAGGACAGGCGCAATTTCTGGAAGGGCCGTGTAAGCGCTCTGCCCAGAACGCCGGCGCGCCTCCGCTCGGCTCGCCCAGAACGCTTGCAAGCGTCCCACTCGGCTCGCCTAGAACGCCGGCATGCGTCCCGCTCGGCTGGCCCAGAACGCAACAGCACGAAGCGACGAATGCTTCGAGCGAGGCCCAGCAGAGGACCGAGAGACGCCAACGAAACGAGACGCGTCGGAAAAGCCCTCCCAACCCTGCAGATCCGCCGAACCTCCTACATATCAACGACCGTTATTTTACTGTAGTATCCGTAACTTCTTGTATTCTTGTATCCTTAAATAAACCAGTTTGCTTTATTCGAGAAGAATCCGGCCACTTCTTGCTAACACATTGCATGCGCGTATGTCACAAGAAAAGGCATAGTGCAGTTCAAGACAACGGTTCATGGGCTCCGAACTGGTGGTAGTCGCAATCGGGTATTAGACACGTTTTCTGGCTGTTAAATATGCCCTCACCATTGCTTTCACCTGTCGACTTGGGAACCGCGCATGGTCTCCCTGTCAGCTTTCGCGAATATAGCAGGCGCAGGGATCACTTATTTTCGATAACTGGACAGCGCTCCCGGCTTGTGTTCAGCTGGTACACTTGTCTGTCCTGGGCAGCGCACTCGGCACCCCTGACTGCTTGCTGTACTGGATGAACTATCTTGATCGCGCCCGGTCTATGCCCTCAGCTTCTCACCCTTTGGCGACAGAGGTAGGCTCTTCTATCCAATGTGGCTTAAAAGGCTCCATTACGTGGTCACGGTGGATATGCTACTGGCACCGAACATTTGCCAAGCGCAGAACGATTGGATTAAAGATGTAGAAGATGCTTCTGAAAACACGTAGCGCAGGAGGCTGCGGCGAGGGACGCGTGGTTTAAGTCATCGTGTATACCTGTTCTGGCACTGGCAGTGGTTGTAGCCTTGCTGTTGGTCGTGAGATTTTTCATTGCAAAAACGCTATGAGAAAAGCCGGCGGCGTTCTATCGTGATCGCGAGAAGGTCATAAAGATAGGGTGACGTCATCCCGCAGATGCGCAGAGCAGACAGGATGTAGAGGTGGCGCTGTAGTCGAGCTTTTCCTGTCGGGTTAGTTTTGCTCGCTGCTGTAACGACAGGCAGTTAAGTTTTTCTTTGTAGAACGTCGGAATGGCCGGTTGGTCTATGACCGTATGCAGTTAGGAGTAAGACGGGCTCTTTGCGTCTTCCGCTCGTCCGGAGACACGTTACCAGTTGGGGAAGCAACTCCAACTGCTTGACAAACAAAACTGATTTACTAAAGATGGGACCAAGAACAAGTACTAAGAGAAAAAGGCGGTTTAAAAACAGGCTGTTTAAAGGAAGGGCTGTATAAAAGCGGCCGAGTCTGAGACTCGGCGCGCTCCTTTTTTTTTGTTTGCAGTGGGTTTTAATCTTTTCGATAATTGTGCGGAGCTTTAGTAAATCTGCTCTTGCCCAGTTTCGACCAATACCGGTGCAATGACACTGTACATATAAGTGAGTGGAGCCCAGTGCTCGCCAGAGCCCGACTCAGCGGGCCGCGCACTTTTCCTGGAACATGCAACCTATCGAGGAGCCAGTAAAGCAGAACTCCACCGCTTAGCTCGACATTCGAGTGGTTTCAGAAGTCACCGACGTTATTGACCTCCTCCCCGCTTGAGAGCTCATTTCTTTTCACTGGGAACCAATCGTCGGCCCTTTGCGACCCTGACAAGGCTGTTCGTGGCCTTGCTCCCGGTTTCCCGCGGCCTTGGAGAGCGTCCGAAGCGCAAGACGCACTGTCATCCTTCCTAACCCCTCCAGATTTTCCAACGTACACAGCAGTTGCCGGCGAATGAAGAGGAAGGAGCTACTGGCACCGTAGGCTCCTAGCTGAACACCTCTCCACCAAGAATGTTGGGTGCACACTCGCCGTACACACAACATACAAAAGCGCACAAAAGCACAAAAGACCCGGCCGTCAACAACATAAAAAAACGCAACAGCACAAGGGACCCGACCGTCAACTGGGCGCTGTACCAACAACATACAAAAACGAGCGCTTCTGCGTCCTTCTAACAACTGCAAAAGAAAACATGCTCAGGACGCTGTCATGCATGCAGATGCAAACGCCATTCTCATTTAACACATTTACAAAAAAATTGAACCCTCTGTTAAAATCATTAGAAAATCAGAGATACATGCAACAGCACTGCAATAATTACGGAATAGAGAAAAGATATGACTGCACAGTTTTCATGAAGTTGCCCATACATCGCAACATGACCCGACGAGGGCAAGACAGACATTATAACGCGGCGCTCTTAGTCAGACACATTCTATAGGTCAGCACAAAGGAAAGCTGTTCACACAAGAGAAAACAGCACACCTGCATGAGCCTGTCCAATTTTCAGTCTCAGCTGTGCCTGTTCACGTTCCCCAACTCTCACTCACTGCTCCATTGTGTGCTCGAGCCACAGGGCACTTTACTCTTATTACCACCCGTCAGTAGCACAGTGGGTTAAGGCTTTGGACATATACATTCGTTGCTAGCCACCAGGATCGAACACTTGATCTGATCTCATAATTGTGAACATTACGTGCTGCAGCTTGCACCATCGTCGCATTCGAGCTGCTTTCCGGTTGTAGCGCGCAACTTCTACCGCGGTGGAGCCGCCGACCGTGTGCGCTTATGGGGTGCAAGCCTCCGCGAAATGCTCTAAGTGTTCGTGCCTAGAGGGCCTCTTTGAATGTGGTATGGCCAGCTCAACCAGTTCATCATAACCGACCTCTTGGTTTGGGACCTGCCTGCTGCGTGGACCCGCAAAGAGATCGCAGCATGGATTGTGGTTCGCCCCTACCGTTGGCAGTGTAATTGCGCTTCTCTGAGGGCATGGGGCGAATTCGCAGTCGCCACTGCTCTGATTCCACTCATCTACCGCCAAGCTTTGCGCGGTGTTACATGAGTCTGAGTTTCCCGGATCGGAACAGTCTGGCTTACCCAGCTATTTTTCCGGCTTTTCGGGCGTTACTGCCTGTGCCGCGGATGCGTTTTGAGCCTAGCCGCTCTCGCCAATCGTTGTCTGACATACTAGCGTTTCAGTTCCCACCAAAAGGTTGCAATGGGCAACCCGGCCGGCCGTGCTGTTCATGTCGTTTCGCTGCTGAGTGCTATTAGCACCACTAATAACATGTTCGGCTGCCTCGCCAAAGGTGAGCTGCAGAGTTTGATCACGCTTCGAATTTTTGCCTGAAAGCCCGTGGAGCTCGCCTCCATCTCAGGAATCAAGGACAGCTTTTCTGCGTCAACAATCGTAGTTGACTGCCCAACGTGCGGCTCCTCGACGCTAGTGATCGCTGCACGGTCTGCAGGAACCCGCGATTCCTCTTTTCTGTCCTCAAAACACACCGACTGAACGCCGCTGCCGCTATCCTCTTTATTCATTACGTCGATCAGCGTTCCATCAGGTTACGACTGCGACTGTGCCGATTCTGGCAGAATACGCACTGCTCTTCGTGAGCATTCCTCCACTTCAATCCTTTTCGTCTCCTGCCGTAGCTTCTCTCCGGATATCGTTAATTGACGCTTGAGGTCTCGAATATACGCGTCGCTTCTCTCCTTTTCCCGGGCTCGCTCGACCTCTGACATTTGGGCTCGCTCTTGGCCATACTGATACCTAAAGCCGTATCCACTTTGTCAACTAACTGCAGCCATTGTGCCTTGGTTTACTCTAACCTTGCGGCTCAAGCACTCCCGAAGCAAGTGAAGTGAGAATAGGGAAACTCACTCTGTTGTCGGGCACTTGCTTCGTGGCAGCAGCAGGTCGCGTCCTGAGGCTCAGAAGTGTGTCCGAAATCTAGAACTCTCAGAAGGTCCATCCCGTCCTCCCGGCCGATGAAGTCGCCGACCGTAGGTGCGGCCAAAGTCTCAGCCATTCACTCAGTCGGTCTCGCTCCTCACGGTTCACGGCGTTGTCGTGGAGTCTTGACTACGAGGCCTCTGACTAAGATCTCGACTCAATTGGACCTGGGTCCCTGGGGCTTCTCACTGGGATGTTGCCCCGTCAATCTTACAGAAAGTACTGCCTACAACCGCTTTGCAGAAAGCCGTTCAGACGATCCTGGTCGCGGCACCAGTTAATATGAAACACTGATCGTGGTCACGGTACCAGCTAATTTGAAACACTGATCTTGGTCACGGCAACAGTTAAGTTTTTCTTCGTAGAACGTCGCAATGGCCGTTTCGTGTATGATCGTATGCAGTACGAAGGGCTCTTCGCGTCTTCGTCCGCTCGTCCGGCGACAGGTTGCCGGTTGGGGCAGCAGCTGCAACTTCTTGACAAACAAAACTGATTTATTAAAGACGGGACCAAAAACAAGTACTGAGAGAAAAAGGCTGTTTAAAAGAGGGCTGTTTAAAGGAGGGGCTGTATAAAAGCGGCCGCGACTGAGACTCGGCACGCTCCTCTTTTTTTTTGTTTGCTTTGGGTTTTAATCTTTCCGATAATTGGACGGAGCTTTATTAAATCTGCTCTCGCCCAATTTCGACCAATACCGGTGCAATGGCACTGTACATATAAGTGGGTGGAGCCCAGTGCTCGCCAGAGCCGGGCTCAGTGGGCCGCACATTTTTGCTGGAACATGCAACCTATCGAGGCGCCAGTAAAGCAGAACTCGCGTCGTTTCCTTTCCGTCCGTCGTGTTCCTTGTGCGCTATTGTTACATCATGAACGTTATCCAACTTGATGGACGCGAAAACTTCTTGGTAGTGATGTTCAATTTGTAATTTCCAGCGAGCTCGATACATGTCGTCCAGCTTTGCACCCGGCTGCACAAGTGGCAACAGAAACAACGCCACCTGCCGTCATGTTTTCATATAGCCTCGCAATCACAGCTTGTTTAAAAGGATCGAGCATATATATCGCCTGTTGCGTGGGTTTGGGAGTACACGCGAACCGGTCCCGGTGCGACAGTATCGTATTCTGGCCTATAATGCACTGCTATACAGGGTTTAAAAGCTAAATTTAGCCAGGGTTTAAAAATATACCCCTGCAGTCTACGTCGACGCGACCTAATGCATGTTTCAAGCTACTGTATGCAGCAAGTCAAACTACTTTTTATATTATGCTTAATTGTATAATTAATTAATTGCATAATAAATTGTATAATTATTGTTCCATTTTTAAAACTAGGAAACCCACCTACTGTTACTAGCAGCTATAGGCCCAATGCCCTCACCAGCTGTCTAGGGAAATCCTTTCGAAGTGCATTGAATATCAGACTAACCTTCGTGTTTGATGCCTGTAAGCTTTTCGATGTTCACCGATACATGCCCCACTACCGACCTCATAGTTCGTCTTGAAAATACTGGCAGGGAAGCTTTCATACCTAAACAACATTGTATTGCTGTATTTTTTTATTTAGACAAGGCAAATGACACAACCTGGAGGTTTGGGACTCTTCATGGCCTGGCGGATCTGGGCATCGGCGGCAGGATTTTGAAATGGTGAGAGAATTGTTGTCTAACAGTTCATTTTGTCTGCCTAGGCTCAACCCTTTGAAAGACTATTATTCAGGAAAATAGAGTACCTCAAGTACGCATTTTAAGCACAACACTTGTTATTGTAAAAATGAATTCTATTAGGAAAATAATCCCAAGGTCCTTTATGTGTTCTTTCTATGTAGACGATCTCCAGATAGCTTGCACATCCTCCCAAATATCAACATGCTCAAGACAGATACAGGTAGCGATAAATAAACTGGCAACGTGGGCGGACAGGAATCGTTTCTGTTTTTCTCCACAGAAAACAATGGCAATTCTGTTATCACTCAAAACAGGCTTACAGACAAATCCCACACTATATCTGAACGAAACCGAATTACCTGTAAGAAATGAGCGTAATTTCTAGGCATAACTTTTGATAAAAAGCTCACTTTCCTGCCTCACATAAACGCGTTGAAAAAAAAAAAGCTTCCTGCTCTATAAACATGCTCAAATTCTTTTCACACAATCACTGGAGGTCCGACAGGACAAGCCTTCTACAAGTTTATCGTTCTCGGGTAAGATCCGGTTTAGACTATGGCTGCATGGTATAAGGTTTAGCAAGCCCGTCTTACGTCAAACGATTACACCCAGTACAGAATTTAGGTTTTCCTCGTTCAACTGGTGCATACAGGACGTCACCCATAAGCAGTCTGTATGTACAAACCAGTGAACCAACACTTGCAGACAGAAGAAGCATGCTCGCATGCTTATACATTCTAAAAATCTGTTCCCTACCGAACCATATTTGTTAACCTATAGTTACAAGTCACCTATCTTGAACGCTGTTTGACAAAAAACCTCAGACTAAGAGACCACAGCTCTTACGACATGAAGAGATCTCCGAGAATCTCAGCGCAATCGACACGCTACCTGCCATGGCACAAATACGAGACCCACTACCTCCTCGGTACACTTTCCCTACTCACCCTTGCACACTTCCATAAGAAACAATCTCCACAGCATCATGTCATACAGGAATTCCTTTCACTCGAAGAAAAATATAGTAGTTTTACGGAATTTTAGACTCACGGTTCTATAACGGATGTCTACGTAGGAAGCGCAGTGGGACCGTATTCACTGCCGAATGCTACGCAGTATGTATGGCCACAGAAAAAATACTAAACGAGAACCTCACCCACAATATTACTTACACAGACATCTTAAGTGTACTTACAGCTTTCCACTCTAGAAATGCAATCACCTCTCTTGTCGGTGACATCGTACACAACGTAGTAACAGCCACAGCTCGAAGTCAAAACATAAAACTGTGCTGAGTCCCGAGTCATGCCGGAATAAAAGGCAACAAGAGAGCAGATTTGCGCGCTGCTCAAGCTCGTGTCAAGGAAATAAAGAGAGTGAATATGCCCTTTTAGGATTGCATGAACTTGATACGTTTAAAATCAGGAAAAAATGGCAGTCAGTTTGGAACAACGAAGTAAATAGCAAACTACATAGGGTAAAGCACATTTTAGATGAATGGGAGTCATGTGTACACCAGCAAAGTTTTAAGGAAGTAATTCTGTGCCGTTTACATATAGGCCACACACACATTGCACGTAACTTTCTATTGACAAAAGAAGACAAACCTGTTTGTAAAAAATATGGAGACGAACTAAGAGTTAATCACATTTTATACTCATGCATGAAAGTCGAAAAATTAAGGAAAAAGTATTTCACTCAGATTGTACTGAACAAATTCCTTTACACTGCTTGTTAATCTTAGATGAAGATCCAATTGTTGACAGGTCTTGTGTATTTAGGTTTTTAAGCGAAGCAGGTTTTGTCACGAAAGTAAGTTTTCACCCACTGTATTGCTACATTTCTTGATACACCTGAGCCACCTTGTTATTTCTGAGAAGGCGGAGATTTTTATTTCATTGGTTGGGAGGCGCGACATCCTTGCCCAGCCAAGGATGGCTGCTGAGGCTGCCCGACTACTTTAAAGCTGCTACTACTAGCCAGTTATAAAGTTTCTTTCCCCTGTCATCGCTATGCAATACAAACCAATGTTTTAGTCCCTCTACCCACCGATAATTTTAATATGTATAAATAATTTTTCAAAAAACAATTTACGTAGACCTTGGGCTTGGCCCATGATGCCCTTAGTTCCCTATGTGGCTTGAAATCCAATACAACACTCTCCAACACAACAGTTTCTACCCGCCGGAAGCCGGGAAGAAATTTAGGACCGGTGAAAGTGCCGGATACGCAAGGGTTGGAGCCCCGAGGACCGGAATCCCAAGAGCCGGAACCTTCAGAGTGAGAGCACCGAGAGCTTGAACCCCGAAATCCGGAGCTCCGGGCGCCGGAAGAGCGAGAGTCCGAAGCCTCAGCGCCTGAAGCTTGAACAGGAGGGGGGGGGGGGGGGGGGGGGGGGGCAGGGTTGACGGGGCCATGCGCAACGGGAACAGAAGGGGCGGAGGTAAAGGGGTCGGCGGTGCGAAGCAAACCTGGATTCCCGCGCTATCTGCCATCACAGAGCGCGGTATCGAGGCTCACAGCACGCCTGCTGCGGCAGTACTGTGAGTGAGCCTCCACACCATGCTCTGTGACGGCAGATGGAGCAGCAGTGCAGTTTTGCTTAGCTGCGCCATGGATCGCAGATCCCGCAAGCTTTAGCGGCCGACAGTGCCTTTGCAAAGCGGAGCCGTCCAGAGCGGAAGCTAGGTCGCTCGTGCCGACATGTAGGAGAATTGTCTAGGCTGTTCGAGGTACGATATCCAGGAGCGTAAACACATCCACGATGATGCCATCGCATTAGGTGACGAATGCTGGAGTAGCCAGGCATAGAAGATCAATATGTTGGAAGGAGTGCTTTGCTTGCGAATTATCCAGCGACTGCCGAGACCTCAGACCTTGCAAATTTCAACAATGTGCTTTTCGCTGTGGTTTTCCGGAGTCCATAGTTGTTTCATAAGCAGAAATTGAAGGTCGTATGGATGCGGTGAAACATAAAAGCAGCTGGATCGACTCGAGTTGAAAGAGCGAACAACAGCAGCAGCAACAGAATTGGGCGCTGGCAGCGAGTCATGAAGGTTTTTTCTTAAAAGAAATGTGTGAGATGCGCGTTTGTTCTGCGTTAAATGAGGAAGGCAGATGAGACTAGAGATGTTAGTGCGCTGTTTTTCGACTAAATATATATTGATTACTAATGCAGCTTTTATGTCCATTTCAGTGGTGCCCGTTGCTGCACTGTTTTCCTTTTTCAATCTGGAATTTTATAATGGCTGTCGCAGCAGCTGCCGCGCAACCAGTATACTAACTCAGTGTTGGCGCCTGACCATGCTTGAAAACGCCGAAATGGTGTGCTCTCAAAACAGTTTTGTTTTCTATAATGGGAAGTATTGAATAAGATACCGGTGATACTGCGACAGAATTTCACGCTGCAGAGCGCCAGCATACTTATGCATGGCCAAGGGTGGATGTGCAAGATAATATTGGGAATATTTCACATTAACACACCCTTGCCCAGGTCTTTAATATGACAGCTTTGTCACCCGGATGCTGTCGAGATAGCATATAAAGCATTTTTTGGAGTGTGGGAGGATAAGTAATGAGCACAGAATACCCGCAGCGAGTGCGAACGCCTCGAAGACCGAAATTGGTTCTCAAAATTCTCTCAGCTAATCAACTGCAGCGTTATACTAGGTAGAATGCTGGTAAAACACCTTCACGGAGTAGCGTAAGGGTGAAACCGACCGCGACCTTTCCTACAATTTAAGCTCCTTCACCATAATTTTACAGCAAGGCGCTTCTAAAAGTAACGCCAAGCCTACACTGTGAACATTTGCGCTATGCCAAATCACATTGATCTACAGAGACAAGAAGCTAAACGTGCCAACCAAAGCCTCGCCAGCTGCCCCTCTGACCTCCTCCTGCACGCTCCTCGTGTGGACCATTCTTCTTTTTGCGGCTATGTATGCGAAATCGGGCGCCGTCTGCTCGGTGCACCTGTCACAGCATATGGCGATGATCAGAGGCAACCATCCGTCCTATAAAAAATGAATACATGAAGCCAACAGGTACGTGGCGATCCAAACAGCACTGCTAGCCCCGCATAGAAAACTAGCTGCGGCACCGCTGCCGGCGCGGTCACCGGCCGGAGTACCACGAGTCCCAGGGTGCATCTCAGCAGCGGTTTCGTAGCACAACTGCTTGTGTTTGGTTTAGTTTATGGGGGTTTAACGTCCCAAAGTGACTCGGTCTATGCGGCACGCCGTAGTGAAGGGCTTCGGAAATTTCGACCACCTGGGGTTCTTTAACGTGCACTGACATCGCACAGTACACATGCCTCTAGGACTTCGTCCCCATCGAAATTTGACCGCCACGGCCGAGATCGAACCCACGTCTTTGGGGTCAGCGGCCGAGCGCCATTACCTCTGTTGCACCGCTACGCACCCCAACTGCATGTGAAATCAGTCTGTTACGATTACACAAAGTCTAAAGACTACGGCACAAAGATCCCTGGAGAAAATTTATCTCGCAGTACAAAGTAATAATGGAGTTTTCTTCTTCTTCCCAAAACGGTGGCTCTTGCTCTGCGAATAGCACGCGTGATCGCTAGCTCAGGGTAAATGCATAGCGTGAGCGCGTGCACTGCATTCTCAAGCGCGTAGCGGTCGGAGCGATGCAGATTTCAATAAAACTGTACCTTAATAGGTATTTTACTTGAAATATTGTAAGTTTCAGGGTTTAGTCAATTTTCAGGCTTGTTCATCGACGTTAGTGCGTCTGTTTTTCCAACTTTCTCAGTACGACGCTACATTTAGATACCATTTTTTTTTAAATAAGGTGCTCCTTTCACCTGAGAATCTTCAGTGGACTCTTTGGACCGGCTCCCAGGGAGCAGGAATCCGGAGTCACACTTACCTGGTGTTGGAAACTCAGCGATCAACAAAGCTGAGTTCCCGGGTTGAGGCCGGTGCATTGCACTGCGGCCGGCTGAAGCCCGCCTCTTTCCCAAACTGGGGAAGCTAGAACACTAAATTTTTGGTAGTGGGGGTTCGGCAGGCACCCCGAACCCCCGAACTATACGAATCAAAAGGAAGATCTATGATACCTTCTTCGCAATGAGGAGATCAGTGAAATACGCGTTAGGATCGAGGCAGTAAGAAACTATGGTTATAGGCTGTAGAAAAAGGGGGTGCAGTTATTAGTAGAGTGCGCGGTGAAAAATTATGGATGATTAATGTCTTCCATGGGTGTGTGTTCCGGATTAATGGGTGTGTGTTCCGGCCGCCGGCTTGCGTCGGTGGCCGGTGTTCGACCTTTGGACGTGCCCTATTGTTAAGGTGTCCTTCGGCTGGCGGGCGCCTCAATATGGTGAGCCAGCCACCTTCTTGCCTTTGATGTTGTCGTCCCTGAGGGGGCTAGTCCGGAGGATGTCGTCGATGCGACAGCCTCCGTTGTTGGATTGGAGGAAGTGTACTGCGTCCAGCACTTCGGTGGACGCAACTACCAAGTGACCGTGAAAAGTGAAGCCGCCATGGCTACAATCGTTGAAGCTTCCTGCCTCACCATCGGCAAGGAATGCGTCGCCATCGTTCCCCTGAGCCCGCAGGTGACCCAGGTGACTGTTCTTTTTCTGCCCGCACGTGTACCCAGTGACGCCCTTGCCAAGGCTCTCTCCCCTTTTGGCAAGGTGCTGCACATTAGTCGCGGCGTCATGGGATCGCGTCCCACTGTCACCACCGGGACCCGCTACGTGCGGATTGAAATGAAGCGAGAGTCACCCGTACCCAACTACATCAAGGTCGCGGGCCACCGCGTGACGTGCGACTACAAGGGCATGCAGCGCGTTTGCCGGCGTTGCGGGTCCACTGCGCACTTCAGGGCACAGTGCACGGCTCCTTTCTGCGCCCGCTGTGGTGTCTTTGGGCACCAAGGCCAGGGTTGCGTGCTGCCATGTCGTCGTTGTGGTGATCCGCACGCTACTGTGGCGTGCGCTATCAAGCCCTCGAACTCGGAAGCTGCGGCCCGCCCTGCGCCCCCGCAGGCCGCTCAGGGAGCGGTTGAAGCCATCAAGGAGACCGGCGGATCCAACACCGCCGCCGTTACGGGTGCTTCCACTGCGTCTCAGCGTCGCTGCGTGGAAGAGCCGGAGTCTGCTGTTGATGCGTCCAGTGCTGCACCAAGCGAGCAGACAGTAAAGGTTCCTGCTGCGTCAGCCTCAGTCTCTCCGAGCGTCCCTGATGAGACAGGGGCCGAGCCTACTGTGTCCCTGGAAAAATCTGAGGCTGAGAACGTGCCACCCTCGGAGCCCGCGCTAGAGCCCGCGGCCAGCGTTGCGGTTTTGAGCAGGGACGCCGACATAGCTGAGGTCGACGGTGACGACAGCAGCTTGACGTCCTCGGCCTCTTCAGTCAACCTCGTCATTGACGAGACTGTCATCACGCCTGCGGCGGACCCGACGCCGCCATCGTCGTCTTCGTCATCGCTTGTACGAGAGCCAAGATCATCTCCAGACGCTGACCCTGTGCAGTCGCCGTCCTCTTCAACTTCCAGGATCAGCGCTAGCACTTCTAGCGAAGAGTCGTCGGATATTGAGATGGTTGCTTTAAGTTCGAGCTTAAAGCGTCCACATGCGTCGACTACGGACTCGGACAATTCTGCCGGTCGGCCAAGGAGGCCTCGTGCCTCCTCTGGTCCGACCTTCCGCAAAAAGTGAGGTGGTTTAGCGCCGTTCGCGGCGCGCTTTGTATTGCCTAAGCATCACGACTGTTCAGGTTTCATTTTTCATTTCCAAAATGACTAACCTTCAAATTATTACTCTTAACGTGCAGGGGTTCCGCAGTGTTTTGAAGCAGGCAACGGTGGTCGCATTCGCTCGTTCCTCGGGTTGCGATATCGTCTGCCTGCAAGAAACCAATTTTTTTCGTCTCAGTGACGTGTTGAAATTCAAGCGTAGGTTTGGCGTCGATGCCTTCTTTTCGTACGCCAGCACGCGTTCTAGCGGCGTTGGCGTTCTTGTTTTGAACCGCTCACTGTTGCGCGATCATCATGTTATCTACGATGCGCTTGGACGCGTGTTGGCGTTCGACTGCACGTTTAACGCACTTCACTTGAGAATTCTTTGTATTTATGCGCCTGCGCATTCCAATTTGGTAAACGCATTCTTTAAAGATTTAGATGTGTATTTTCTTGGAGGGCGTAATGTTGTGATGTTGGGCGATTTCAACTGCGTGCTCGATACGGTGGCCGATGTGCAAGGCCCTGGTAGGGGTAGGCCAGGCTGGAATGCGCGTGAGTTGCGCCGCTTAGTGAACCATTTCATGCTCACGAACGCGTATGAGCTCCTCTATGGCAACGTCTTTGTGTGGACTTGGCGCCGCGGGTCATCGTCGAGTAGGCTAGACAGGGCGTACGTTCCGGCGAGCCTTTCGCGGTCAGTGTGTGTAGCTAATGTACTGACGCTGCCATCCTCGCCGGTGCACATATCAGACCACCGCCCTTTTCTTCTATCACTCACGGTTCCGGCGCCTGCAGTATCACCTCATAGACCATGGCGGTTGGATGTACGCATACTTCACGACGCCAGCACTAAAGACGGGCTCGCACGGGTCTTGCGCTTTTCAGTTGTTGGGGCGGCGCCTGGTGACTGGGACCGTCTCAAGGAGCAGTGGCGTCACCATTGCGCCGCATCTGGTCGAGCCCTTAGGGCTCGCGTGTCAGATGAGGTGCGTGTGGTGACGGCGAAGCTACGTATTGCTCAACGCACCCCGTCGCCTTCGTCGCATATGTGCGCATGGAGAGAGGAGATTTCGGAGCGCCTACAGCGTCTTTTACGTGCCTCCTCTTTGACAGCGGCTGCATGGCGTTGTCGACGCAGTCCAACTGCTCATCCCGAGTTGCTTCGGTTGGCCCGCCAAGAGCTGTTGTGCACTCAAGGTGCCCCTGCGTTTACATCTTCCGCCCGGGCTACGTCCCAATCAGGTGGCAGGAATTTCAGTGCGTTTTTTTAACCATTTCAGGAGTATTGCTCAGTCGGTCATTCTAGTCGATCGCAATGTCGTTTCCGCAGCCCCATTTTTAGCAGGCTTGCCGCAGGTTTCCACTGAACTCCATGACGGCCTTCTGGCTGTGCCAACAAAAGATGAAATCATGGAGGCGTTGGACTCCATGAAACGAGGCTCAGCGCCTGGTCCAGACGGCCTTCCTGTGGAGTTCTATTTAGAATTTTGGGATATTGTGGGCCCTATTTTCTCGGAAGTATTAAAAATATGCTTTACTGAGCACGTATTTCCTGAATCATTCAAAAGAGGCCGCATTGTTCTTATTCCTAAAAAGTCTCCTATGTCGACATGTCCGGCAGATTGGCGCCCTATCACACTGCTAAATTCAGATTACAAAGTATTAGCAAAATTACTCGTTCGTCGTCTACGAGCTCTCCTCCCGTCACTTATTTCCTGCCACCAGGTTTGCTCCATTCCAGGCCGTGAAATACATAGTTTGTCTTCTGTAACGCGAGACATCCTAGCGTATACTTTACGACGGCCCGCACAGGGCCTTCTTGTTTCTCTTGATCAGGAAAAGGCGTTCGACTTCTTAGAACACGAGTACATTTACGGGATGCTGGTTGCTTTCGGCTTCCCACCTTCTTTCGTGCTTCTCATTAAAGAGATGTACAGAGATATTTCAAGCACTCTGTTCCTCGATGGCCGGGAAAGTACCGCATTTGATGTTCGCCGAGGCGTCCGTCAAGGTTGTCCGCTCTCCCCCCTTTTGTTTGTCTTAGCATTAGAGCCTTTCCTCTTGGCAGTCAATCGCCACTCCTTTATTAGAGGTCTGGCTTTGCCAGGCAGCGAAGCGGTACGCGTCACTGCTTATGCAGACGACATCACTCTGTACTTAGCTGATGAACGCAGCCTGCTTGAAACTTTAAATGTTTTCCGTGAGTACGCCTCCTTGTCTGGGGCTGCTCTTAATTACTCGAAGAGTTGTTACTTTTTTGTGGGGTCTTCCCAGACTCGTATTACATCTTCAATACCTTTGCAGTGGTGCGCGCAGATGCGCATTTTAGGTGTGACCTACGACTGTGCTGGAATATGGAATGGTGTGTGGTCTTCGGTCGTCGAAGACATTACAGCTCGTGTGCGAAGGGCGCAGACATTCGAGTTGCCTCTGCTTGAGAGGCGCTACCTGGTTCAGTCCGTCATACTTGGTGCCTTCTGGTACCTCTGCTATACTGTTAAACCACCCCTCCGTGTCATAAGGCGAGTGCAGACTACAGTTTTTTCGTTCTTTTGGTCAGGCGGAACCGAGCTTGTGGCCCGTGCTGTTCTTGGACAACCACGGGAGAGAGGAGGGTTTGCCTTTCCAAATTTTTCCGTCACGTCCTCGCTGTTAGCGTTGAAGAGTATTTTGCGTATCCTGCTAGGAAACGCGTCTCCGGCGCGAATCCTGGCTCGGTACTTTTTGGGCCCTTCTTTACGCTTTTTGGATCCGGCGGCCCCTGTTAATCATGGACCCCAGTCAGAGCAACCCACCGCTTTCTACGCTTCATCAGTGGCCTTTTACAGGCATGTAAGAGCAGTAGCACCTGCTGTCAACATCGTTGCAGACCGTGTGGTGGACATTATGGGCACGCTATTGTTACCTGTTGTGCCGGCGTCTCGCCGCTCACCTATGCGCCGCGTTCAGTGGGCGCGTTTAGCGTCGACACCTCTCCCAGATCATCTGCGTGACTTTGTCTGGAAACTTGGCTGGGCATTGCTCCCTACTTGTGATCGGTTAGAGCGGTGGGGTGTGTTACGCTCCAGTACCTGTCCGAATTGCCCGCTCCCGGAATCTAATCGCCACGCTACAGTCACCTGTGTTGTAGCGCGTGTCTTTTGGCGCGCGGTTCATGCGGGATTTCGTGGGCAGGGCATTTCGTGCTTCGTCTCCCGCGGCCGCTTCCCCAGCGGCCGTTTTGCTCGCCTGTTAATAGTTGCAGGTTTTTTTAGTTTATGGCGCAGTCGATGCGCCGCGGTCGCTAGTGGCTTTCGACGCCGCGCTGTGTGGCCAATTCTCGGCCGTCTCCGACGGGAGCTGATCAGTTTTTTGTCCGAGGAACTCTTTTTCTTGGGTGAGGAAGAGTTTCTCCGACAATGGTCATGCCAATTTATTTCTGTTAATAACGGTCGTCTTGTCTTGGTTTTTAGGCCAAACTGGCGCTAAGGTCAACTTTTCAATGTTTCAATGTCTAATTATCGACTTTTCGCTCTTCTGTCAATCGGTATATATGCATTCCTATTTTACATTGCCCATTCCTGTTAGTTACTTAGAAATGTTTATGGTACCTCTTTAATTGGCTTACCTTACATGCTTATGTCATGTGTTTTTGTAAATGTGAATGTATCTTGTAACCTTGGCATGTGTACATATGTAAATAATTTTTTTCTAAACACAAAGCTGAGTTCCCGGGTTGAGGCCGGTGCATTGCACTGCGGCCGGCTGAAGCCCGCCTCTTTCCCAAACTGGGGAAGCTAGAACACTAAATTTTTGGTAGTGGGGGTTCGGCAGGCACCCCGAACCCCCGAACTATACGAATCAAAAGGAAGATCTATGATACCTTCTTCGCAATGAGGAGATCAGTGAAATACGCGTTAGGATCGAGGCAGTAAGAAACTATGGTTATAGGCTGTAGAAAAAGGGGGTGCAGTTATTAGTAGAGTGCGCGGTGAAAAATTATTGATGATTAATGTCTTCCGCAAGACTAAAAATTAAATACATCGTTGGATAGGTGATGCGGAAGCCCATTAACGATTTAGCGGTTAGAGGGAAAGGAGAGGAATTCAATATATCTTTGGAGAACAGATATTCGGCTTTAACTGAGAGAACGATAATCTCAGAGCTATCATTACGAAAACCGTTCTACAGGATACTAGCAAGCTACCTGTGCGGACGAAATATCTGATTAAGAAACGCCAAAGCATGAAGGCGTCTAACCCCACAGACAGAATTGAACTGGCAGAGCTATGTAAGTTAGCGCAAGGTAGAAAACATGGGGAGAATCGAGCATGCTCTAAAGAGAGAGTTAGAGAGAAAACTTTTATTATAAAGGAATTCAGGCCCGCCCCTGAGTCCCCGCGCGACCGCACTGCACTCAAGAGTTATGTTTTTAAGGTCTACAAAACTTACAGCCCGGGTAGCGGCGACGGCCTGCACGGCCGGGTCCTCCGAGCACAGCAGGGTCTCCCAGTGCTCCCAGGTCTTCAGGTTCTCTAGGCCCCGCGGCGGAGGGCCCGCCGGGCAGAGGGAGATGATATGGAGAGAAGAGGCGAAGGGTTCTGGGCACAGGGCGCAGGCAGGAATGGGGAAGGATTGATTAGAGCGGGCTAGGGTAAGGCGAGAGTGTTTCTGCAGTCTCCGCCAGTGTGTTGCGTGTTTGTTATCTAGGGAGGGATGGGGCGGCAGGTAAAGCTGACGCGAGGCTCTATAGGCCTGTGTCACCTGGCTGAATGAGTGCATGCGCTCCTTCGATCCGAGGCGATCCGATCCGATCCGAGGCGACCTGAGCCCAGTCAATAGGGATAAGGCAGTCATGATCGCCTGATGTTCAATTCGATTAAAAGCTTTACAGTTATCCAAAGCTTCGAATGCTTTGGTGTGACCCGGAAGAAGTGGGTCGAAAATGTGTTTTTGTTGCAATTGCGTCCTGCGCGGATAGATGGGGTGGAATCCCAACATGATCTGCGGGTATACATTGTTGTCCACCATGTGCCTTGTGAGTCTCGCTAACAAAACATTCTCGAAAAGCTTCCCGAGGCATGACCTTAGCTTAATAGAGCGAAGGCTATGGAGTATCAGTGGTTTGTTGGGTCTTGGTAAGAATATTACCGCGCATCGCCCGGACTGCGGGAGGTTCCCTCCCGTGAGCACTGGCTGAAGGATTGCGTAATTTGGGCGATCGAATGGTCGTCCAGATTTCGAGGGATAGAAAGCAGGGTGGCCTTGTTCGTTAGATTGTCTTCCACTCACGAAATGTTTGCTGCACATCCTGGTATCCACTGCAGCTCTCCATTTGCTGTCGTCAGTGTTGTAAAAGCAACGGATTCAGCGCCAACGCACTCGGCGAAACGCCGGAACATCAAGTAGCTTACTTCTGCCGTCGGCCGAGCGCGATCCTGCGTTGACGCCGTTCTACTTCATACGGTCGGCTAGGAGTCCTGTGAAACCTCGTTCCTGGTGCGTTGCTATACTTGCTGTTGCCGCCCACAACGCGTCAATTCGTGTTGCATTTCGACATTGTGTAGAAAAGGCAACAGCTACGCACAGAACAGTGCACAAAGTGGCTTTTCGACCGGAAGCGGGCCAACCGTTTCCCTCTGAGTGCGCCTCACCGACGCGAGGGTCGCCCTCGTGGGCGCGGGAACGTTCGCGACGCGCCTGTGCTGTGCTTCGGGCGCACCTGTGTGTAGCCGGCCGAGCTTCAGCCAGCTATCATCGCCCCGATTATAGCCGAGTGTTGTTGGTTGGTCCCACGCAAAAGCGACCGTTGGTGTGAACGCCTTGCGCGCCCCTTTTTGTTTCACACTCGCCTCGCAGCGCGCCCGTTCGGATCACCTGAATTTCTTTTCGACTCCTGCATGTGCTTCATTTTTTGTGCTTTGCGGATACAGGGCTGCACTCCCAAACAGCCATATTACATTGGTTGTCCAGAAGAACTGAAAAAAATGGACAGGGAGCTGTGCTGTATTAAGCGACCTTTGGCCATTCGCCGACGGCAACGCTCGCTTTCCCCAAGACAGTTTGGAAAGCGACTAAATGGTAGCAGCGGTTTTTTTTTTCACTGTCACGTCTTAATGCGATACAATGTATGTTGCGGGGCTACTTGGTTTTTGTCAGACACTGTGAAATCACAGCGCCTGCAGACGCGGACACATAGAGTATGTACACAGTTGTGTGTCTGTCCTCTCTGCATCCTCATTTGCAAGCGCTGTGATTCGACTATGTCTTAATGGCATCTTGCCTGCAAAATACCTTAAACATTTTGTTTTGCTTCTTCAAGGGGTTTTCCACTTTGTGCAGGATGAGGCGACGGAGGCAGACATTGTAGGACGTACTCATTGCTTAGTGCCGTTCGTTGTGCACATGTAATCTCTGTATGGAGAGTGCGCCGCCGTGGTGGCTCAGTGGTTACGGTGTTGGGCTGCTGACCCGAAACACGCGGGTTCGATTCCGGCCGCGGCGTCTGAATTTCGATGAAGGCGAAATTCTAGAGGCCCGTGTACTGGGTATTGTCAGCGCACGTTAAACAGCCTTAGGTGGTCGAAATTTCCGGAGCCCTTCATTACGGCGTATCCCATAGCCTGAGTCGCTTTGGGACGTTAAACCCTAATAAACCAACAAACCAATCTGTATGGAGAGCACAGCATGTGTTTTAACATCCATCAGCTCCTTCACACGTTCGATAGCACAAACGATCAGGGGCCGCTGCGAGCACACTTATCCTATGCGTTTGAGTCCAACATTGGCCACTTGAAGAAGCTGGTGGCTTCAGCTCAGGGTGTTCTACTACAGGTTGTATTACTACAGGGTGTGTTACTACAGCTCCTTGAACAAACTCATCACACTTCTCAGCTCGCAAACGCAAAACTTTCTGAGCAAACAACGTGCGCCAAACAAACAGCTTGTTGGTGTTCTTGGCAGACCAACAGAACTGCCATAGCCTTTCTTTGAGGCTGTTTACAGCCAGATTGGCTTCATAATGTGCGGTCCTGTTGTGGAGCACGGCAGAGTATGCAGAGTACCTGGGTATGCGTTTCACAGCGAACAATAGAAAGAGACCTAACATGAGAAACAGCACTGCTGCAGTCTTGCAATTATAAGTGGACATAAAAATCAGCCATAAAATTTCTTTTCAGGATATCCATAAAAAATTATTGCTTTTGCAGTAGCACGCAAATTTTCTACTACCTCATGTTTTGAGACTACACACATCTTAAAAGCTGAGAAGGTCCATCATACCTTTTGTAAATAAATCAAGTCTTGAACCGTGTACCTATTAAAGGACAGACAGAAAAGTTTTTCATATAACTTGCCTTCTAGGCTTTCCACAGGGACCAGTGAGCATATTTTGTTTTGTTTAAGGAGCAGATTTCTTGCTATGAAATTCACTAAATTTGTAGACAGTGTGTTTTCATGACTCAATGCCAGCATTCGGAGACAGCATAGAAGTGGGCTCCGAACTAATTTAAACCGCCTCGTCTTTCTTGACCTGCACTGCAATCACACAGCAAACAGGGATTTATGGTATTTCGCCTTCTCGAGATATGGCCACTAGATCAGAGTAATCTACTATGCATTCCTTTTGCAATCAGTTATTACAGCTTGATCTGTGGTAGTACCACGGATGCAAGCAAAAGGGATTTGTTTCATCATAGTGTAAAGTACTGAACCAACACGGACGAGCTGTTTACTCATTTCAGTATCGTCAGATTCCAAACTTTAACATTTAGCCACTAGGCAAGTCTGTTTATATTTATGCTGTCTGTTTATATTCAAGCCGCTATACACCACAGACAGAAACGCACCCTGACCCCTTCTCTCCAACAGGAGGTCGAACGAGCGGTCTCCGCACTGCAGCCTTCCATCGTTTTCCTCCGCTGGGTCCCTGGACATTCAGGGATTGACGGCAATGAGCTGGCCCATCAGCTCGCCCGCGACACACTTTTCCGGGCACCGTTGAACCCCTGGACCAAGCCCTCGGAGGACGGTGGGAGACTCACCCTTCGCCGCACCATAAAAGAGGTCTACCTTGAGCTCCGCCTCGACAAACGCCTTTACCCTCCCCCTCATCCATCACTCACGGTGCCGGAGTCTCGCCTTCTTCGGCACATTCAGATGAATGCAGTTATCACCCCGTCCCGCCTCTTCCTCTATCGCTATCGATCGGACCCTTCCTGTCCCAACTGCCCCTGTATCTATGCGGACCTGGCCTATTGCCTCTTCTATTGCCCGGCTGCTCAGCAGTCGGGTTCCTTCCCCCCACCCTCTCTATCCATCACCACCTGGCTCGACTGGCTTGGCGCTGAAGGGGAAGAAGAACAGCGGCTTCTGGTCGCCCAGGCGGTCGACATGCTCAGCCTATAAATTATGGTCGATTAAAAGTCTTTTACTACTACTACTACTATTTATGCTGTCTGTTTATATTTATGCTGTCTGTAAGGAAATGAATACTTTGAATGGTGCATCCAGTTTTCTTGTACAGGATATAGTCGTCCAATGGTACACCATAATGCTGCACCACAAAATAAGCTACTCTCAGTAACTGCATCTGAAACTGAACCCTTAGTGACATTCATGACGTATTTTTAAGGCTGCAATCTTATTTATTTGCATTTCTTGTTTTTGATTGTGATTGAAGTTGCTTGTATACTTGTGAGATAGTAATTTTGCATTTGTGAACTGACTTGCGCTGAGTAATGAGCAGGGTGTGCATCCTAAACACCAAATGCTATTTTTCCGTTCCATTTATTTTACAAGCATTCCTTACAACATGTCCAGTATAAGATTCTACTTTTTAGTAAAGCCTGCCATCTTCGTTTATGGTAAAACGAAACAGGTGCAAAAAAATGCTAAATTTAAGGAGGCACTTAGAGCAGCCTAGTGCGGTAATGCGAAAGCATTTGTATTATGGCGCCATCGGCTGGGTCAGCGTCGTGCATTGCGAGGGGGGGTGGTTCAGTCGATCCACATGACGGCGCTACGACACGTGAAGCAAGAAATAAATTTATCAGAGACGTACTTCTGCACTCGGTAAATTGGGGTGTCTCCAATTTGCATGCTAATATGCAGCTCTTAATACTAACAAAGATTTTCTGCTGACTCTCAATAGTTCCATTCTGCCAACAAAATGGAATGTCGGGAAGGTGGTTCCATGGTGACGCTTGGCAGTGGTGACGGCGGTGTGAACGGCAGCTAACCAAATCTTCAACATATCGCGGATTATCGTGCAAGGTGGAATACCGTTTAATCTACGAGGAAGTGCTAGCGATTGCAAGTTGGCCGGCTTCTTGCTTCTTGCGCACCTGCTACATCGTCCGGCTGCGCCAGACCAACGACCACTGCAGACGACTACTTCACCGACACACGAGAGGGCTCTGCTGTTCGCCAAGGACAAGCCTACACCAGAGAGAGCGGCCACGTCACGTGTATACCACGGTGGCTATAAAGCCGCAGCGCGTCCCGGAGGCAACGCTTGGCAGTGGTGACGGCGGTGTGAACGGCAGCTAACCAAATCTTCAACATATCGCGGATTATCGTGCAGGGTGGAATACCGTTTAATCTACGAGGAAGTGCTAGCGATTGCAAGTTGGCCGGCTTCTTGCTTCTTGCGCACCTGCTACATCGTCCGGCTGCGCCAGACCAACGACCACTGCAGACGACTACTTCATCGACACACGAGAGGGCTCTGCTGTTCGCCAAGGACAAGCCTACACCAGAGGTAGCGGCCACGTCACGTGTATACCACGGTGGCTATAAAGCCGCAGCGCGTCCCGGAGGCAACGCTTGGCAGTGGTGACGGCGGTGTGAACGGCAGCTAACCAAATCTTCAACATATCGCGGATTATCGTGCAAGGTGGAATACCGTTTAATCTACGAGGAAGTGCTAGCGATTGCAAGTTGGCCGACTTCTTGCTTCTTGCGCACCTGCTACATCGTCCGGCTGCGCCAGACCAACGACCACTGCAGACGCCTACTTCATCGACACACGAGAGGGCTCTGCTGTTCGCCAAGGACAAGCCTACACCAGAGGGAGCGGCCACGTCACGTGTCTACCACGGTGGCTATAAAGCCGCAGCGCGTCCCGGAGGCAACGCTTGGCAGTGGTGACGGCGGTGTGAACGGCAGCTAACGAAATCTTCAATATATCGCAGGTTAGAACATTTCTTTATTGCGCATTGCTGTTGTTATCCCCGTCACTGCTGCCAAAGCTTGAGTGATTTTTTTTCGCTGAGTGGTTTTTGTTCACCCAGTACAAAATGACGAAAGAAATTGTCAAGCTTTTTAACGAATTGAGAGATGAACTGAAAGCAGAGTTGAAATCCCAAAGAGAAACAATGGAGAGGAACTTCCGCTTAGACGAGCGCACCTTGCGCACTGAACTTGAGGAAATCAAGGCAAGCCTGGAATTCTGTGGTAAGGGACTTGACGAAGCAAATAAACTTCTGGCAACAGCTTTAACCGACAACAGCACATTGAAGAAGGATAATGAAATGCTGAGGCAGAAATTGTAGGTCGCAGAAAAGGAATTAAATGATTCCCGAGCAAGCTTAGTGAAATCTGAGCAATACACACGAAACAGGAATCTAGAAATTAAAGGTGTGCTGCAGGTACTAAACGAAAGCATTCCCGAAATTTTGGAAAAAATTGGTGTTGCGATTGGGGAGCCAATTACCCGCACTGACATTGATGCATGCCACAGGGTACCAACGAAGGACAAAAACAGCACAAACATTGTCGTGCAGTTCCAAAGGCGCGACAAGCGTGACAAAGTCCTGGAAAAAGCAAAAAAGGAAAGGGTCACAAATGCTACCCTGGGCTTGCGCAACAAGACTTCAGAGGAGGAATACTCTGACTCCCAAACAGAGCAACCCATATATATAAATAACCACCTATGCCCTTACCTCAAGAAACTTCTGGGAACAGCCATCGCGCGCAAGCCCGAGCACAGGTGGCGATTTGTGTGGGTCAGAAACGGCTTAATTTTTGCCCGTCACAGCGATACGTCACCTGTCGTTTCAATCAAACATGAGAGCGACCTCGACAAGATATGCGCTATCGCAGACGTCTCTGAACCCTTGTCATAAGCTTTTCTATAAGCCTGCATTGGCAATCATGGCGATTCTTCCGGAAGATGTCCAGAAAACAATCCAAAATAATCACGCAGACAAATGGTTCAAAGTCTTTCATCTAAACGCTCGATCTGTCCGGCCAAAATGGGATGACATACTGCTTTTGTTGGAGTCATGCGGCGCCAAGTTTGACGTACTGATGTTCACGGAAACCTGGGACAGTGATGATTCAGAACGTTTAGTTCTACGCGACTACAATAATTTCTACTTGAACAGAAAAGACAGCCGAGGGGGCGGGGTTGCCATACACACATTACTTCCCGGTTTCATTGTCGTATCTGAATATACTACAATGAAGGCGGATTACGAAGCGTTATCTCTCCGAAAGGGCAAGAATATGCTCACTGTTCTGTACAGACCCCCTCATGGAAGTGTGGCAGTATTTTTTAATTTATTGGAGGATTTACTGTCTTTTGCAAATACACATAGATACGTACTTACTATCGGCGGAGACCTAAATATTGACATCTTGAACACTTCAAGCACTGCTAGAGAACTCCTAACGATTTTAGAGTGCAATAATTATCGCAACTGTATAACAACTCCCACTCGTGTTACGCCCATGTCATGTTCCTTGATTGACATGTTTATTACAAATGTATCAGACGAAACCATCGTAACTAACGTCCTAAGTTCTGACATCAGTGACCACCTTCCTATCATTTTATTTTCGAAACAACATTTGTCATTTCGGAGATGCACGAAGCCTGAAATCACGTACCGCGAAATATCTGATCACACGATGGAAACTTTTAGACAGAACATCTTATATCAGGATTGGCAGGCCATATTTTCCCATAGCGATGCTGATAAATCATATGATGCTTTCTTGAACATTTTTAAAAAACACTATGATACATCTTTCCCAATAAAGACACTTAGATCGCATAAAAAATCGCGCAAGCCGTGGATTACGAGAGACCTCCTAAAACTTATTCGCGTGAAAAATAAGATGTATCAAACTTTCATACGCTCTCGTGATGAACAGAAATTGCGGGAATTTGAAGCATTTAGGAACAAATTAAATAAGTCGATAAAAAATTCTAGAGAAAACTACTTCAGACAAGTGTTTGAGACCTGCTGCCATCATAGAAGCGACATAATGTGGAAGACCCTAAATAAGGCTCTCAATAGACAGAAGGCACAAAGCGGCCATACCTGCATTGTGATCAATGGTACAGAAGTCACTGGCACAAGCCTTTCAAACAAATTCAATGACTTCTTCATTGAGATAGGCAGCTCTAAACCTTCTCCAGAAGCGGCATTGTGCATTTTGCCTTTACCACATTCTATTTTTTTCCAGCCCACATGCGTCTCTGAAGTTGCTTCACTTTTTCGTCTCCTTAAAAACAGCCACAGTCGCGATGCAATAGATATAGAAATCAGACCGGTTAAATACGTCTTGGACGTAATTGCTCCTATATTAACCCACATCTACAACTGCGCACTTTCCGCAGGTGTTTTTCCTAGTAATATGAAAATCGCAAGGGTAATCGCACTCCGCAAACATGGTGACAAAAATACTTTTTCCAATTACCGGCCAATTTCCATACTTCCAATTTTCTCTAAGGGCCTAGAGAAGGTGATTAAAATACGCATCGATAACTTCTCTCAGAAACATGAACTCATTACTAGGTGCCAGTTCGGCTTTAGAAAGAACCGTACAACAGAAATTGCGCTTCTAGCGCAGAAAGACATGATATTAAAAAATTTTGAGAACAAACTATTGGTTCTGGGGCTATATCTAGACTTTAGTAAGGCGTTCGATTGCGTGAATCATTCAATTTTGCTAGAAAAACTTGAAAGATATGGCTTCAGAGGAAATTGCTCAACAACTGATGCAGTCTTATCTGAAAGACCGATTCCAATTCACGGACATAAATAATCATAGATCGCGCCTCAGATGTATAGAATCAGGAGTTCCGCAAGAAAGTATCCTTGGGCCTATTTTGTTTCTTTACTACATCAATGATATTGTAAAATTAGAAAATAACTGCCGGTTTTTTATCTACGCTGACGACTGTACTGTGTTTTTTTCTGGGAAGGACATGGCGGAACTAGAAACAAAGGCAAGGGTTTTTTGTTACAAACTGCAAGATTGGTGTAAAAGCAATTCGTTGATTCTAAATGAATCTAAAACAAAATGCGTGCTATTTCGTGCCCGCAGCTCATTAATTGTTGTCCCAAAAACTGTTAATTTAGGTCCATACATAGTATCTGTAGAAAAATGTGTCAAATATCACTTGGGGTGATTTTTTCAGAACACATGTCCTGGAATGATCACATCAGCTACCTTTCGTCAAAATTAAGCAAGGCTGTGGGAATGATAAACCGATGCCGCCTTTTCCTTCCAACTGCAGTGAAACGTGTTATTTATTATGCTCTTTTCCATTCCCACTTGTGTTATTGTGTTTTAATATGGGGCAACACCACTACAACGAACATGAAGAAAATTTTTCTTCTTCAGAAACGAGCTCTACGCGCTGTTGCAAATGTGCCATTCTTCGAACACACAGCACCACTTTTCATTGCACATAAGATCATCAAAACACAAGACATATATATGTATAAATTACTTTCCACTTACAAAAGGGCCCTTAAAGGCACCTTAGATTTGTTTTTAGACTTAGCACGACTAAAACCTCCTTTGAGTAATTACTGTCTTCGTAATCAGTCACCTTGGCTGGTTCCAGCATCACGAACTAATTACGGCATAATGATGACAACACACGTTACCAACAATACTTAATCACTGTGATACACTACAAATTGATATTGCACAACTACCTCACAAACGTATCACCGAATAATTCATACAAAAGTCGTTTACTACCATCGTTACATAATGTATTAATGTCTTATCCAAGTTTGTTTTCCAGTTATGGTATTTCTGATGTGTGCATTTTTGTTTGTTTCTCCTGTATTTATCATGTTTATTTTTCTCACCACTATGTGCGAAACCAGATTTTTGTTTCCGCATGCAAGTGCATCGTTCGTCGCTGCTAATGGGTGTTGGGTGAATGGAGCTCAGTCAAGCCGCAACGAAGCGGCTTTTTCTCCAGTCACCTTTTTTCGCTGTACAATGTATGCGAAAATAAAGACTGATTGATTGATTATTCAAATCAGGAAATAGATCCTCCCCTACAAATTATAACCCCATCTCGCTCAGTAGTACTTGTTGCAGACTATTAGAACACGTCATCTTCACTAACCGTGTGCATATTTCGAGTCTAATTCATTTTTTACACCCACACAGCATAGCTTTCGGAAGTCATTTTCTAGAGAAACCCAACTTGCCAGCTTGACTATCAAACTTCACCATATATTAAATCCCGCATCAGAAGCTGACTGCATTTTTCTCGATTACTCTAAAGCATTCGACAAGGTACGTCACCGCTTATTATTTTTAAAGCTAACAGAACTGAATATCGACTCCTGCGTCCTGAATGGGTTCAATCATTTCTTCTTAACCGATCGCAGTTCGCTTCCGCTAATAATTTTAACTTACCTTTCAGCGAAGTTTATTCGGGCTTGCCACAAGGCTGAGTGCTCGGACCCCTTTTATTTCTCACTTATATCAACGATCTCCCTTCCACTGCATCATATAACATTCTTTTGTTTGCGGACGACTGTGTTGTTTTCCGCGAAATAAAATCCCCCGACGATGCTAACAACCTCCTTCAGCGTGATCTCTCTAACATTCATCTTTGGTGTTTTGACTGGCTTATAGAACTTAATACTAATAAGAGCAAAATTATGCGAATATGAAGAAGTTCCAACACTCCGCCTGTGTACTACCTAATTAACGTTGCCTTAGAAGCGGTTGCTTCTTATAAATACCTGGGTGTTCATATTTCTGCTGGCCTCAACTGGACGCGCCATATTTAGTATATTACTAACAAATCTAACCGCATGTTGGGCTACGTGCGCCGTAACTGTTCCAAAACTCCATCTCCCTTGAAATTATTGCTCTAGAAAACACTAATACGTTCTAATCTGGAATACGCGGCCACGATATGGGATCCCCATTATGAAAAACTGATAACTTTGCTTGAGCTGGTTCAAAATAACGCTGCTCGTTTATCCTGTGCAACTTTAACCATACCGCAAGTGTAACAAGCGTGAGAGCTAATCTTTCTTTACCTCTTTTAGCATCCCGCCAGAAGAAAATTTGTTAAAGCCTTTTTCATAAACTATACCATCATCTCATGCTATGTTATGCCATCATTTCGTCCCCCAGATACGTGTCAGACTGCACTGATCATCGTCACAAAGTTGGCATTGAAACATGCAACACTGTAACTGCATTTCAGTCTTTCTTGACTCGTACATCACGCGAATGGAAGCGGCTTCCCGCAGATATCGTCGACATAAGTGATAACCAGAGTTTTCGTTGTGCACTAGCTAACATTGTGTAACAGGAGTATGATAATACTTTGTTTTGTAACATACATTGCATCTGTTTATGTATTTTATTGTTTTGTAACCACTGCCCTCTTTAATGCGTTTGGCCCTGAGGGTTCAATAAAAAAAAATGAAACGAAATGAAATAATTGCTCATGTACGCTTTTACGAAAACTCTGCATTCACTAGATGCGCCTTTATTCAGATGCGAACATTGAATAAAGAAACAACTGTCGTGGCGCAGTGGAAACGCCCCCATCTGGCAGGCTGGGGTTCGGTTCCTGCCTGGACCCAAATTTTCTTATTTTTCTTCATTGTCAGTTCGTGCCTTTATGGACTATAGACTGGATTGGGGATTGTGGTTTGGTTCGTTGAACTATGGATTGCAATTACGTACTGACTTGTTGGATTGTCAGCCTCCCATTAAGGAGGCAGAAGGTTAATTACCACCTTGCACACTTCTTAGGTTTCACTCGATCAGTTATGGTATTAATAATTATAACTTTATAGTGCAAGTATTTATGTCAGCTGATATAGGGCCAGGTGAGGTTAATAAGAGTTTGCACCGCACACAATGATTTTCGTTATTTGTTTTCTACGTCTTTGCTTGTTTGTTTGTGTGTGTTAATTTTTTGTGGACATTGAGCAAATATCCTTGCGTTCCTGTTTTACTATATGCCCTTCTACGCCTACCTATTTTTCCTCTTCGCTCTCTCTTCAGTAGTTCCTGCTTTTTCGTTTACACAGGCCTTTGGTAAGGAACCCACAGTGAGAAAGACAGCCAGCACCCCCCTCCCCCCTTTTTGCATGGAATAATCATTGCTACTACTAATACTATAAGCATTACCTTCGTGTTTTCTTGAAAACACATTTTTGATTATGACTAATGTGGTCAGCTAAGCCAATGGTAGCAGGGCTGATTATCACACTTGCGATAAAGTTAGCAGTGTTTTGTGTAAGTTTTGGGCTTTTCACGATGGTGTGGACAGGCGCATACTGCGCAAGACATTCCTCTTTCAGTAGCCCCCCTTTTTCTCAGTTCAGTCATTTGGCCACAGTCTTGTGGTTTCTTTGTTAAGTCCACTGAAAATAAAATTTTGCTTTCTGTGCCACAGGTAGAATGTACAATGAATGATGCTCTGAGGAGAGACATGCACCAAAACGCGTTTTCCTGCTACACTTTTAGGGGATGAGTAACCGTTCATTTAGCTTCTTTCGCCATTTTTCACTGCTCTGGCAAGGTACCGAGGTATGGTTTGTTGGCTACAACATGTGTTAATATTTAACTATCGACATAAAATAAAGCAATGTGAATTGATGCTTTTATGCTGTTTTGGGTGTTGCTCTTCTAATGATCTTCCAGCCGTGGTTTCTCCACTGAAATGAGTACCAGAAAACAAATACGAGAACAAGAAGGAACTAGTGACTTCCGTGTTTCCTTCGCATGTTTTATGGCTTCAGTAAGTTAATATCAAAGAGCTCAGGTGTGCATATTAGTTTTTTAATTAACCACTGTAGTATCTCTAATAAATATGTCGTTTCAAAGGAAAAACTGTTTTCATTTATCCTGTACAAACCCAGCAGCACAGACAATAGAAACAATTAATTTTAAATCTTGATTTCATATGGCAGGATGTCGTTTAGAGGGAAGGCTATCAAAATTGAATGTAAAGCGCGCACTGTTCATGTGTGCCCTCAGAAGCTTTTGGGGGCCGCCGCGGTGGCTCAGTAGTTATGGCGCTCGGCTACTGGCCAGGAAGACGCGGGTTCGATCCCCGCCGCGGCGATTCAATTTCTATGGAGGCGAAATACTAGAGGCCCGTGTACTGTGCGATGTCAGTGTACGTTAAAGAATCCCAGGCGGCCGAAATTTCTGAAGCCCTCCACTACGGCGTCTGTCGTAGCCTGAGTCGCATTGGGACGTTAAACCCCCACAAACCAACCAACCAGATGCTTATGGATGAATACCTGAGGAATTGTCTTTCCCTTATGCAGAATGGAAAGTTGGAAATATGGACTAGGAGCACACACGTTTTTATATTTTTACGAATTAAAATCATCTCTAGAGCACGAAGCTTCATGTAGAAGATACCTACCATGTAAGTACAGTTCGTGTGGAAGGGTGCTGACGCTTAAAATGGAACCGAAAGTTTTCATTTATATTATATAACTAGCGTTCTTCCTTGAGCCCAGATTTGTGGAGGTAAGATTTAGATATGTTAGTATTGTTTCGATCAAAATTAGTAAACTTCTTAAATAAAAAAAAATTCGGATCATATATGACAAAATTCAAAGGGTGATTGATCATTAGTATTACTGATGATGGTGATTACAAAGTCAAGGGCAGTAAAGTTTGAACATACTCCTCTTTTCTGTTAGAGAGAGCCCAAGTGCTGGCGCATGGCTTGAAACAATGAGTACTTTGGTGGTCTGTTTCTGCTGTTTCTTATGTTTCCTACTTCTGTTTTTCTTCGAATAAGAGGACACATGTCTGAAAATATCAGCCGAAGCTTGAGGAGCATTTAGATATCCTTGCATGAGATGGTACAGTGAGTATTGCATGGTCTTTGTTTCACATGCACACTTAACTGATGGATACCGAACCATGACTTGAGAGCCAAGTACCTCTAATGTATGAGAAAAAGGCCAGGTTATTGCACATCTGTGCAGCAGCGCAGTGTAGGATTTTAGTTTTCATTAGGATGAAAATTAATATATTACTACTTTATGGATACAAAACACAGAACAAACCACAGGAACAGGAAGAACTACACGACACAACATGCTGACTCGGATGACACCACGTGCATGAAGGTCCATATGGAGTTGCGAGTCGTATCACTCGAGAAAAAGTCTGCTCTCGGCGGTTGGCAAACACGAGTCCTTACAGGTGCGTTCTTCCTGCCGCAGTGCTCGTTGCAGAACTCAACGAGCAAGGAACGGAGGCAGAGTTCCGTTTTCACATGTTGGGAAAAACTCTACTGTTCGTTATAATCTCTTGTTCATGAGGCTATTCAGTCTCTGGAAGAGCCATATAATCTGCCGCCACGCCGAATCACCACGGTGATCGAAGTCTTTGTTCTGAGAGCAGTGTGCCTTGGTGCGGGGAGTATATGCTGCCGTGGAAGAGCCGCCTAGTGGGCTAGCCTATCTACATGCATGTGTGTGTCTCCAAGAACTTTGACGCTTGGGAAGGTGGGGAGGTTCGGGATTATGGCGGGCTCGTATATTTCAGCCCGGTGTTCGTTGACATGATCATATTCAGATTTTCCTTTTCGGGCACTTTTTCATGCAATAAAAACAGTGTCTCGGTGGCCTAGGGGTAGCTTGTCTGATTTGGTATTCAAGGGGCACGGGTTCGAATCCCATTTGACTGCAGTTTTGTTGTCACTACAGGTAAGTTGCTTTACATTCTTATATGTCATATTAAGATTTGAGGCATATGCGAGGTTATATTCACAATTTATGCGATGTTTAATCCCTCCACTCCACGTGTGACGACACCACCTTCTCGACCAATCCGCATTTTCTTGCAAGCCGGCAGGTTCTACGCTTAACGATAGCCTCAGTGCTATTGCGTTATAATCCATTTAAGAGTCAGCACCCATCCCGATCTACAGTTCCTTTCCTGGGAGGGCAATTTTTTATTTGGCCATCGTGCCCAGAGTACAAAAGATGTAGTGGAATAGCATTTTATCCGTAAGAAACTGCCTATGTCCCTTACCTTTCGATCTTCAGCGCTGATAGAGAAAGTTGCCTTCTGAGTGAAAATCTGAAAAATGACTCATTGATCGGCTTTGGCGTGTTTGTGCTTTTTCTTACCTGGCTCACATGCGTTCTTTGCTTCGCTTTGCTCTTTGTTTGTTTTTCATTTTTATATCGCGCGGTTGGTATAAATAAATATGCCTCCTATAATCAATTATTTATTGCTTAAATTTCAGAGGCACCACAGGCTAAACGTGCGAGGACTAGACAAGGTATTTTCATCAAGTTTAGCCGTGAAACGTAACCAGCAATAACGAGGCGGTTATGACGTAGCGTCAGCCTCTTTGCTTACGCTGACGCAGTTGCGCCAGCCTGAGCAGCTTGCATGGCGGTTGTTTTGCAGTGTCGTGGCTTATGCTGCCGCAGCAAAAAGCCCACGCTTAATTGGGCAACAAAACTGCGTCCAGTCATCGCTTCTTTCATTCTCCTTCTAATGAGCTTTCATCACTGGTTCTTCGTTTTCTTTCCTACAAGGGAACTCTTCGTCCGGGTTCTGCGTGACGTCTGATGGAATGTTCGTGTCCCTCTTGATGCTGTACGAAAAGGGTGCGTGTTAATTTCTCAGAAAACAGATTGAGCGGCTAGATTTTTCACCTTTGAAATTACATATCGAAGCAGCAGAGGTTTTTCAGTGAATGACAACAAAATGACCATGATAGCGCTTTGCTAGACATTCTGTTAAAGTTTTGTTATTACATCCCATGTTGACTTCAGGGGATGGCCTGAAACACAGCAGCGAAGAGGTTAGCACTTTATTGATTTCCAGAACTTCATTACATGCTGCCATTTTCTAGCTCCTGTGAGGAATGGTGAAAATTGCATTTTACACTTTCATAATTGTTCATCTTGATAGCTATTCAACATTAAAATCTACGTATTGAGCGATGGTCCAGCGTGGGGAAAGAAAAAAAGCTAACCTTTTTTTTATAACTAGCGCCGTACTGCCTGTGCTGAGCTAAGATTTTTTACCGGCAATTTCTTTAACGAACAACAAGCAAGCCAGTACTATCTTCGTGTACAATGTGCTCGAAAGGGAACTAGGCAGGGATAAGAAAGCGCACTTAAATCATTAGAATGAAATCTTGTGTGCGCGTTCACATACCTTCTTCTCTTCACGTCATCCACTGTGTGAGGAAGTGTCCGCTTGTAGGTTTCTGGGAGAATTAGAGCCAAGAGTGCAGACAGCACGCAGACACCACAGTCCACGGCTTTTGGAGCCCAAGGACCGATTATGATTCCCTGAAATTCACAACATTGACAACTGCCTTCCTACTTCACAGATATAGAAGATGCGATCAATTCTTTTGTCACTAACCATTTTTAAGAGGAGGTAGCGTTTTAAATCCGGAAATTTGATACTTTCAAACACGAACTCCGTTTTAAGCACAGTACATAAAATTGGGCGTTTTCTAGTTCAGCGCCGAAAGGTAAGCCCGTTTGATGTGCTTTAACTGGCACTCATTCCACTCTTTGAGATGGTTTGTGCCGCAAAAAATAAGCATTTACATTTAGGCTACAGAAACATGGTTCACAAAATATAAGTTCGGCGATTAATATTCGAGTTAGTAGGAGTACCTGCGTTTTTATTCATTTATTTTATTTTCACAATACTGCAGACCCTCATTTGGATCCAGGCAGGGAGGGCAGACAAACACATTCGCACAACACTGTAGCATATATACAATCTAAAATAGCTCACAAAGTGCATAGTCAAAATCAACAGCCGATGTCACTTGTAGAGGCAGGGTGTTTCATTTGGCAATAGTTCTCGGGAAAAAAAGAAAATTTAAAAGCGTTAGTATGCGTGAAGTATGGTGCTAAAGTGTTATGATGTCGACGAGTTCTACGCGTTTCAGAAAACTGCACATAGGGGGTTGGAGAGATGCCTAGTTTTCCATGGATTAGTTGGTGAAGGAAGGATAGGCGGGCTATACTGCGTCTGATGTGGAGAGGTTTAATATCATTTGCTGCCATTAACGAAGATGGGGAATCAGTTGTGTTGTACTTATTAAATATAAAGCGTACTGCGCGCCTCTGTATTTTTTCTAATTCTCTTATGTCTTCTTTTGCATGTAGGTACCAAATTATGGCGGCATGTTCGAGTTTTGGTCTTATAAGAGTATTGTAAGCTAATAGTTTGCAGTTGCTAGGTGCGTCCTTAAGTTTATGGCGAAGAAAACCAAGTTTACGTAAAGCTGAAGATTTAATGTGGTCTATATGGTCATTCCATTTTAGTTGCGAATTTAGAACAATACCAAGATACTTATACATTGGCACTTCTTTAACTGAAACGCCATTAATGTGATAGTTGAAGGAAAATGGATTTTTCTTCCTTGTTATCCGCAATAGCACAGTCTTTTGAGTATTGATTTCCATGCCCCATTTTTCACTCCAGGAAACGACACTAAGCAGAGCATTATCTAAATGTTCCTGGTCAGAAACGGAAGATACGGGAGTATATATCATGCAGTCATCGGCAAACAGAGCAATCTTAAAAGCTGAATTAACACTTCAAACTAAATCATTTACATATATAAAAAAAGTAGGGGACCGAGCACACTTTCCTGAGGAACCCCAGAGGTTACAGGGAGTGCGGAAGAACAACTACCGCCAATCTCCACAAATTGCGCTCGGTTTTGTAGATAAGCTGCAATCCAAGAAATGAGCGGAGGTGGTACACCAATGAGTTTCAGTTTTAAAAGAAGCTTGTTATGCGGCACCTTGTCAAAGGCTTTGGCGAAGTCTAGAAATAAAACATCAATTAGTCCTGACTTGTCTAAAGCTGCACTAAAATTATGAATGGCTATTATCAGTTGTGTAGTGGTAGAGAATCCCTTTCTAAAGCCGTGCTGAGCAGGGTTTAAGGCATTATTACTGTTTAATATTGCAAGTATATGATTGGCAATGATATGTTCGATAAGCTTACAACAGGATGACGTTAGAGAGATCGGGCGGTAGTTGTTTACAGAGAGTCGATCATCATTCTTATAGACAGGAATAACCTTCCCTGTGAGCCAGTCAGCCGGCAAGGAGCAAGAAGATAAGGAGACACGAAATATTTTGGACAAAAAACGAGACAATGATTCAGCATAGCGCCTCAAAAATGCATTAGGAATGCCGTCTGGGCCGGGAGAACACTTCGTATCTAATCGGAGTAGCATTGCAATGACACCTTCATCAGATACAATGTCTAACGGTTGAAAGGAATCACAAACAAAACCGTCAATTTTTTCACCGTGATCAGTTAAGAAAACAGACTGGAAATAATTATTAAAAGCTGTGGCAATGCCCTTTTGGCACGTAACAACGCATCCATTCGTGAGTATTTTTTTCGATCGGCTTATGAGACTCTCTCATATGATTCCAAAACTTAGCAGGATTACTTTTTATGAATTGCGGGAGACATTTTGTGAAGTACCGTTTCCTGGCCAATGTAATATTTGAAGAAAGTTCAGCCGCAAGTTCTGCTAAAAGATTTGTGTTTGGTCGTTTCGAACGCTTTAGACGCTTGACTTTACGTTTGAGATGAATAATGGGGCGATTAATCCACGGATTCTTTTTCTTGACGCGTTTCATCATGTCTGGAATGAAATTCAGCTGACCAAATTCACAGTGCTCCTTGAAGGTAGCCCACAAAACTGAGACATCTTCACCCAAAAATCTGTTGAAAGCAATGTCTAAATAATCAAGTACTGATTCATCAGTTGCACGTGAAAAGTCTTTTACAACTTTAAGCAAATATTTGCATGATTTATCACAAGAAGAAAATATGAGAGAAACAAGTAGCAGTCTGTGATCTGATATTCCCTCCAATACAGATGAAATGTGCGCAGAAAACAAGAAGCTGACAAATACTAAGTCTAAAACAGAACTGCTCATCCCTCGCACCCTTGTTGGCTCAGTTACAACTTGTCCAAGGTCATGAGCAATCATTAGGTCCGAAATTAAGTCTGCATTTTCAGAAGGTTCAAAAGATCCAGTAGACCAATGCATATTTGGAATATTAAAGTCTCCACAAATGATTTTACTGTTCCTAAATGAATGCATATGATCCTGCAATTTGTGCATATAGTCAGGACAAGAATCTAGAGGCCTACACAACGCGCCCAGAATGAAAGTGTGACCAAAGTAATTAACGTTTAGGAATAAACTTTCATGGTTATCTAATTTCTGCAAAAGCTCACTTTTAATATCATGTTTTATTAGGATAGCGACGCCACCGCTAACATTCTCGTTAAATTACGCTACTCAGCTCTAAGACCTGAAAGCTCGAATAGAACACAAAGACACTTTCAAGAATGTCCTTAAAAAGCAATGTTTCCCGATCGGTCGCGCCAAAGTCTCCACGTGCTCTGTGTATTTCGCCGCATTTATGGATATCTTTTGTTTCGTGTAGCGCGATACACTTGTAAAGAAAACTATTTCTGGCTTCGCAAAGCGCTCGCGCCAGAGAATATGCGCGCAGTGCTCTTCATCTCGAGATGATGCGCACTGTGCAGAGCACCTGAATAATTTGCGATTCGCTGATGACATTGCCTTGCTAAGTCAATAAGGAGATGTACTGCAAAACATGATCAATGTAGCGTCAATGTAAGACAGACAGAGCAAAACAGTAGACCATAAAATTAGCGTGCAGAAAACCAACGTAATGGGCAGCAGTCTTGCAAGAGAACAGCACTTCACAATTCGTAGCGAGGTGCTGGAAGCCGTAAGCGAATACGTCTACTTAGGGCGGGTAGCGGCCGCTGATGCGGATCATGGGACGGAAATAACTAGAAGAATGCGAATAGGGTTGACCGCATAAGGCATGTTCTCTGAGATCATTAATGGTAGTTTACCAATATCCCTCAAGAGAAAAAGTATACAAATGCTGCATCTTACCGGTACTCTCCTACGGGGCAGAAACGTGGAGGCTAAGTAATGGGCAACGCAGCGAGCTATGAAAACAAAAATTATAGGTATAACCTTAAGAGACCGGAAGCGGGCAGAGTGGGTGAGAGAACAAACGAGGGTTAAAGAAATCCTAGTCGAAATGAAGAGGAAGAAATGGGCTTGGGCAATGCATGTAATGCAGAGGCAAGGTAACCGCTGGTCCTTAAGGGTAACGGAGTGGATTCCAAGAGAAGGCAAGCGTAGCAGGGGGTTGCAGAAAGTTAGCTGGGCGGATGAGATTCAGAAATTTGCGGGGATACGGTGGATGCAGCCGATAAAGTCCAGGTTAATTCGAGAGACATGGGAGAAGTCTTTGCGCTACAGTGGGCGTAGTCAGACTATTGACGATGATGATGCTCTTCACCTTTATTTGCTAATATACTTGCTCTCGGAGTTTTCGCCGTTAACGCCACAACTATCAGCTGCAGACTGGAGAAAGGACCGGTTTTTTAACGCGATCAATAAATGAAATATAAAAGCGAATGAGGGATATTTCTACTGCTCATAAATAAAAGCCCGTAATTAGAGAACATTTCATTCAGCTCTAAAGACGTTACTGTCAACGCATTTGTAAATATTGGCATTTTTGTGTGTCAATTATTTATACCATTTCAGCTTTTGGTACGCTGGAATCAGGGTGAAAAAAATGCATTTTATCGTTGACAGCGTTGAACGTAGCAGCGGCAAGTCTGCTGTTTTGCGCTTGTTCGTGTTGGCCTCGGGTTGCCGTTGCTCGAGTCGCTTCCCTCGCTTCCGCAGCCTCCTAGTGGCGCCGTGTCTACATTTCGACGTCGTTCCACTGTAAGCAGCGCGATCCGCCGGTCATGGCATAGGTCTAAAGAGTACACTGCAGACTCGACTGCCGCAGAGCTATGGGGTGTGTACGACACATAGCCAGTGTAATGCAGAAATGGTGCCGGCTGTGCGGCCGCAACGCTGCGCGGCGCCGCACGGAAAGGCGAACGCCTGCAGACGGCTCGCCGGCCTGCGCTCGTTTTGAAGCGAAAAGCTTCACTACGCGGGTCAGAGCGAAGCTTCGCGTGAGCCGTACTGGTGAGTTATGCGCATGCGCGAAACGGAATGACGTCACGCGCCGCGCAGGTGGTCGCTCGTCGCCGCCGCCTAATCAGTCGCGGGGCGTTTCGGCGGGCGCTACTGCGCATGAGCGTCGCCTCCTCGCTGTCGCTACAACTGCGCGTGTGGGTCGCCTCCTCACCCCCCGTTTGACTTTTCGTTGCAGCGGCATGTTCCCCGCGTCGCAGCCGGCAACCCTCGTCTTCGTATTCCTGCGGGCAGTTTTAACCTCGCCGATTTCCGTCTCCTCTTCCGCCTCCGTATAGACAGTTTGTGGACGGCCGTCAAACCAAGCATAACTGAAGTTTTTCGCTTGTATATCCAAGCTTAACCAGAACTAAGCACTGCCTATTTTTTTGCGTTTTTGATGGTGATCGTGCTTGTTGTCCTTTTTTATACTCTACGAGACAGGTATATTTTACCACATCAATACACGCCCTATAACAAAAGATTACCCTCAGCGCACACATTCCATTGATACTACCCCTGCCTATGCAGTCGGATGCTCCACTGGGTATACAGAATGCTCAGCACACATTTTCATGCACGAAAAGCACTGCACAGGAAATGTGTTGTTGCAGCCTTTAAGGGCGTGCCTGCAGTAAACAGTGGCGCTAGTCTTAAGAATTTTCACAGCGTCCCGCCATTGCTGTTCCCTTCTCACAACAAACTGGCGTTCGCTTCGTAAGGAAGCTCTGGGTCCCGTATTCGTGGTTACGCAATCTTTGAGAGCGTTGTAATAAATTCGCAAGGGTGCGAAAAGATTAGACAAGATAGATTTATATCCTTGCGAATTCGAGGACACCCCGCGACGTACCGCTGTCAGGGCTCAACAATGCAAACATGTGCCGCTGAAAGTGCACTTGCGTAACAGAACACCTTCAAGATAAAGGAAAATTAAATAAGATAGTGTAGATTCCAAGGGCAACTGGGGTTGCCGAGCTCCTGCACTGCTTGGGCCCGCAAGGACAATGTAATTTTGATGCGCTCTCACCGCCAGCGACGCTCCAGTTACTGCCGACCAAACCTGCTGCAGCCACTGAACCAAACCACCATACCATGGACTCCAAGCAAGAGGCCTTAGTACCGCTTCCCCAACATGAATACACCATAGCCCGTGCTCTGTCAACATTTCGCCGACACACACAACATTCCGCTAGAATGACACCCCTCCACCGAGCGTCGCCAGCTACATGGTGACTCTATCCGTGACGTCGTTCTCGCGCTTCGAGAACTGGCAGTCTCTTGCAATTTAGGCACTCAAGTCACCGAAAACATGTGCGAGCAGTTAGTCACTGGCGTCGCACCTCCGCAGTGAAGAGAACGGCTGCTCTTGGAAGGCGACACGCTGACGTTCGACCATGCAGTTGAAATTGCGCTACTTCGTAAGAGAGCTCAGCTCGGGTCAGAAGCCTTTGCTAACCCCGTTTAACGCGTCGTTCGGCAACAGCCACGCCAGCGTTGCGCAGTCGGGCGGAACACGCCAGATAGCCGCTGTTTCAGCAAAAACGGTGCATGTCCCTTTAGCCAGAGGAGGCCCAGCCTTGGACGATCTCGTCATGCTGGCCGCTACTTCAGAAACGACCACCACCATTGTTCCGTAGAGCAGGAATCCGAAGGCCTGTGGCAATTGCGGCAAAGCAAGGTGCGAGCCGTCCGTATGCACCGCTCTCGGCAAAACCTGCTTCCCATGGGGCCGCCACGGCCAATTCATGGAAGTCTGCCGTAGCTCCCGCAAGCGCACAGGGACGACGCCCGGTTCAGGTTCGGGAAGCAGTTCCTAAACAAGATGCACCAGGTGTAAACAGCATTATGACTGTTAACGGTGACAAGTGCATGGGTGTCTACATTGATGTGACATTGGCGCTAATTACCTCCATTTCAGAACCACGCGCTGTAAAGTTCTTGATCGACATTCGATCAGCTATGTCAGTCATGGAGGAGCAAGAATTCCGAAGCGTATTCGAAGACGCCTGACCAGCTGTAAACCTACGTTCTTCGACATTGCACACAGAAGATTCCAGTTGGGCCAAGCAAAAGCTAGCGCCTCGTTCAAGGAAAAAACGGCTGTGATAGCCATTCATGTCGCACTTCGTCTGAAAGCTGCACAAGCTTTAGGACTGCATTTTATGGGCACACAGCTACCTGTCCTGCACACGGCTGCCGAAGACGATTCAGAAGACTTGAGCCGAAAAGCAGCTACAAAGGGTACAAATATACAAGAGCACAAACCCCTTCTATGCAGCGGATATGAGGTGCCCGCAAGTCCTCCCAAGTTCGTTAAGCTACATCGTTTCGGTATGGCAGCTCACCAGGCCTTGGGTTGACCAAGGGCGTCCAACAAGAGGCCAATGTGAAGTATTCAGTTCCTCCAGTTGTGCAGAAGCTCAGAGGTTTGCCAGTTTCTCTGCGCAAGCCACTTAGCAGCAACCTTCAACACTTTCTTGCTGGCGATGTCATTGAAAGGGTTCAATCATCTGCATGGAAGTCGCCTATCGTTGTACGCAAGAAAGACGACAGCATCTGCCCCTGTGCTTACTTCAGAGAGCCCAACAAAGCTACTATAGAGCTTTCCTCTGCCTCATGCTGGACTTGCTGAGTAGAGCTAGCCACTTCTGGGAGTTCGATTCGGCCTCTGCCTGTTACCAGGTCCTGTTTTACCCGGACAGCGGAGACCTCACTGCGCTCATTATGCACGATGGCCTTTTTCATTTCAAAAGGGTGTGCTTCGGACTGGCATCTACTCCAGCTGTATTTCAGTACTTCATGACAAAGGTCTGAAGGGTTGCAAGGAGGTCCTCTGCTATCTAAACTACATCATAACATTGGGCCGGACTCGGAGCACTTCAGAAACCTGGAGCAGGTTCTCCTGTGCCGCTCTCAAGCTGGACTGAAACTGTGTGCAACGTAGATCTTCAATTAGTCTCAGCTAATGCTCCTGGGTGATCGTGTCACGGCGCATGGAATATTTGCTCTCCAAGCTAAGAGAGAGAAAGGAATTTTTATGAGGGAAAGGTGGAGAGGTAAAGTTAGCGCTCTTGTTCCCGCTGGCACCCCCACAGACGCAAGCATGGTGAATTCGCTCCTGGGTCTGGTCGAGCATTATGCTACGTTTATCTCTCACCTGGCTAAAGAGGTAGAACCTATGCGTGGGCTGCTTCGGAAGAAGTTCATTTTGAATGGGATGCCGCTGCCGAAAAGAGCATGACAAGTGTAAAAAAGCTTCCAGCATCGAACAAGCGTCGACCAAGCATCTAGAATCGAACAAGCTTCGAACAAGCATCTAGCATCGACCCGATGCTCCCCGTTATTGTGGCCACGGCTGTATCTGCGTACGGCCTGGGTGCAGTAGAGATAGAAGCTGACGGACCACACATTCAGACCCTTGAATTCGCATCCAGAGCACTGATAGAAACTGTGCGGAAATACTCAGTGAGAGAGCGTGAGGTTTTTGCCTGCCTGTCGGCGTGTGAGAAAAGGGACATTTGTGTCTGGTGTCGATCGCTCAATTTAGTAACGGATCACCTGGCTCTATAATCTTTGCTTTCGACACAAAGAACTGGAGAGCTGCCGCTTTGGACTGCTTGTCCAGGCTACCTATCCCAGCCACCGAAGATGGCCTTCAAGTTTAAAAGAAAAAGGTGTCTCTGGTAGCATCTTCATTTCACATTAATGACCTCTGATTTGCTACAGCCGAGGAATTCAAGCTCCAAATGGTCGCTCCTCTTTTTCAAACATCATGGCTATAGCCAAGAAAAAGTTCACAGCTGAACTGAGTCCTCACTAGGAACCAAGTCCGTGAGGAACTGTCAGTAGAAGATTGCCTGCTTATGCGCACGGAACGAGTGGTGGTTCCACCAAACCTCAAAGCTACGTTAGTGCCGCCGGCCTATGAGTCGCACCCGGGAATCGTGAAGACCAAGAGAGGTCTTCGAGAAAAGTAATGGTGGTCATGCCCGCTCAAGAAAGTTGAGACTGCTATCCGCAGCTGCGCAATTTGTCCAGCTGCAGACAAAAGTGTCAAGAACTATCGCCGTCCACAGCAGCCAGTGCTTCTTGCAGATAGGCCGTAGAGAAAGAAAGCAGTTGAGATTGTAGGCCCATTTGAGCATACATCAGCATAACGTTGGTTTGTTATACTAGTAACTGATGCAGTTCCAAATGGCCAGATGTTGCTTTGTGCAGGGATGGGTTCTTCTGTACTGTGGCGGTCTTCCTCCTGTCAATATTTGCACGTGAGGGACAGCCTGTTTGAAATGGTCTGATATTACGGACCGCAGTTTGCGTCCTGAGAATTTGAGTCTTTTCTTCAAGACAGAGGAATCAAGCACAGTTTTTTTGCTGTGTACCAGCCCCCAAAAAATGGTCCGGTTCAAAGGTTTAACCACGTCCTCGAGTCATGCATTCAGTAGGCCATATTGGATCAGCACACAGTGAAGGGCACTATCACAGAGTACTTGATAAACTAAAGAGCCACTTCTAACAGTACAACTTGACATTCTCTGGCAGTGCTTTTACATGGCTGCCATCTAAGGACAGCTTTGGGCGTCATCGGTCAACCCACCGCCAACTTCACAAATCCAGCTCAGATGTGCTCAATTTGAAAACGGGCCAAAGAGTGCCAATGCAAAAATAGGATGCATACTGACTAACAAAAGCCTATTATATTTAAAAATTTGCTTAACTATTCTAATAAAGCAGAATTTTAAAAAATACTCTGCGGAGCACCAAACGACGGGAAATAATATGACGTCGGTTTCATTCAGCTCCGCTGCGCTTTTTTAAATACGTAGTTCCAGTTATGTGAAAAAACCTTTATATATACTGCCTTTAACTTCGCAATATAACCTTATTCCCTAAAATCTAAAGTAAAAAGTTGATAAATTCTGGCTAAGTTTGTAATTATTCAGCTCTATCACGTACATGATGTGCACTTTGCTGCAGAATCCACCTGCGCAGACCAACTGACGTATCTGTCACAGCTTTAAAAAAAGACATCTATAAAACGTTAAAAACTGCACGCTGTATATATGTATCAGAAAAAAAAGCCCAAAATTGACAAACATAACAGGATTTAATTAACGACGTTTTATTTGGAGGACCTGCCATTATCGAGTGTATTACAGTATTCGAAACGCAGCTTTTAAAGCGCGCGCGAGGTACAGGCTTAACGCACCAGTGCAAAAACAATATGGGGGGGGGGGAGAGAATGGATGATAAGTTGAAACGGCCATGCCCTAAACGTGGAGGTAGGTGTTCAGAAGGAGCAGACCGAAAATATATAGTATATATCGAGGGAAGTACAAATAAAGTAGAGAGAGGGGTAAGAGGAGGATTTTGAAGTCCTTTCAACAGGCGGCCATGACGTTGGAAAATTTCTTTCCCCAGCTCTTCAGGGCTTACATATTAATGAACAAAATTGAATCACACTTTTTCTCATCATATCCAACAAAACCAGTTTTTTAGAAACGCTTTCTGGATGACATATTTATAGTTTGGACAGAAACCGAGGGCGAACTCATCCAGTTTACCACCTCATTCAACAAAATACATTCTAATATCTCTTTCAATCACCTAATCAACCAATAAAATTAACTTCCTGGATTTTTGGTTCGAGTTGAAGGGAGTACAGTAATAAACCCCACAGACAGACAACAGTATCTTCATTTCCACAGCTGCCACCCACGCCAATCTAAAACATCAATCCCATACTTACAAGCCATCAGATTCAAACGAATTTTATCATGATCGGAAGATTTTCACCAAAATGCTGATTGCATGTAGAAAATTGTAACGAAACATTACCCGTCCTCTATAATCAACAATGCCCTCAAAAAGGAAGAAGCAACTAATCATAATCACGTCTTCGAGGAATCTCAGCCAACATCACAGCACTGTAATCTCATACTCACCTTCACAAACAACTTCCCGAACATTAACAAAATCTTAAATAAACTCTTTAGTATCATTGAACAGAGTGACCGGCTTTCCAAAATTTTCTCAACTGCCCTCCAGGTAACATATATAAAACCAAACAAAATTACAAAACGATGTTGTCCATTCGACCGTCAATAAACGGAGAGCTGTGGGTTGCGCACCATGTGGAAAAAAACCGATGCCAAGTCTGCGAACGCATGGAAACCACGGCACTCACTAAAAAAAGCACCCATTGAAATTACAAATATTCTACCAGGGAAGGCTTAAATTGCGATCCCAGCAACGTTGTTTAGATGCTCGAGTGTGGAGACACAGTGTATAGGCCAAAGAGAATTCCTTCCAATTCAGGTTTAAAATCACAGCTCACATATTCAATCCCTCCCCAGCCTCTCTCTTTCGAAGCACCTGCTCGAGAAATGCCACGAGTTTGACAGACTCTTTAGCGCGAGGAAAACACTCGCTACCGCGAGGAACGCGACTCATATATTATTTTTAAATTTAACACTGTGCAAAGGATCATTGACGAAAGCCACGGTACCCTCAACTTTCTTCCGAGGTCATAGGCCTACGAAAATACACAAAACACCACTGACTGCGTCGTCTGACGACATACCCCTTTTTGCATGCCACATTTGTGTCGTTGCTTGCATCTCGGTTTGGCTCATCTTCTGGCCCCGCGAATGCAATAGATTTTTTTAATGTCTACTTTGGCTACTCTGTAAGCTTACATTTTTTATGCTGGTAACATTTCGTCGGGCACCTCCCTTTCGTCCCCCCCCCCTTTTCTCTCATAGTCCAGCGGCAGCAGCTAAACCAGCGGTAGGTGCACTATTGCTGAATGCGGAGAAAAAGCACTTCTTTAAGATTTTTTCAGGCTTTTTTTTCCTGCTCCATCTGTTCCGACATAAGTGAAACAGCGCAAAAGAAGAAGCCCGAAGACGAAACGAAGACGGGACAGGAAAGAGTGCTCATCTGGCAACTGAATTTGTTTGAGAAAAACTCGCACAATATATAGGAAAGCTGTGGCAAAGGTAATCAGATGCAGTCAACGTCACATGGTCTAAAGAGCAATAGAAGCAATAAAAAACATAACAGGGTGATGAATCTAAAAGTCGACTTAATCTCAGGAGGGATGGTAACAAAATGAAAAAAATACACTTGATGAATGAAAACAGTTAATGCCATATGGTGTAAAGAGCAGCAAAACCGATAAAACGTTATTAGCTGGTAACAAGGGTAAAAGCGATAAAAACTGACGGAATGAAGTTGTGGAAAGAATATAAACCGACTGAATGTGACAACGTGTGGCTAAAAAAAAACAGTGCACAGACTTTAACAATGAAAACGATGAAACACTGACACTCAATGATTCAGACACGCGTAGTCAAAAATAAAAATTTAGCATTGTTGCTCCAAAAAGGCAAGTTGGCTCCCATACAATGATTTTGGCGCATCACTGACACATTCCAAGCCCTTTCTTTTTATAAAGAAGGCTTCCTTCAACTTCCGGGCTACGTTCTCTATACTTCTATCAAGAAAAACAGTTTCGCGTAAACGAGGCATGCATTTACATTCTTTGCAATGAAGTGCTAGATTAGATCCAGTGCCTTTTTCAAGTGAGCGCTCGTGTTCCCTTAAACGTTCGTTCAAGCCCCTTCCGGTTTGTGTAATATAAACTTTGTCGCATGCAAGCGGAGTCTGGTAAATCACCGCTTGCCTACACCTGACGAACATGTGGGCATGCTTCTTACGCCACAGGTTAGATCTTTGGTTTTTCGTTATTAATCCTATGACAAAACGTAGCTAACTTCCAAGGGGCAGAAAACACTGCGGGAATCTTATATAAATTGGCAACCTTTTTCATATTACGTGCTACCCAGTGGGAATACGGGACAACGGCTGCTCTCACCCTCCTGTTGTTTTCCTGAGTAACGTTTCTTTTCTTGCCATTTATCTTTCTGAAGCAAAGCTTCAGTCACGGCCGATACCACTGTCTGCGGAAAACCTGCCTGTAGTAACCGTGCGGTCTGCAGTTGCAGTTGTCCTTTCTTCGTTTCGCCTTCGGGCTTCTTCTTTCGCGCTGATTCACTTTTGTCAGAATGGACCAACAAGCTCAGCAAAAAGTTCGGCTTCATTCCCCCTGTTGTTGGGTCAAGATTATTTTCCCACCTGCCCTCACGGCCAGGACAAGCGACGTTCCCGCATTTTGACGCGAAGGTTGCTGCACCGCCACGCACTCAGTCGACCATCTCAGCTCAACTCTATATGCCTGTCAATAAGCAAGCATGCGGTGGTTAATGAAACAGACCGCATCTGGATATTGTATTTTCTTTTTCCTTACATGTTCTGCGCAATCTCCATTTTTCCTTGCTGCTCCCTCTCCAATTTTCTTATGCATGCGTATTTCTTTGTTTTTTACTTCTATATTTTTTGCTTCTCTCTACTTATTTCTCTTTCTCGCTCACCTGTTCTGTGTCCAACCCCTATAAAAGGGGAAACACCAGCGACGAAAAATCACCCTTGAAAAAGATCGATCTTCCGATCGAAACCTCGAGCCAAACAAATATCCTTCCTTTAACGAATCGTATACTTTGCTATATACTCCTCTAAGCAGTCGGGCACTTCATGCTCTCTCAACCTCTCTCTCTCTCTCTCTCCACACACACACACACACACACACACACACACACACACACACACACACACACACGCACGCACGCACACACACGCACGCGCACACACACACACACACACGCACGCACGCACACACACACACACGTGTGTGTGTGTGCGATTTATTGTACAATACTTTGTGGCCAAAAGACACTCAAAGTCTGTCTCAAAGTTTTGTTACCATAAGCAGTTTATTTACCAATAATTAACATGCAAGTGGTAGTACTTGGAGCTGTGCTTATAAGGAAATGCTGTCGTTGTTAAATTTAACGCAAGTTAAGTGAGATGGCTGGCACACAAAAACCGAACTGGAATTTTACATCTGACAGTTAAGCTAAAATGTTATCGTTGGCTTGTCGCACTGGACTAAGCGTTAGGGCGGAGCCTCACGTGGTCTGTGTGTTTATCGGAGCGATGGAAGCGGCGGTAAATTCCTCGCTACCTGCAGCAAGATACTTTTTCGGGAGCGTCTTACATGCGTTCGATGACCTAGTTAACCGACTTACTGCTCTAAGCGGAAGAATACAGTGAACAAACAGACATCAGCTACCAGGCGGTGAGCAGGTGACGCCCCCCGGTATGCAAGACGTGGAAGATAACGCAACACCACCTCAGATAGCACAACCGCGCCGCTTATATATATATATATATATATATATATATATATATATAAGCGGCGCGGTTGTGCTATTTGAGGTGGTGTTGCGTTATCTTCCACGTCTTGCATATATATATATATATATATATTGTAAAGAGGAAGACGCTTAGCAGACGGAGCAACAGAACCGATTCGCGGCGCGAGGAATCGAAGACGACGCTTTCAATATGCTTGTGGGCAAAAACGTCACATCTGTCACCGATATATTCGATCACTGCCAAAGCTACGACGAGCTCCGCCGACAGCGCGTTTTCACTCGTCAGCCCTCTGCACAGACCGACACAGTAACTAGCCTGAGCATGACGACAGAGGACAGCTCGCTACTGCTCCAGATCAAGCAGTTTGTCCGTGAGGAGGTTGCGCGGCAGCTTTCGCTTCTTCCTACCGTTCCGAGTTCATCTAACCTAACTCCGACACTCCAGCACGTGATCCGGGAGCAAGTGTCCGAGGCCCTGCCACCGGTTTCCTCCCAGCCTCCCGTCGCTGCGCCACTAACCTACGCCGAAGCAGTCAGGCGTCCCCGCCCAGACACATTCGTGTCGTACCAACATCCACCGCAGTCGACCCCATTTCGTCCTGTCCGGCCACCACCGCAACGTTTCCGCCCATGGCGCACACCAGACAACCGACCCATTTGTTATGCCTGCGGCATTCCTGGCCACGTGATGCGTCACTGCCGCCGCCAAGTTTCGTCCCCTGCTGCAGATACCGACCCTCGAGGTTACGCCTACGCCCCTCCCCAGCCTTTTCACCGCACTTCGCCTTCTGAGCCCACTGGTTCCTCCGATTACAGTCCCTCTATTCGCCGCCGTTCTCCATCTCCGCGTCGCCGCTCGGTTTCCCCGATGCGCCGTCGTCCCTCTTCCCCTTCGGAAAACTAGTGCCCGCAGTTCCGGAGGCAAGAACTGCGTGCTCGTCGCCAAGCTCAAGACCTCGACTTTCTCCGGCCAATCTGATCACCGTTTCTGTGGAGGGCACCGATGCTTTCGCGCTTGTTGACACCGGTGCTGCTGTATCTGTACTCAGTGCAAAATTGTGCCGCCAGTTACGAAAAGTGATGACTCCGCTCTCTGGTTTTATGCTTCGCGCCGCTAATTCGCAAATTATCGCGCCTTTGGGGGCCTGTACAGCTCGAGTTACTATTCAGGACGTTCTGTACGTTGTTGAATTCATCGTCTTCGCATCGCCGTCTCACGACGTCATCTTAGGCTGGGACTTTCTCTCGCGACATGAAGCTGTCATCGACTGCACTCGTTCCGAAGTCGCCCTTCCATTCGGCGACGCATCGGTGAGCGCTTCCACTAACCCGTGCTCCAAGTTGACTGTGGCTGATGACGTCGTGATCCCGCCGTGCTCTGCTGTGCTCGTCTCTGTTCATTGCGACTCTGCATCCAACGGCCCTGTCATCTTCATCCCGTCCGACTCCTTCGCTTCTCGTCACTGTCTACCCCTGCCATTCGCCGTCCTTACCGTCTCAGCCGGCTGCAGCGCCTTGCCCCTGTCAAATCCATTCCTGTGCCCCTCTAATCTTCTTCGCGGTGAATGCCTGGGACGTGTCCAGCCTTTCGCCTCCATCGTCGCCTGGGACCCTTATGAGGATGACCCCTGCCGCATGCAAGTGTCTTCACTTACTTCTTCCCCATCGTCTCCTGATCCCGCTCCCGAAGCCGTATTTGAGCGCCCAATCGACGCGAATCTTTCGCCATCGCGGAAGACCCAGCTTGAGGCCCTGCTAAATAAGTTTCGGTCATCGTTTGACTTCTCCAACCACCGTTTGGGCCGCACCTCAGCTGTTACCCATAAGATCGACACTGGCGCCCATACGCCGTTGCGACAACGCCCATATGGCGTCTCGGCCACCGAACGCCAAGTTATCGACGCCCAGGTAAATGACATGCTACAGAGGGGCGTCATACAACCATCGCACAGTCCTTGGGCTTCCCCCGTCGTCCTTGTCACCAAAAAAGATGGCTCTATCCGCTTTTGCGTAGACTACCGGCGCCTGAACAAAATTACCCGCAAAGACGTCTACCCGCTGCCCCGCATTGATGACGCACTTGACTGCTTGCAGGGAGCTGAATTCTTTTCTTCTTTAGATCTACGTTCGGGTTATTGGCAAGTCCCGATGGCCGACGCTGACCGCTCCAAGACAGCCTTTGTGACGCCTGACGGGCTCTATGAATTCAACGTCATGCCCTTCGGACTATGCAATGCCCCTGCCACTTTTGAGCGGATGATGGACACGATACTGCGCGGCCTGAAATGGAAAACATGCTTATGTTACTTGGACGATATCGTTGTTTTCTCCCCAGATTTCCAGACGCACCTCGTTCGCTTGGAGCATGTTTTGGGATGCCTCGCGGCAGCCGGGCTTCAACTCAATTTAAAGAAATGTCGCTTCGCTGCTCGTCAGTTGACGATTTTGGGCCACGTCGTGTCGAAACAGGGTGTCCTTCCTGACCCTGCAAAGCTTCGTGCTGTCTCTGAGTTTCCGAAGCCCTCTACGATGAAGGAACTTCGCAGTTTCATCGGCTTATGTTCTTACTTCCGGCGCTTTATCCGAAATTTCGCTTGTATCATCGCACCTCTGACTGCACTTCTTCGTGGCAGTAGCGACCTATCAAGCTGGAGTCCTGCCTGTGACGACGCATTCATCACGTTGCGCCGTCTACTTACCTCTCCGCCCATACTGCGCCACTTTGACCCTGCTTCTCCAACTGAAATCCACACAGATGCCAGTGGCGTTGGTATCGGTGCTGTTCTTGCTCAACGCAAACCGGGGTATGCGGAGCATGTTGTTGCATACGCGAGCCGCACCCTGACGAAGCCAGAGCAAAACTACTCAGTAACTGAAAAAGAGTGCTTGGCGATCGTTTGGGCGATCGGGAAATTTCGGCCTTACGTGTACGGCCGGCCTTTCGCGGTCGTCACGGACCACCATTCCCTATGTTGGCTGTCCTCCCTAAAAGACCCAAATGGCCGCCTCGCCCGATGGGCCTTACGCCTTCAAGAGTACGATATTCGTGTGATCTATCGCTCTGGCAGGAAGCATAACGACGCCGACGCTCTCTCTCGTTCACCTCTAGCCAATGAACGTGCCTCTCCTCCCGCCATCGACTGCGCCTCCTTGTCATTGGACGATATGCCCAACGAGCAGTCCAAGGACCCTTGGATCACTTCTCTTGTACGTTATCTTTCCGACCGTTCTGTCGTGCCGGTACCGCGCGCAATCCGCCGTCAGGCTGCCCACTTCACTGTTTATGATGGGATTTTGTACCGCCGAAACTACCTCTCTGACGGGCGCAAATGGCTCCTAGTGATCCCTGGACATTTACGCTCAGAAATCTGCGCAGCCTTTCATAGCGACCCGCAAGCTGGTCACGGCGGTGCTTTTAAGACCTACAACCGGCTTCGCCTCCGCTATTACTGGCGCGGCATGTATAACTACGTCCGAAAATTCGTCCGTTCCTGCCCCGATTGCCAGCGCCGCAAGCTCGCTCATCACCATTCGACCGGCCCTATGCAGCCTTTGTCTTGCCCATCCAGGCCATTTGACCGAGTTGGCATTGACCTGTATGGACCACTTCCCTACACTGCTGCAGGAAACCGCTGGGTCATCGTCGCTGTAGACCACCTGACACGGTACGCCGAAACAGCCGCCCTCCCAGCTGCTACGGCGCGGGATGTTGCAGCCTTCCTCTTGCACCATTTCATACTTCGGCACGGAGCCCCGCGTGAACTGTTGAGCGACCGTGGGCGGGTGTTTCTGTCAGACGTAGTTTCATCTCTTCTGCAGCAATGCAACATTACTCGCCGCACCACTACTGCCTATCATCCCCAGACGAACGGCTTGACAGAACGTTTCAATCGAACATTAGGTGACATGTTGTCAATGTACGTCGCGGCAGACCATTCTAACTGGGACGTCGTCCTCCCCTTCGTCACATATGCCTACAACACCGCTACGCAGAGCACTACTGGTTTCTCACCATTCTTCCTTCTATACGGCCGTGAACCATCCTCGCCGCTCGACACTATTCTTCCGTACCATCCTGATTCGTCGGAATCCACAACCGTATCTGAAGCCTCCAGACACGCTGAAGAGTGCCGCCAGCTCGCCCGGTCATTCATGTCTGACGACCAAGGGCGCCAGAAATACCGTTTCGACCACTCCCATGGCACAGACACTTTTCAGCCGGAGTCCCTTGTTTGGCTCCGTGTGCCTTCTGCTGCCCCAGGTCTCTCTACCAAGTTGCTGCCAAAATACCACGGACCCTACAGTGTCCTTGAGCGCACTTCTCCCGTCACTTACATCGTTGAGCCCGTGACGCCATCACCCGATCTCCGACGACGTGGGCGCGAGACCGTTCACGTTTCGCGTTTGAAGCCGTATTACGACCCCTGCGTCCTGTTGACTCCCTAAATCGCCAGGATGGCTCTTTTTTCCCCGGGGGCCAATGTAAAGAGGAAGACGCTTAGCAGACGGAGCAACAGAACCGATTCGCGGCGCGAGGCGAGAAGACGACGATCGGCAGCTGAAGCAGCAGAACCGACGCGCGGCAAAAGCATCAACTGTTCCGGGACCAGACCTGCCCTTGCCCGCTCTAACCGGCCTTAACAACCACTCATCTCTTGCCAATAAAGGCCGCTACAATATATATATATATATATATATATATATATATATATATATATATATATATATATATATATATATATATATATATTGTAGCGTGCAACGCGAAATAGAACGCGCCGCCGCGGTGGCTCAGTGGCTATGGTGCTCGGCTGCTGACCCAAAAGACGCGGGTGCGATCCCGGCCGCGGCGGTTGAATTTCTTTGGAGGAGAAATTCTAGAGGCCCGTGTACTGTGCGATGTTAGTGCACGTTAAAAGAACCCCAGGTGGTCGAAATTTCCGGAGCCCTCCACTACGGCGTCTCTCATAGCCTTAGTCGCTTTGGGACGTTAAACCCCATAAACCAACCAACCAAAGAGAACGCCGGAGCTGAGACGACAAAACTGCGGCGGCCCCTCAGTGGCCAAGGGCGCGAGCGAGCTAACTTCTTCCTCTTCTCGTGCATACACTACTTCTTTCTCTTCGAATGCATGTATCACTGCCCCCCCCCCCCCCTCTTTTGCAGCATCGACACGATGCGGCTAGGAGAGAAAAGTCACCGAAAGGGGAGAACACAGCTGCAGTGAACCGCCGTTCAGTCAGGTAGCCGGTCGTGGTAAGGCTTCATGCGAACAACGTGTACGACTTCTGTTCGGTGCGACCGGCGCGATGAACAGGCTGTCGGGGCGGGAGCAACTGCATAAGTCACATCACTGATGCGGCGCACTACTTCGTAAGGGCCGAAGTATCGGCGCAGCAGCTTTTCAGAGAGCCCGCGGCGACGAACAGGTATCCAAATCCACACAAGGTCGCCGGGAGCATAACTGACGAAACGGCGTCCACAGTTGTACCTAGTGGCGTCAGTCTCCTGTTGACGGTGGATGCGCAGGCGGGCCAGTTGACGCGCTTCCTCAGCACGCTGAACGAAGGTATCTGCGTCGATGTCAGCGTCAGAGTCGCAGTAAGGGTCAACGGGCAACATAGCATCCAACGGAGTGGTCACCTGGCGACCGAAGACAAGCTGAAAGGGGGTCAGTCGGGTGGTTTCCCGCAGGGCGGTGTTGTACGCAAACGTTACGTACGGCAGAATGGCGTCCCAAGTTCGATGCTCGACGTCAACGTACATTGATAGCATGTCGGCTAGTGTGCGGTTGAGTCGCTCTACCAATCCGTTTGTCTGCGGGTGATACGCCGTAGCACGTCGGTGGCTCGTGTTCGTCAGAGTCATCACGGACTTGGTTAAGCGGGCCGTGAAAGCAGTTCCCCGGTCAGTAACAACAACGGCGGGTGCTCCATGACGCAAGACAATGTTGTGGACGAAGAACTGCGCCACTTCAGCAGCAGTGCCTTTGGCAAGAGACGTGGTCTCAGCGTACCGTGTGAGGTTGTCAGTCGCAACGACTATCCAACGCTTTCCAGACGAAGACTTCGGAAATGGACCAAGGAGGTCCATGCCCACTTGATGGAAAGGGGTCTTCGGTGGATCGACGGGGTGAAGAAATCCGGCCGGTTTCAATGGAGGAGTCTGCCGACGTTGGCATTCACGGCATGTTTTGACGTAGGCCCGCACCGATGGGAGTAACCTGGGCCAATAATACTTTTGTCTAATGCGCGCGAGTGTACGGCTGACACCAAGGTGGCCGGCGGATGGTGCATCATGACAGGCACTCAAGATCTCAGACCGCAGCTGTGATGGTACGACAAGTAGGAACACTTCCTCGCTGTTGGCAAAATTGCGCTTGTAGAGAACACCAGACCGTAAAGTGAAGGTGTGTAGCCCTCGAAGAAAAACACGCGGAATGGGAGCTTCACTGCCTTCGAGGTAATCGATGAGCGGCGCCAACTCCGTGTCCGCCCTCACAAGCTGCGCCATTTGGGTGGTACTAACAGAGCCCAGGAAAGGAAAATCATCGGTGGTTTCTTCGGTATTGATGGGGATAGCCGCGCGCGACAGACAATCCGCATCCTGATGCTTACGGCCAGACTTATAAACTACTGTTAAGTCGTATTCTTGCAAGCCTAAGCTCCATCTAGCCAAGCGTCCTGAGGGGTCTTTGAGGCTCGCCAGCCAGCATAAGGAGTGGTGGTCGCTTACCACACGGAAGGGTCGTCCGTAGAGGTACGATCGGAACTTGCAGATGGCCCATATCATTGCAAGACATTCTTTCTCCGTCGTAGAATAATTAGTCTCGGAGCGCGTAAGTGTTCGACTAGCATAACTGATGACCCGTTCCGCACCGTCTTGCCACTGGATCAGTACTGCACCAAGGCCAACATTGCTGGCGTCAGTGTGGATGTCCGTGGCAGCATGCTCGTCGAAATGGCCGAGTATCGGAGTGCTTTGCAGACGCCTGCGAAGCTCGACAAATGCAGCCTCTTCGTCGGTCCCCCACAGGAAGGGCGTGTCGTCACGGGTCAGTGCGTTCAGCGGTTCCGCGATTTTCGAGAAATCTTGAATAAAGCGCCTATAATAGGAGCACAGGCCTAAAAACCGGCGAACGGCCTTCTTGTCAGTTGGTCGTGGAAAACCTGAGACGGCAGCGGTCTTGTCAGGGTCCGGGCGAACACCTTGTGCGCTGACAACGTGACCAAGAAAGCGAAGTTCCTCAAAGCCAAAATGGCATTTCTCGGCTTTGATGGTGAGTTGCGCGGATTTGAGCGCTTGTAGCACAATGCGCAACCGCTCCAAGTGTTGGTCAAATGTGGTCGAAAATATAAAGACATCGTCCAGGTACACCAGGCAGGACTGCCATTTCAAGCCGGAGAGAACAGTGTCCATCATGCGTTGGAACGTGGCCGGTGCTGAGCACAGACCGAATGGGAGCACTTTAAACTCATAGAGGCCGTCAGGCGTCACGAAAGCCGTCTTCTCCCGGTCTCTCTCGTCCACTTCGATTTGCCAGTACCCGCTTTTAAGATCCAATGACGAGAAGTATCTGGCGTTCCGCAATCGGTCGAGCGCGTCATCTATCCTGGGCAGCGGGTAAACGTCCTTTTTGGTCACGTTGTTAAGTTTCCTGTAGTCCACGCAGAAACGCAGAGTATTGTCCTTTTTTTGACAAGAACCACAGGCGATGCCCACGGACTGGTGGACGGCTGAATGACATCGTCTGCAAGCATCTCGGCAAACTGATTCTTAATGGCTTCTCTCTCCACCGGGGAAACACGATATGGGCGCTGGCAGACGGGTCGCGTAGTGTCATCAGTGATGATACGGTGCTTGCCGAGTGGAGTTCGGCCGACCTTCGAGCACGTAGCGAAACAGTCCGCAAAGTCTGCCAAGAGGTCCGACAGAAGATCCCTCTGAACCGACGGCAGGGCAGGATTTATTCTGACTGACTGAAGAACGTGATGGGGGCCAGCATACTCCGGAGTGGGTCCTCCCACGGTGCACAAACTTGGAACCTCAGCAACGTCGTGAAGGAAGGCAATAGCCATGCCTTTGGCCAGGTGCTGATATTCGTTGGCAAAGTTAGTCAGGAGGATGTGGGTGCGGCCGTCACGTAGTTGGACGAGACCTCTTGCAACGGCAAGTCCCCGCTTAAGCAGCAGTGGACTACGGCTGTCCGCCTGGCCCTCGTAGTCGTGAAAGAGGTCGTTCCGCACGAGCACCAGAACACTGCACCGCGGCGGCACCGCAACGTCGTTCTCGACAATGCGCAGAGCGTTGCTGCAGGGATCGCGGCAGTCAAAGCGCGCCACGGCCTGTTTGGTCGAGAACGTGACACGTGCCTCCTGAATGTCAATCACAGCGCCGTTCGACTGCAGGAAGTCGATCCCCAGAATCAAGTCTCTTGAACACTCGGGGAGTACGACAAATTCACCAACGTACGTAAAACCACTAATCCCAACTCTAGCCGTGCACTTGCCCACGGGGGAAATTAGGTGGCCACCAGCGGTGCGAATGGGGTCCCTGTCCACGGTGTCAGAACCTTCTTGAGTTCTCCAGCAAAGGCACGGCTCATAACAGAGTAATCAGCACCGGTATCGAGCAGTGCGGTAATCTCAGTCCCATAAATTGTCACACGTAAATCGGATGCAGCGTATCTGATACTGTCGCTGCCTCTCTCTGTCCGGGTATCGTCGGCTCGAGGGTTTCGCGATGGAGGATCTTGACACGTCCCGACGTCAGCGGCCTTGCCTCCAGAGGTCGCTGGTGTTAGTTTTCCGGACGCGGACTCGGCGAGCGACGGCCAGCAGAGCTACTCTGGCGGCCAGGGCTGGAAGAGCGATAACGGAGAGGCGAAGGGGAACGGGACTCGCGCCTTCCAGAGTAGGCAGGGTTCTGACGTGCCCAGAGATGCTGCGCAACCTCATGCGGTCGTTCACCGTTTTGAGGGCAGGGTGCGTCGGGATGGAAACCGCGAAGGCCCACTTGGCGGTACGGACAGGCGCGGTAGAGGTGACCAGGCTCCCCACAGTGGTAGCAGAGAGGCCTGCGGTCCGGTGTACGCCACAAATCCGACTTGCGAGGGCGTGGCCCAGCTGTAGCAGATGCGGTTGCAGAATATGTGGCGATGGTATTCACGGGGGTCGGCGGAGTCACACCGTAGCCAGGCACGCTTGCGTGACATGTGCTGATGTTGCTCACGCCAGGCGTGGGGTAATGGGACCGTAGCCTGTCGTGCGACGTACAACAGATGCGTACGTGGGTCGGTCATCGAACCGGGACGGCGCTTCGGGGACAGGAGGTGCCTGCGCAGCCTGTCGCACCTCGTCCCTGACAACTTCGGTCAGCTCTGCCAGCGGCACAGATGCGACCTGGGCCAGATGGATCCGTTGAAGTTCCTCCCGGACAACAGAGCGAATTAGTTCGCGCAAGGTGTCTGCAGTGCCGCCGAGACACGACGAAAAGCCTTCGGGCACCATGCAGTTGATGTCCCGGTTGTACTGGCGGGCCCGTTGTGCAGCGTCGTCTCCATCGTGGTCGCCTCGGTTAGAAATTCCGCCACCGTGCGGGGTGGGCTACGCACGAGGCCAGCGAACAGCTCCTGCTTAACCCCACGCATGGGAAGGCGCCGCTTCTTCTCCTCTGTCATGTTGGGGTCGGCGCGCTTGAAAAGACGGGCCATGTCTTCGGTGTACATGTGCACGCTTTCGTTCGTGCGCTGATTTCGGGAGTGCAGCGCAGCTTCAGCTTTCTCCCGGCGGTCAGCGTTGGGGAACGTAGCCAGGAGACTCCGGCAGAACGTCTCCCAGGTGGGAATGGTAGCCTCGTGGTTTTCAAACCATGTCCGAGCAGACTCTTCGAGGGCAAAGTAGACGTTATTGAGCTTGCGCTCGTCGCACCAGCCGTTGTAGCGTGCGACCCGCTCGAAGGTCTCTAGCCAGTCCTCAGCGTCTTCGAACACGTCACCGTGAAAAGATGGCGGTGTTCGCGGTGGGTGGCAAAGGATCGGCGCCAGGGGTCTGGTGTCAGCGGCCATGGCAATTGGACTCGACGGTAGAGGCTGGATCGGCGGCGGGGTCCTGGTGTCAGCTGCGTCGCCCTTGTTGGCGGGGGGAAGGGGCCCAAATTCAGGCGACTCTCCGCGGAGACGGCGGCTGGGTCGCTGGTGAACCGGTGTGAGGTCCGTAGTGACGCTGTACGGAGTGCGCAGGTCGGGAAGCGTACCCCGCACCTCCACCAAACTGTAGCGTGCAACGCGAAGTAGAACGCCGGAGCTGAGACGACAAAACTGCGGCGGCCCCTCAGTGGCCAAGCGCGCGAGCGAGAGCGAGCTAACTTCTTCCTCTTCTCGTGCATGCACTACTTTTTTCTCTTCGAATGCATGTATCAATATATATATATATATATATATATATATATATATATATATATATATATATATATTGTAGTGTGCCAACTGGACAGGTTCCGCTACCGCCATGCGCCGACACTGCGCTGCGCCTGACGACGACGAAGTTATGCGCCGACACTACGCTGCGCCTGACGACGACGAAGTTGCCCCGCTCTCTTGGTGCTGGCTACGCCCGTCTACGCTGCCAGATCCTGCACGGCGGTTCGGTCTCTTGAGGACGCCTAATAAACGCACCCCTACAATTCGTGGAGGTGCTGGGTTCGTCCCCTACCAACCTGGAACTCCGGAGCCGTACGCTGCCGCCTGTGTCAACCATGCCAGATGAGACTGCCCCCACACCGGCGGCCAGTTCAACCACCGTCATTTGTTCTGGCGCCATCCGGCAGCGTGACCCTGTCCTCTTCAGTGGGACTGCCGACCAAGATGTTGACGACTGGTTGTCATCGTATGAGCGAGTGAGCAGCTATAACAAGTGGGATGACACTATCAAGCTGAGTAACGCCATCTTTTATCTCACGGACGTGGCGAACCTCTGGTTTCTAAACCATGAGGCGGACCTACACACTTGGCCCGTATTTAAGAAGAGCTTTGCGGAAGTGTTCGCCCGCCCTGCGGTGCGCAAGCTCCGTGCCGAACAGCGCTTACGGGACCGCGCTCAACACACCGACGAGACCTTCACAAGTTACATTGAGGACATCGTTGACCTCTGCAAACGTGTCAACGCCGCCATTCCAGAAGCGGACAAGATCCACCACATCCTCAAAGGCATCGCTAACGATGCATTTCAGATGCTCCTCGCGAAAAATCCCACCACCGTCAGTGAGGTTATTAAGCTTTGCCAGAGCTACGATGAGCTCCGCAAGCAGTGCGCTTCTACACGGCGTGCCGGTGCCTGCGACGAAGCCCTCTCCACACTGGCCCTGGGCGGTAATACTCCTGAGGACTCCCCTCTTCTCAACCAAATCAAAGCCTTCGCTCGTGAAGAGGTCGCTCGCCAGCTGTCCCTCATATCCCATTTTCAAGACCCCGCCCGCCAAGTTCCTGACTCGACCCCGTCTTTGGCTCCTACCATTCGCCGTGTCGTGCAAGACCAAGTCGCTGATCTGCTACCGTCCAGCCCTGTGCCCGCGCCTGTGACAGCACCCCTGACGTACGCCCAAGCGGTGGCCAGGCCACGACATACGCCGGCACCCGATTCCTACCAGGCCGCCCCTTCTTTCCGTCCTCCGCCGCCGTCTGAGCCCCCGTCTCAAGCTCTGTTCTCAAGGGTTCGCCCACATCCTACCAATCCCTGGCGTACTGCGGACAACCGACCCATCTGTTACGCCTGTGGTCTGCCCGGTCATGTCGCGCGGCTTTGCCGCCAGCGCCTTCCGCCTTCTCGACCTGATCTGCGCTCCTACCCATACGATGCCGAACTATCCTCGCCGAGAAGGCCACCTGGTCCCCCCTTTGTTTCCCCTGATCGCCAAATTTACACCACTCGCCGATCGCCTTCCCCTCGACGCCGTTCCCCTTCTCCGATGCTGCGACGTTCCAGCTCCGCGCTTGAGGGAAACTAACAGCCGCAGTTCCGGGGGCAAGAACTGCGCTTGTTTCGAACACCTCAAGTCCTCCGTGTCGTCCCGCTAATGTCATCGTAGTGTTCGTGGAAGGTGCCAAGGTTCTCGCCCTCGTCGACACGGGCCCACCGAAGCCCACCTCACTGAAGCAGCTCCGTAGCTTCGTTGGCCTTTGCTCTTACTTCCGTCGCTTCATCTTGAATTTCGCCACGATCATCGCTCCTCTGACCCAGCTACTCGCAGGCAGCTCCAACCTCTCCGCTTGGACGCCTGCTTGCGATGACGCCTTCGACACCTTGCGCCGCCTTTTGGTTTCGCCTCCCATCCTGCGCCACTTTGACCCGACTGCGCCTACTGAGATCCACACTGACGCCAGCGGTATTGCACTGGGTGCAGTTTTCACTCAACGCAAACCTGGCTTCCGTGAATATGTGGTCGCCTACGCCAGTCGGACCTTGAGCAAAGCGGAGGCCAACTATTCTGTTACCGAACGAGAATGTTTGGCCATCATTTGGGCCATTGGAAAATTTCGTCCCTATGTCTATGGTCGCCCGTTCTGTATAGTAACCGACCACCATGCCCTGTGCTGGCTGGCCTCTCTCAAAGACCCGTCAGGCCGCCTAGCTCGCTGGGCTCTGCGATTGCAGGAGTATGACATTCATGTCATTTACCGCTCTGGCCTCAAGCATAATGACGCGGACGCTCTTTCCCGCTCGCCGCTACCTAGTGCTTCATCGCCTGCTCCTGTGTCTGCTTACGACTTGTCCTCGCTTGCCACTGCCGACATGTCCACCGAGCAGCGGAAAGACCCTTGGATCGCCACTCTTATTAACTTCCTTTCGAGTCCTACGACTGATAATTCGTCCCGTTACCTCTTACGTCAAGCCCGTCACTTTTCTATTCGGGACGGTCTCATCTATCGTCGCAATTACCTGCTCGACGGACGCAAATGGCTCCTAGTGATCCCTCGCCATCTACGCACCGACATTTGCGCCGCTTTCCATGCGGACCCCCAGTGTGCCCACGGCGGCCTGTTGAAAACCTATACGCGTCTGCGTCTCCGATTCTACTGGCGTGGCATGTACCGCATTGTTCGCCACTTTGTGCGATCTTGCCCATCCTGTCAACGGCGTAAATGTCCGCCTCACACCTCGCCTACTCCACTGCAGTCGTTACCCTGCCCTGCCCGCCCGTTTGACCGCGTTGGCATAGACCTCTACGGCCCCCTCCCTCCCACTCCCGCTGGTCAGCGCTGGATTATCGTGGCCGTGGATCATCTCACACGTTATGCTGAAACGTCTCCATTACCATCTGCCTCCGCCCGCGACGTGGCTTTCTTTCTTCTAAAGAACCTGATTCTTCGCCATGGTGCTCCTCAAGAACTGCTGAGCGACCGTGGACGCGTATTCCTGTCTGACGCTCTTGAGGCCCTCCTCAAGGAATGCCGCATTATCCATCGAACCGCTTCGTCTTACCACCCTCAGACCAACGGCCTGACCGAGCGTTTCAACCGAACCCTCAGTGACATGCTGTCCATGTACGTCGACGCCAACCACTCCAACTGGGACCAAGTTCTTCCCTTCGTCACCTACGCATATAACACTGCGACACAAACCACCACTGGATTCTCTCCCTTCTTTCTTCTGTACGGCCGCGAGCCCCCCTGCACGATGGATACTCTTCTTCGCTACCGACCCGACATTTCCGAGTCCACGCCACTGTCCGACGCTGCCAGGTACGCCGAAGAATGCCGCCAGCTTGCTCGCTCGTTTTCCACGCAGACCCAGTGGCAGCAAAAACATGACCGCGACACTTCCGCGGCCTCTACCTCCTACCCTGCCGACTCCCTTGTGTGGCTCTGCGTACCTCCCACAACTCCCGGCCTTTCGCGGAAACTGCTGCATCGGTATAATGGTCCCTACCGGGTTCTCAAGCAAACATCTCCGGTCAATTATATTGTTGAGCCTGTTGCACCCGCTGCGGACTTGCGTCGCCGTGGCCGCGAAACCGTCCACGTGGACCGACTGAAGCCGTACTACGACCCCTCTGTTCTTCCTTCCCCTTAAGGCGCCAGGATGGCTCCTTTTCATTCGGGGGAAACTGTAGTGTGCCAACTGTGACAGGTTCGCGTATTCGCCAACTGCAGCCTGTACAGCCACAAGGCTTGAAACCACGGTGAATTGATCACGGTGACTGAAGATTGTCACTGCGCCTTACCTAAAAGGATAATAAATCCTCTTAAACGGCGTTATATGCCACTAAATTTGCGACCTAAAAGGGAAATAATTGAAAAAAAATGAAATTAAAAAAACAATAAAACTACAGTACAGAGAGCGGAGTCGAACGGCCGACCTTCCATACGCAAAACGAGCCTCTAATCCACTGCGCCATAGCAGCGATGTCAAGCTGTCGTTCTGAATGAATATTTATAACCAGCCTTAATGTGGCTGCTACCTGCCGGTGGGCGGCGCTGTCATCGCTGGCTGTACCGGCTGCATTTGGCGAACACGCGACAGGTTCCGCTACCGCCATGCGACGACACTGCGCTGCGCCTGACGACGACGAAGTTATGCGCCGACACTACGCTGCGCCTGACGACGACGAAGTTGCCCCGCTCTCTTGGTGCTGGCTACGCCCGTCTACGCTGCCAGATCCTGCACGGCGGTTCGGTCTCTTGAGGACGCCTAATAAACGCACCCCTACAATATATATATTGTAATGTGTCGTCGGCGCTAGCTGCTGGGGCATCAAACTCCAACTCTCTTTCTTACAATATATATGTGTGTGTGTGTGTACTTTAAAAAAGTCTTTCAGTTCCAGAAATACGTATCGAAGAAGAGGGCCGCACAAACGAAAACGGCAATTTTTTTCCGACGTTTCCGACACAAATGCTGATCAGGCCCTAGCCGAAGTGTTCGAAATAAATCGCGTTTTCGTTCGTGCAGCTCCCTTCTTCTACACACACACACACGCGCACGCGCGCACACACACACACAGTAACTTCAGGATGTCTCTATGAAAGATTTAACGGATGTATTTCACATTGCTTCCGGGAGCCAGTCTGAAACAACTAAATGTGATTTCGTTTCAAACGATATTTTTTTTTATAACCAGGGGTCTGACTCTTCAGTTTGAGTGAAAATAAAAAAAAAATTAATTACGCCGATTTCAGCTTTCGTATCTCAGCTTTAACCAAAAAAGGTCAATATTCTTAGCATGCAAGACATAACTAGTTGGCTGTTCAGTGCCAGTTACTCTCAGTCAGATGTGAAAAATAGCCAAGTAGGGAAGCCAGGGGCGTCATGAGACGGTGGTATCGTTGGATAAGCGGCGCGGTTGTGCTATTTGAGGTGGTGTTCCGTTATCTTCCACGTCTTGCATACCGGGGGGCGTCACCTGCTGACCGCCTGGTAGCTGAGGTCTGTTTGTTCACTGTATTCTTCCGCTTAGAGCAGTAAGTCGGTTAACTAAGTCATCGAACACATGTAAGACGCTCCCGAAAAAGTATCTTGCTGCAGGTAGCGAGGAATTTACCGCCGCTTCCATCGCTGCGATAAACACAGAGACCACGTGAGGTCCCGCCCTAACGCTTAGTCCAGTGCGACACACCAACGATAACATTTTAGCTTAACTGTCAGATGTAAAATTCCAGTTCGGTTTTTGTGTGCCAGCCATCTCATTTAACTTGCGTTAAATTTAACAACGACAGCATTTCCTTATAAGCACAGCTCCAAGTACTACCACTTGCACGCTAATTATTGGTAAATAAACTGCTTATGGTAACAAAACTTTGAGACAGACTTTGAGTGACTTTTGGCCACAAAATATTGTACAATAAATCTGTGGGAAAAGTCAGTCATTCATATGTCGGAGGAAACCAATAACAGCATTATGAAATAAACACCGAGAAAATTCCGCCTCATTTTCAAAACAATAAGAGCCGAGAAATCCAAACCCTATTCATAGCCTCAAAATTCCGGAGCCTTGACGAAACCTCAGCAGGTTCGATCAAACTTCTGCAGCTTTGATCGAACTTCCGCAGCTTTAATCAAACTTCCGCAGCTTTAATCAAACTTCCGCAGCTTTAATCAAACTTCCGCAGCTTGAATCAAACTTAGCGCCTGGGACGAAACTTACAGCTTGGTACTGGCTGGTCCCCTTTTTTCGGAGATGTACTGATTTTCTGTGTGATTAAGAAACCACCTATCGTTTCCCTCCCCGTGCAAGCGCGAGAACTGCCCAAGAGATAACAATTTATCTCGAGGAAAATTCCACGTCACCAGCCAGTACCACGTTTTCTTGGAAACAAGGCAATCGAATTAGTTGGTTTAAGAACTGTAGTTGCTTCAGTTCCTGAGAGGTAACGAAACAGTACAACCCGAATTCACGCTTGCCACCAGTGCCCCATCATCGGGTTTTTCGCTGACAGGAGCGGCCGCGTAGATAACACTGAGCATACTCACCAACTCCTTGGTGAACGGAGCCAGAATCGCCCCAACCCTGCTTGTTGTGAACGTCCAACCCGTGGCCAGCGTCCGGACCTGGGTGGGATAGAGCTCCGATATCTGGATTAAGTTCACGTAGCCGGCGCAGCTGCTGAACAGCTTAGTCAGCAGCATGAAGCAAAGCTGCAACCACCAGATGCCTGTGGAGAGGGAGGAGGACACAGAGTTACTGGTGCTTCAATCTTTCTCCGGTGCGTGAAAGAAGGAAGCTGGAATATTTATGCTAGTGTGATATCCCTAGGAACATTTAGATTTATTAGTAGGAACTCTACCAATCTTTATAAACAACAGTGTCTTGTGAGCTTAACGTATAGTCACAATAACGAAACAGCGTTCAGCAGTGCACTTGCTGAACTTCAGTGTTTTCAGCCGCTTCATTATGGTGTGAAGGACGACTGCGCTGCCAATTTAAGAATGATCTTTGTTCTTGTGCGAAGGTGCAGTCTTTGCAGCCTTGCCTCTAGTATTGGCATTCATAATATGACGGAAGCTGCAAAATTAGTGTGGCGTCAGCACTGCTGGTATTTAGCAGCGCTTGAAGACTGAGGTTTTGAACGAACGCCTGGTAGTGTTTGTCGCGTTCGCTACCTGAAAGCGCCCGCAATCATGTGACCATAGCGTGCATATAGCCGGTATCCTGCGCTTTGTCGTTATCAGGTCCAACGCGTGGTCGCAACAGAACGGGGTTAAAAGTCGGGAAACACCCCTTAAAAATGGCTATATGGCTCCGCATTAGGAGCTGCAGCAATGATGCTAGAGCGCCGCCGGTGACGTGGCCCATTAGTATCGTTGCAGGAGGGTCATGCATGTAGCCTAGGCCACAGCCTACGGTACTATAACTTAGCAGCCTATGCCGAAGCCTGAGCGCTATTCGTATCCAGGAGGCTAGAGGCGCAAACGTGCGGTGAATCTAACACAGTGGGAATGTTCCCGGGACGCTTACGACAATCGCGCTACACGGAAAGATGCTGAGACCCGTGCAAACACATTTTTCACACCATAAACACTCTTTGTGTTCCTGCCAAAAGCAAAATACAATTTCCACCCACTCATGTCTGTCAGCAGCAATCAGAGCAAACCAAGAAACTGTAACAGCATGACAAGGAGAAGCTAGAGATGATTATTCGCATTTTGATGGTTGTAATTGCCAGTTTTTAATCTTTTCCGCCAAGGCGCTCGTGCGAGGGGTTGGGATAACAAGCCTGTTCTGTTACCACGCCGCTGTAAGCGGCAAGTTAGTGGGATGAATAATTGTTAGGACTGAAAACCCGGAAACAAAGTAGTAGAGTTGTTCCCGACCACTCAAGCTTATAACCTAGAGTCTGTTATCAGCATTGTTGTGATAAAATAATGGTTTTAGAGCGCCAATATTCTGTTTATCTCGGTGATTCACTGCGCAAGAAAAGAAACGATTTGAAGAATATAAAATACTCAACAATGCATAGAAACCTGGACGTGTTGCAGAGCCATTCCATTAACCCTTCCCGGTCATCTCTCGCGCATCGCCAGGCAGCGGAAAAGTGCCCGTCCGGTCAGTTGTCGGGCATGGGCCGACACAACGTTTTTTCTAATACTTCTGCAGGTAAATCCGCGTGCCTTTGGTTGGGTTTGTTGTATCATGCAAACTGGTTATTTGGCTTTTCTCCTCGAGGGATGACCGCACCATACCGCTTTAAAATCACGTGGATTTCAGGCTCCGAATTGGCGCGAAAAACTCGCCCCATCAGTTCCAATCCGGCAGGCGCGTTTTACGGAAAATTGTCTAATTAATTGAAGGCAGGCTTGAAGGCCGCAGCAGTACGGATCACGCTGTCTTCAGTGACAGAACGACAAACGGTGGCAGGAGGGAGACCATTCTTTTTCAAGACTTGCGAGAGGAAGCCTGGCCTCCACCCAGGAGAGCGCTTCGAGAGGTTCCACACTTCAAAGAAGTTCCGATGATGCCCTACCGCAACTGAATAAAAATGTTTTCAATAAATTTTTATGTCCAAATCATGTCGTGGCACACTCCTCCTTTGCGATGGGCTAGAAGGCCCAAAGGAATGGTGACCGGTGCAGTAATCAGTGGGTAAAATACACCTGACTGGAAAGGGTTAATATAAGTTCAAAGCAACCCAGAGGCAGAAAGTAGGTACTGACTTATCGCATGTGAATTCTACAATATTATGAGCGTCGACACTTTGAATTTTCATTCGCGAAAATTATGTTACTAGTGGAAATAAAACCAATGCTACGATTCGTATTAGGAACGTTGTCTCTTACTGTGAAAATTAACTTCTATAGCCAGGCGCCTACGAGCATGCATCATTTGGGAACCTCTTTACCTGGAGGCACAAAGATAACAGCCAGCGAAAACAGGGCCGCAGAGCCGTAGAGAAAGACATAGGCTGTGCGTCGCTTCATGTAGTTGATAAATATAATGAAGATGAACTTTTGGGGATATTCCATGCAGGCCATCAGTACGAAGCTCAGGTAGGGATTCGAACCGAGCAGGATGCTTGTGTAGGTCAGGTTGTAGTACAGCAGCGTGGACAGAACTCTGTAAAATAGGAAACCCACTGCTCTACCAGCCCTGCTCTCCCTTCATTTCAGTTCGCCTTCTTTTTCGGTGACCGAAAAAGCAACTTGTCATGTCTGACGCCAAGAGATCCGATACCTACCATTGTTACCGTTCATGCTCACTGGAGGCAAGAAGCACGGCTCATTTAACGGGGCCATTTATCTAAATACACGACAGAGTGCGGGCGGCTTTCACACCGCAGGTCCATACTGATACAGCGGCATCTGGCACCAGCAAGGGAAGGACTAAATGGGTTGCATCTGCTGTTTACTTGGGAACATCTGCCGGTGTAACTAAAGCGTACTTTTCCGACTCGGTCTTTATTGTCTATCTGGCAGTCAAGAGCAATTTTATTTTTAAACCTTATTGTGCACTTCTTCACTCACATATGACTTAATTGTCTCTCATGCGGTCACCCTTAATGTCATGCGACTTGAAGCGATCCTCTTATATTAATGTTAATTGCTCTTCTTGCTGGTATGGATGACGAAAACCGATACAAACCTTGGTCCTATTTTATCAGTACAGAATGCGCAATAAAAGCAACTGAAACATTCTATTCACTGAAAGCAGCCCCGTGCTATACCAGCTGTAAAACACTGAAGAGCAAATACATAAAAAAAACTACTCCTGGAAACTCTACCTTAACACAGAGAAAAGAAAACGTTGCTTCCGACAAAATATGAAGGCATCGAAGGCCATAAATTCAATTATAGGATAATCAGACGATATGAGCGTTCTCGTCGTCCGATTGTCCTAGTCTCGTACTCACGCTGGCTGACACCACATATCGTAACCAACTCGCCCATATGTTGCGCTCTGATGGAAAGTACGACGCCGAACACGATACATATGCGCTATGACAGAATATAAATGCTATGTCCCGATCGAATGCCCCCATATAAGGAGCTCAATGAATAACAATATCTCGAACACAAGCTAGCAAACCAATAAAGAGATTATTGGTTCCTGAGGGTCAGGAGTTGAGCCTATTGTATTGTTTGAAATTAGGTGCTTGTTTCCACTGTCGTCTGGCATATCACACAGTTCACGGTAGTGACATCTCTTTAGAAGCTACTATATTTGTTAGCCTCTAGTGTATGCAGTTGATAGGGGCACAGTTTACTTACGTTGCAGCTTTTCCAAATATTGCAAAGTTAGAAAAGTATGAAAGTCACTGCTTTTGCTTTAATTGAGTTACTGTGAGAAGTATTATTTCTGTATAACCGGGGCAGTGGAGGCGCAATGTGAAAAGGTCGTGTAGTGTTGTGTTGGGTTCAGTGACGCATAAGCATTCAAGGCTAACATGCGCTGCTATTGTGCTCTGGTAGGTTTAGTGAAACGTAAGCACCTAAGGATATCATGGCCCGAGGGAAGGTTGTAGAAAAATTGTTTACTCGCGAATTTTATACAAATGTGAAGACCAGCGGTGGTGTAGAGGGCCTAAAAGGTTGGTTGTAATACCTAGTGATAATAAAGGCAAAACTTTAAAATTAGCTAATACTATACGCTTTAAAAAAGGTAAGGCAACCTTAATGGCAATCCTTGCTAGGCAAGGATCTGGAGGCTCCCAAGAAATCAAATCAAGACCTCAGCCTTCTTAGAATAAAGTGACGCAGTTTGTAAAAATTTAGAGTTTCTCAAGAAAGCCTGCTCGCAATGTGTGAAATTTTGTAGGCATATGTGTAAATGTGGAATAGCCTGGTCAGGCATTTGCTCGGCATTGTGCGATGCCTCAAAAGTCAGTTTTGCTTTAAATCACCTGAAAGTAAGGAGCAAAGGGCGGGAAAAAAGGGGACAAGAGGGGCGAAAGAAGGGAACGAGGAAGGCGTCTTCTTGCGCCCACACCTGGTCGATCACGAGGAAGGCGTCTTCTTGCGCCCACACCTGGTCGATCCCAGCGCATCGGTCTTGTAAATTTGTGCGTACCAAGCTTAGAAGAAGCGTAAGCGCTTGGTAGACATGAGATGATTTATTTGCACTCTAAAATAACGCGACAGTAACAAGAGATGCAGTGGCATTCTTACGATATGAAAGTCATGATGAACGTTGTCTTCCGTATACACCGGTACCGGAAGAGCGCAGCGAACGTCGGCTTCTTCAGTGACCGCTCCTGTAAGCCCGAGCAGGACACACAACGTTCAGTTAGGCCAGCGCTCACTTAACGCTGAAAATTATTTTTGGCAATCCCTGAATGCTTTCATGTCTCAATGAACTTTGCGTCTGACAGTCTCCATGGGCTGCAAACTTTGCAGGCGCCTTAGACATTTCGTACACCACCTTTTTTCTTGCACGATTGCCAGCTTTGATAGCATACCTTTTAGTATTTTGCGAATCGGAAAACTTTCTCAAAACTCTGATATACAACACTACAGAATTAATTTTAACCCATAAGACTGCATGCAACAACGATAGATTAGATTACTGATTAAGCACGCCCACTTCAAACACTGCACTGCATGGTAGAGCCGTTGCGTTTGTGCAGGATGACACAATAATTGCATCAAGCAAGCAGTACTTTTGGACATTTGGCACTGCGCAATCATAAACAGTGGTTTTTGCTCGGAACTTCCTGCTCCAAGGTTTGTGCGACGCGTGTCGGTGCGCCAGGTGATCAAGGAATTCAGCAGCCAACAGTTTCGGGACATGAAGTTAAACAAAAATATGAAAAAAAATTAAAAATAGAATCAAAGTGGCAGAGGAAGCGCTTAATGAGCACCGTGACAGTAGATGTGTGTCGAAATAAAAAATAGGCTGCAGCCACGTTGCGCAGCTTGCGTTTTTTTTTTTTACTTTTTTTGAACGACGCTCTCTTACTCACCCTCTCCATTTTGTCCTCGTACGACTTAATGATGTCATTCACATCGACTTCAGCGACGTTGTTCTTCTTGATGGCCCGTTTGAGCACTCTCTCCGCCTGTTTAAAATGTTTGGTGGCAAGCAGCCACAATGGAGATTCGGCCATAAAACTGCAAGAGACACAAACGAATCATGAGAGCATTGTTTAGGATCCCAGAATGGCTAATAAACTAGGTCCGCTGAACGCTTTGCCTCAATATGTTTTTCACGCTTTCCTGTGCTTTCTTCCCCCTTTTCGGGAAATATAGACTTCGCAGCATTTTCTTTTTATGGGGGGGGGGCGTCTTCGAGGCGCTCAAAACATGCGGGCTATGAGTTAGAGACTGTTCAGAAAAAAAAGGCAACTAGATTCAGAATATCGACGTCTTCTTAGTCAGTCTGTACAGGATATTTCACCAAAGACTTTACATACTTTTTAAAAATAGGCTTTATGATTTAGAACAGCGCATTTTTCCACATAGCATTGTCAGCGATGTAATACATCCGAATACGGCTAAGACGTGCTAACAGCAGGCTGGTTAACTAATATTCAAGAGTTAACTTTTTACTATTACTATTAAGCTCCTTAATTATTCAGAGGAGTGCAGAACACCGTAATTAGTATCCATATCAGTTTATAGAATTTAGAAAACGCGGTTATTGTCGGCACTGTGGCCCAACAAATTTTGGCTACATCGCGCCAAAATAGACGCGCATTCGAGAAGCTTGCAGGCAAAGTAATCTCTCCAGTGCGGGTAACTCGTCTGAACAGACAGAATTTGTTGCGCCACAGCACCGAGGGTAACCGCGTTTTCGAAATTGTAAAAAAATTGGAATGTATATTAATTGCGGCACGTATACGCCTTTCAAAAAAGGAGCCTATCTGTAACAGTTAAAAGGTTAACTATTCAATATTAGTCCACCAACCTGAGAGTTAGCACGTCTTAGCTGTATTCTAATGTACAACACTGACGACAATGCTGTGCCCAAAAAAAGCGCTGTTCTAACTGAAAAAGCCTACTGTTAAAAATTTCGAAAATCTTAGGTGAAACACCTTGTATAGTGCAACAGGAATAGAATGTCCTTTTTTGACGCTATTTCACAACATTGGGAACTTAGTCAGAATTGTTTAACTAGGGCTAGTTGTACACGCAAGACCTACTACGAAAATTGTTTAAACAGTTGTTCCTGATTTAATGAAACCACAGATTTCATTTCTACCCGCGGAAATCTCTGTTGTGCACGCGCCTTTCACCAAATGGACTCGTAACGATTGCGCCGTATAGATTATATGTCAGAATAAACGCCCATTTTATCCAGACCAGTTATTTTTTTTATGTGAGTTTAACACTCCAAATCGACTCAGGCTATGAAGGACATCGTAGAGAATGGCTCCGGAAGCTTCAACCACTTGGGGCTCTTTAATGCGCGTTAACATGGCACAGTACACGGGCCCCTAGAGTTTCGCCTGCATGGCAGTTCGAACGCCGCGACCGCGATCGAACCCGTGTTTCAGGTCATCTCAATGACTTTCGTATATTTTCGTTATTGTTGGTATATTTCCTCGCACAGATCAAATGTGGTGCGAATACTCACTGTCGCTAACTTGCGATATATCACTAACGAATAAGTTTTTACTAAAAACAAGAGTTTAAAGCGTCTGGTCATGGCAGCGGGAATTGCCAAGGGCAATTCGTCGTTGAAAGTTTAGCTAGCAGGTGTACATTTGCTCCCACTTTTACTGCGTCATCAGTGAGTTCGTCTTGCAGCGATAAAGTCGCTGTCGGCACGTGCGTGGGAAGCCTGCACCCTCCAGGGCATGCAGCAGATCGCAGCGGATTAAGGCACCGTCCGGGCGCCCTGGGGGCCTGATGCACCCTGGTTGGTTGTTTTATGGGGTTTAACGTTCCAAAGCGACTCAGGCTGTGAGGGACGCCGTAGTGGAGGGCTCTGGAAATTTCGACCACCTGGGGTTCTTTAACGTGCACTGACATCGCACAGTACACGGGCCTCTAGAATTTCTCCTCCAAAGAAATTCTAGCCGCCGCGGCCGGGATCGAACCCGCGTCTTTTGGGTCAGCAGCCGAGCGCCGTAACCGCTGAGCCACCGCGACGGCCGATGCACCCTGGGGGCCCGAGCCTCCGATGCACCCTCTGGTGGGTGAACGCACTTTTGGGCATCCACCCAACCACCCACATCCAGCTCACACAAGCATTCACCCAGCAGAAGCCATCGGAGCAGCTGAACGAAAAAGCGATGGCGAGATCTATTTAAAAGGCGCAATGAGAAGGCGGCCAATGTAAAAGTCAAAAGTAAAGCCAATACGCAGATTTCTCGCATCATATCGTGTGACTGCCGGTGTACATTTTTTTTTTCTTTACGCAGCGACCTCACAGTGGCACCGCTAATTTCTGTGAGAAACCGCTGCCTAATAGGAGCGGGCTGAGATCAAATTTTTTGTCGAAGCTTCATCCATAATTGAACAAAAGATGGGCAGTTGGTATAGCGCGAATCAGCGGCACTTGGCGCTGAACAGGAGAACAAGTTGAAGTTAGCCCAGTTGTGGCGTCTTCTGTTTTATCCGTGCATGAAAAAACCCCAAATTAGAGGGAACTTCGAAATGGTTTTAATATTTTCAGCAGAACGAACTTTTTAGGTGTGCGCAACAGAATAAAGAAAGAAAAGTTATGATAAGCTATTTTAAGGCGAGCTAGTTTTTTGAAAATGCGGACGCAGACTGTATCGGTTTAAGAATCACTAGGTCGGCATATTTTCGTTAGTGCTATGTGCAGTATCGAACACCCCATGCCATGAATGAAAATGAAAGAAAATGGTAGAAGTGTTCCAGTCTCACAGCCAGATGAGGACGTTGATTAGGTAGCAGAGTGATATGACTATCTGCACTTGCTGCCAGTCTCTCATCAGCCACGCAATGCCGGTCAGGGTTACGAGTCCCGTAGTCCAACCACCGCTGGCGACCAGCACCCCTAGAGGTCGGTGCCGGGTAGACAGGACCTCGATCACTTAACAAAAACAGAAAAAGAGGAACTTCTGCATGAACTACTCGGTAGACAAAACAAAGTTGTCTGATTAAAATGAAAAAAACCCTTTCTGAAAGGCAACCCCTAGACCAACTATTCTCGCTTTCGGCTGGCCTTCGCGTTCGGCGGCGCTACCCTGAAAAAGCTCAAGAGTTCGTGCTTGTATTGAGGCGCTAGCAGACACCAGGAAAATCTTTCGCTCTCTGCAGGCACCGATCAAGATGAACGCGATTTGCCTTGTCGTTCTACTGTTCAGCCTATTTGCCTCGCACCAAGGGCGGTTGCGAATTCACACCTACACTTGTGCTCTCAACCCGCAAACATTTAATTCGTCGACATCTTTTCGCTCTCCAGCCATCGCCCCCGCTATGTTAGCCTCTGCAGAGAGATCTTAGCCAAAGTTGAAAGCAACGGTAATCATCGAATAGTTTGAGTACTTACTGCAAAATTATGGCACTGAAGTCGATGAGCGATTAGCAAACAGCGCTGCTCAGTAAACTGATGCTACACCGCATGAGGCAATATGCAGCGACATTAAAACTGCGGGCATTGAACTGATAGGGATTCAGCTGAAGATTGAATGATTGATCGGTTGATTAATTGGTTGATATTTTAAGGGGTACTATGTCCGAGGCGACGGGACAAAAGGCAGATCACTTTTGCCTGACCGAGCCCCGCCACCCACGCATTACTCAGTAGGATGACGTAAGAATACAATTTGCAATACGACATATACAATTTATACAAAAGTAAACAATGATACATCAAGCAGGGAATAAGACAAAAGCATTGTATACTATTACGTTGTTAAAAGAAAAAAAAAGGAAGAAGAAGAGGCAATAACAACAGCACGCAAGCAAAATGGTAATACATATTTGTACAGCACCAAATGCAGAAAGTGCAAATAAGGGACATGAAGAGAGGAAGGTTTTTGCATTCATATTAAAGTCATGACGGCCATTAGGCTTATGTGCAAGTTTAGTAATGCGGGGGAGTTTCTTTAGTAAATATATTATTTAGTAAGCAAGGTTCTCAGCACCATAATTAGTTCTCAACAAAGCTGTTCGAAAACTGCTATGCCTGAAATGGCACACTTTTTGACTCTGTAGGTATAAAGCAAAAAATGAAACCTGACCATGCATAATTCCAATATGAGCATAGGTTACCAGTTTTATTTCAAATATTTAGTATGTTTTCCGCAAAATGTGTTTTAAGAAAAATGGGTATGTATGATTCAATGGATCTAGCAGCTATATGTAACGCAGTGATCTTCTGTTCAAAGCAGGGCAGTAAAGGCGCAAAAATGTATAGCTGCATTGCAAGGCACTCTGCTATCATGACTACACATGGCGTGTTCATTCGTGCCCAATCCGGCATTCGACCAAAAATGTCTCCGGAGATGTTCGATACGCGAATCATATTTGGGCAGCATGCGGCGGCGCACTGCTATTGAAATCTAAAGAAGGAAATATTGTTCCTGAGATGAGGTACTCTTGGTGACGCGTTATGGGATTACCTACACACGCTGAGAGGCCCGCTAGCCTGCCGACTCATTATGACGGTCACTATTCGCACCAAGCCCAAGGTAAACATAGTACACGCTTCTAGATGAGCCCCACCGCAGGCGCGCTGTATGGACTCGCCATGCATAGTCGCGATCTCTGAATTTCGGGTGCCCAGGTGATGCGCCAGTATATTCGGCTGGTGGTCGCGCATCTTCGGTCACTTTTGTCGCCGATTTCACGTAGATCACATGGGCGATGTCGTCAGAAGCAGCGAGTAGAGCCACAGCCACTTTTGTTATGAAGGGTACTCATAAAACACATTTACTATTGCCTGCAAAATTATGGCGCTGAATCTGAAGCGCTGCTGCGGAGCGATCATTGACAAGCACTCTTCACTCCCCCCGCACGTACCCATCGTGAAAGTGGCATTCTGGATGCCTCCGATGCCGATGGAGGCGATGAGGCGTCCCAGGTTGTACAGCCAGAAGGTGGGCGCAAGAGCCGTCAGCAGGCCGGCAATAATGGGCAGCGGCATTGAAAACACGAGACTGCCTGCGGCCATACCTGCAACAAGCGAAACGTAGCATTGCTTGCAATAGGGTGTCGGTAATACAACCGACACATGAACAAAGCAATATTTCAGGTTATAGCTACGCTTACATTAGGTAGAAGAGTGTAAGGCGGCCGGATGCGGTTAGGAAATCCTCGAAAATAAGGTCCCGCAGCTGATGGAGGGCAGGGTTAATTTTATTAGAGGTCATGGAGAGAGGGTTGGTCCTTCGGGGGGTGTAGTTAGGCTTGGTTTGGGTCATGGGATTTGTCCTGAAGCAATTCAAGCCACGAAGAACGCCATAGTAAAGGGCTCCGGTAATTTCGACCGCCTGGGGATCATTAACGTGCACTGAGATCGTGCAGTACACGAGCCTCTAGCATTTCGCCTCCATCGAAATGCGATCGTGCAGTCGGCATCGAACTCGCGTCTTCTGGTTTCAGCAGCCTAGAACCACAACCAGTGAGTCACCGCGGCTGCTGTTAGGCTGATGGTGATAATGGTGATGATATGAAAACGACAGAAGCGAGTCAGGACAGGCGCTGGGCTGAAAAAGCTGACCCCAAGCGATTTCGTGTTCACAGGAAGACCTGAATGGAGTGACTTCGCGTCAGCAAGGAGGGCATTGCGAGCTAGGGTGGGAAAGCGACGTACAAAATCGACGCTCACCACTGCTGCCTAAGAGACGAATCTTTCTTTTGTTTATTTTTGTTTACAGAGGAAGAGGCAGCCAAGCCTGAAGGAAGAGAAGCCTGACGAAGCCTGGGCACCATAACACAGTTTGGCGGAGCATTCGAATGATATTGTCACGACCAGAGGGGCCGTGGAGATAGGCGTCGGGAAGAACCCAAGACTGGGAGCCTTCTTTTAATTACAGCAGCAGGTTCCAGGACACCGAACAGAACAAGCGCGCCTCGAGAGCCCACCGCCGCTTCGTCGTCGTCTTCGACTCAGCGCGGAGGCCGCGCGGCGCGTTAGGCGCGTGGCATTATTCCCCCCCCCCCCCCCCCCCCCCCGCGAAAGCAAACATCGTCTCGATGTGGAATGGGATATGTACAGGGAGAGGAGGATGAGCAAAAAAAAGAATAAAAATAGGGGTGAGGTGAACTATACAATGCGCGCTAGATGACATGCGGGGAGAGTCAAGTACACACGTGGGGTAAGGGAAGAAAGGTACGAAACGAAGCGTGCATACAGCGCTCAGTCACGCGCAAAGTACGGCTTTAAGAGCACTACATGCACGATTTCCGGCCGGTGACGCTGAGGGCCGGCGATCACAGTTCCATGGGGGACAACTTCATAGTTGACGCTGTTCAGGCGGCGCAGGACTCTGTACGGGCCAAAATACCTATTTAAAAGCTTTTCGCACAATCCCTTGCGGCGCACGGGTGTCCACACCCACACGTGGTCGCCCGGCTCGTAGTGCAAGTCCCTGTGCCGAAGGTTATAGTGTCGGGCATCGGCGGATTGCTGGTCCTTGATGTGCAAGCGGGCCAGCTGACGGGCCTGCTCTGCTTGTTCCACGAAGTGGCCTGCTTCAGGGGGGAGCTCTGCGTCGCCGTACGGCAGCATGGCGTCTAGCATCATACGGACCTCTCTGCCATACACGAGACGGAACGGGGTGAACTGGGTGGTTTCCTGCGTCGCAGTATTATATGCGAAGGTTACGTAAGGCAAGACCCCATCCCAGGTTTTGTGTTCAACGTCGACGTACATCGAGATCATGTCCGCCAATGTTTTGTTGAGCCGTTCCGTTAGACCATTGGTTTGGGGATGATACGCTGTTGTTGGTCGATGAGCTGTATGGCTAAGCGCTAAGATGTCACGTAGGAGTCGGGCGCGTCGAGTCGTCCTCAGGAGTAGGGAGCATCTGCCGCACCTCCACCAGTGTCACGACCAGAGGGGCCGTGGAGATAGGCGTCGGGAAGAACCCAAGACTGGGAGCCTTCTTTTAATTACAGCAGCAGGTTCCAGGACACCGAACAGAACAAGCGCGCCTCGAGAGCCCACCGCCGCTTCGTCGTTGTCTTCGACTCAGCGCGGAGGCCGCGCGGCGCGTTAGGCGCGTGGCAATATTATAACACAAAAAAATAGAAACATTTCAACAACACGCCTTAAAACGTACAGCCGTCCACACACACCTATCTAGAGCGCTCGAACGGAGCACTAAGGTGTACATTTGTGTCATTTGCCAGTGGTCAAGGGCTCTAAACTTGATCTAATCTTGCATACACACTCCAATCCATCGTATTTAACTGTCTGTCTCTTTAAAAGCGGCATTTTGCCGGCCAGACAGCGGCGGTTGTCATCAGTGCTCAAGCAAGAGCGGCCTCCCAGTGCTCTAGACGTGTGTGGACGACATAGACATGTTACTTTGGTAGTTACACACACAACAGCTACAGGAATACACAAAGTATACACCAAGAATCAATTAGCCAAGATAATTCTAATTTGTTGTACAAACGTCATCAATGGGCGCAAAATAATAATGTAAGGGGCGATCACTGCCCCACCCTCACTGGCACATTCAACCAACGTGCTATGGTTATTATGAGAGTAGAAATTGAGCAGAAAAGTTCGTTTAGAGTGAAGAAAACTGGATATTGTTCCAGTTAGGTAATGTTTATTGTTGCTTTTATATATAATTTTGTCCACGCAGAAATCAACATTCAGATTTATCCTGTTACGAGCACAGGGAACCTGGTAAATTAGCGTTTCCCATAATTTGCACGAACTTTTGAATTGCTCTGTTTTGGGGTGCGTGGCCACATTTTGACGACATAGTCATTGTTCGGCTGCTTAAACTGAAATAGAAACAGCATGAGGAAGAAATTCAACTGTAAATTATTCAGCGGGCCCTGGAGAATACCGCGTGGTAATCCATCTATATTAATGCCTTCCGCATCCTAACAAAGAAAAAAACACGCACCCAAAAGTTAGGCGTCTATGCTTTTTGAATGGGTGGCGTGCAGCGTCCAAGAATATTGCAAAGATATGTTTCAAGCGCAGTGCATATAAATGAAGTAAATTGTAAAGAGCGCAAAAAAAAGACGAAGACAAAACAAGCATGGGAACACGTGTGCTGACTTCCAACTGGTTATTTATTAAGTACACCTAAAGTTATACTTTTCCCGCCAGAACACCCAATAAAAACAAAAAAAACAACAGAAAGCAACACTGCATCATTGCTGATTCCTATCTTGCTTTCCAGAAAGTACCCTCTCAATGAAGGCAGTTTCGCAGCTAGCAAGCGACACTGACGGTCTGTTAACGCATGCAGAACCCTCCTTATCAATGTGATAAGCTTCGACTAACTCTCTTACTGTTTGATCCTTCTGCTTGAGAATTACTGTCGTCTGATGGAGCAAAGCGGTGCACGTGTGTTCGGGTTGGGAAATGTGTAGAGCTAAAATTGAACCGGCTACCTCGGCCAATCAATTACTGTGCTCTCTCAGGTGGTCGTTCAGACATTGTCTTGTGTGACCGACAAATAATCCACCTCATTAATGGGGAATCCGGTATACACTGCCTTTGACGCAGTCGACCCTCCTTTCGGCGTATATTGTGGAACACACACCTCCGGCCCTACTCCATAGTAATGGGAAACGCCTTCGTTGCACGCCTCAGCACGTTGATTAATTTTTCTGCGAGGAGAAAACACAGCGTCGACTTTAAATTGTGCGCCCCATTTTTTTCAGGCGGTGCGGTATGGAGTGGATATAAGGAATAACGGCACTGTTCCGGTGCTTAGAAACATCGTTTTCCTGAAGAACACAATTGGTCTCCGATTTAATTTTAGAAACCATCCTTTCAGATATTGTCAGTAGTAAAATTTTGAAAAACACTAAAGTATATTCTGCCATAATACTGTCAAAATTATTTCAGCAATCCCTACAAGACGGTGAACTCCCAGATGACTGGAAATTGGGTAAGGTCAAATCAGGCGACGAACACCTTGCACTCAACTATCGACCAATATCATTAACGAGCATTCCTTGCAAGATAATGGAGCACGTCATCCTGTCTCACCTAGCGAACTTTCTTGAGTCATCTCCTTTATTCAGCTGTGCACAACATGGTTTTAGAAAATACTTCTCTTGCGAAACGCAATTAATAAGTCTTACGAGCAACATTAGCTTCATACTTGATCATGGCAACGAGGCTTAATGTATTTATTTATACTTTCGCAAAGCATTTGACACAGTGTAGCACAATTTACTTCTTTACAAACCAAATAAACTTAATATTGAACATAACGTGCTAAGATGGATTGAGAGCTTTTTCTAACCGATTGCAGTATGTACATGCTAATGGCTTTAACTCGTCATCCATTCCTGTGACCTCCGGCGTCCCACAAGATTCTGCCATAGGTCCTTTGCTGTTCCTTGTATATATTAATGACCTGCCTAACAATGTAACATCTTCAGTAGGACTCTTTGCGGACGACTGTGTCGTTTACCGCGAAATAAAAAATATGAATGAAGTTGAATTACTTCAAGCAGACCTAACCACTATCTCTATCTAGTGTTCACAATGGCAAATGACGCTTAATACGACTAAATGCAAAGTAATGCGATTTTCCAGTCGCGAAAATTCAAAACCCGTTGCCTACACTATTTCTACTTCCTTGCTAACACCCGTGGAATCTTATAAATATCTCGGCGTCATTCTAACATCAGATCTAACTTGGAAAGCACACGCCAGCTCTATCATAGCTTCCGCTAATCGCATGCTTGGATACCTAAAGCGCAATTTTTACTTTCAACCAGCCCCTGTCAAGCTTCTTCTGTATAAGTCACTTGTGCGCTCAAAATTAGAATACCCTAACTCTCTATGGGACCCTTTCACCAACACACTTATAAACGCCCTAAAAGCTGTGCAGAATAGAGCAGCGCGTTTTATTGTGCGCCGCTATGATCGTGCTTCCAGTGTCACCAAAATCAAAAATAGTTTGTCGTTAACCCCTGTTGCTCTGCGCAGAAAAATGTCACGTCTGTGTCTGTTTTTTAAAATTTACAACATGAGCTCTACTTTTAAAGATGCATTGATCACAACACCAACATATCTTTCATCCCACATCGATCACTCACGGAAAGTTGGCATTCCACGTTGCCGGACAACATCCTGCATAAATTCTTTTATTGCGAAAATATCGTCGGAGTGGAACCACCTACCACCAAATATTGTAGCTGCACAGGACGTTGATGAGTTTAGGACAATGTTGTCATTACATTATGGTTTACCATAGCCTCAATTGGTTCACTTTGTATTGAATATTGTGTATTTAGCTCTTCCTTTTTTCGTATGCACTCTATTTTATTTATTGTAGTGTGCCAACTGTGACAGGTTCCGCTACCGCCATGCGCCGACACTGCGCTGCGCCTGACGACGACGAAGTTATGCGCCAACACTACGCTGCGCCTGACGACGACGAAGTTGCCCCGCTCTCTTGGTGCTGGCTACGCCCGTCTACGCTGCCACATCCTGCACGGCGGTTCGGTCTCTTGAGGACGCCTAATAAACGCACCCCTACAATTGGTGGAGGTGCTGAGTTCGTCCCCTACCAACCTGGAACTCCGGAGCCGTACGCTGCCGCCTGTGTCAACCATGCCAGATGAGACTGCCCCAACACCGGCGGCCAGTTCAACCACCGTCATTTGTTCTGGCGCCATCCGGCAGCGTGACCCTGCCCTCTTCAGTGGGACTGCCGACCAAGATGTTGACGACTGGTTGTCATCGTATGAGCGAGTGAGCAGCTATAACAAGTGGGATGACACTATCAAGCTGAGTAACGTCATCTTTTATCTCACGGACGTGGCGAACCTCTGGTTTCGAAACCATGAGGCGGACCTACCCACTTGGCCCGTATTTAAGAAGAGCTTTGCGGAAGTGTTCGGCCGCCCTGCGGTGCGCAAGCTCCGTGCCGAACAACGCTTACGGGACCGCGCTCAACACACCGACGAGACCTTCACAAGTTGCATTGAGGACATCGTTGACCTCTGCAAAAGTGTCAACGCCGCCATGCCAGAAGCGGACAAGATCCACCATATCCTCAAAGGCATCGCTGACGACGCATTTCAGATGCTCCTCGCGAAAAATCCCACCACCGTCAGTGAGGTCATTAAGCTTTGCCAGAGCTACGACGAGCTCCGCAAGCAGCGCGCTTCTACACGGCGTGCCGGTGTCTGCGACGAAGCCCTCTCCACTCTGGCCCTGGGCGGTACTACTCCTGAGGACTCCCCTCTTCTCAACCAAATCAAAGCCTTCGTTCGTGAAGAGGTCGCTCGCCAGCTTTCCCTCATATCCCATTTTCAAGACCCCGCTCGCCAAGTTCCTGACTCGACCCCGTCTTTGGCTCCTACCATTCGCCGTGTCGTGCAAGACCAAGTCGCTGATCTGCTACCGTCCAGCCCTGTGCCCGCGCCTGTGACAGCACCCCTGACGTACGCCCAAGCGGTGGCCAGGCCACGACATACGCCGGCAACCGATTCCTACCAGGCCGCCCCTTCTTTCCGTCCTCCGCCGCCGTCTGAGCCCCCGTCTCAAGCTCCGTTTTCAAGGGTTCGCCCACATCCTACCAATCCCTGGCGTACTGCGGACAACCGACCCATCTGTTACGCCTGTGGTCTGCCCGGCCATGTCGCGCGGCTTTGCCGCCAGCGCCTTCCGCCTTCTCGACCTGACCTGCGCTCCTACCCGTACGATGCCGAACTATCCTCGCCGAGAGGGCCACCTGGTCCCCCCTTTGTTTCCCCTGATAGCCAAATTTACACCACTCGCCGATCGCCTTCCCCTCGACGCCGTTCCCCTTCTCCGATGCTGCGACGTTCTAGCTCCGCGCTTGAGGGAAACTAACAGCCGCAGTTCCGGGGGCAAGAACTGCGCTTGTTTCGAACTCCTCAAGTCCTCCGTGTCGTCCCGCTAATGTAATCGTAGTGTTCGTGGAAGGTGCCAAGGTTCTCGCCCTCGTCGACACGGGCGCTGCAGTATCTGTCATAAGTGAAGCTCTCTGCCGCCGACTCCGCAAAGTGACTACCCCAATTTCTGACTTCTCGCTTCGCACCGCCTCATCACAGCGCATTCATCCCTCAGCCGCATGTACGGCCCGTGTCCTCATTCAAGATGTTTTGTACACCATCGAGTTTATTGTGCTGTCTCACTGCTCACACGACATCATCCTGGGATGTGACTTCCTTTCGACTCATCGTGCCGTTATTGACTGCGCTCGAGCTGAAATCGCCTTTTCTCCGCTGTGTGACGCTTCCTTTTGCGACGTACCTACGCAGTCTGCCAAACTTGTGGTCGCGACTGATACCGACATTCCTCCGTTTTCTGCTGCCCTCGTGCCGCTCTCCTGTGTCGGCGTCCCTCATTCAACTGTTTTCTTCACGCCTTCCGAAACCGCTTCCCGCCATCCCTGCCTCCTGCTTCCCTTTGCTGTTCTGACGATCGACCATGGACAAAGTGCAATTTACGTCTCGAACCCATCTTCGTGCCCGTCAGCAGTGCTCCGAGGTGAATGCCTCGGGCGTATTGAAGAACTTGATTCCTGCCTTCCCTACCCTATTCTCGATACCACCGCTTCCTTCGATGTCGATGTGCTCAGCTCTTGTGATGTTCAGAATGATCCACCGCCCTCCGACGTCTTCCACCGTGCCATTGACGCCGACCTTCCACCCGCGCTACGTGATCAACTCGTCGCCCTCCTCCAGCGCTTCAGTTCTTCTTTCGATCTTCCTCAGACTGCCTTGGGCCGTACGTCTGTCGTTGTGCACACCATCGACACCGGTACACACGCCCCTCTTCGCCAGCGCCCCTATCGTGTCTCGGCTTCTGAGCGCCGCGTCATTTCTGATCACGTGGACGACATGCTCCGTCGGGGTGTCATACAGCCCTCCCACAGTCCCTGGGCGTCTCCTGTTGTGTTGGTAAAAAAGAAAGATGGTTCCATCAGGTTCTGTGTTGATTACCGCCGGCTCAACAACATCACACGCAAGGACGTCTATCCCCTGCCACGAATCGATGACGCCCTGGACTGCTTGCAGGGAGCTGAGTATTTCTCCTCGCTGGATTTGAGGTCAGGCTACTGGCAGGTGCCCATGGCTGACGCTGATCGCTCAAAAACTGCCTTCATAACACTTGACGGCTTATATGAGTTCAACGTCATGCCGTTTGGCCTTTGCAACGCCCCGGCAACTTTCGAACGCCTGATGGACACTATCCTTAGTGGACTCAAGTGGGAGAGTTGTCTTTGCTATCTCGATGACATCGTCGTGTTTTCTGCGGACTTTTCTTCTCATCTCATCCGCCTCGAGCGCGTTCTGACTTGTCTTACTGATGCTGGGCTCCAGATGAATTTGAAAAAGTGCCGCTTTGCTGCCCGACAACTCACCATTTTAGGACATGTAGTCTCTAAAGACGGCATTCTTCCGGACCCCGCCAAACTTCGTGCAGTTGCCGAATTTCTGAAGCCCACCTCACTGAAGCAGCTCCGTAGCTTCGTTGGCCTTTGCTCTTACTTCCGTCGCTTCATCTTGAATTTCGCCACGATCATCGCTCCTCTGACCCAGCTACTCGCAGGCAGCTCCAACCTCTCCGCTTGGACGCCTGCTTGCGACGACGCCTTCGACACCTTGCGCCGCCTTTTGGTTTCGCCTCCCATCCTGCGCCACTTTGACCCGACTGCGCCTACTGAGATCCACACTGACGCCAGCGGTATTGGACTGGGTGCCGTTCTCACTCAACGCAAACCTGGCTTCCGTGAATATGTGGTCGCCTACGCCAGTCGGACCTTGAGCAAAGCGGAGGCCAACTATTCTGTTACCGAACGAGAATGTTTGGCCATCATTTGGGCTATTGGAAAATTTCGTCCCTATGTCTACGGTCGCCCGTTCTGTATAGTAACCGACCACCATGCCCTGTGCTGGCTCGCCTCTCTCAAAGACCCGTCAGGCCGCCTAGCTCGCTGGGCTCTGCGATTGCAGGAGTATGACATTCATGTCATTTACCGCTCTGGCATCAAGCATAATGACGCGGACGCTCTTTCCCGCTCGCCGTTACCTAGTGCTTCATCGCCTGCTCCTGTGTCTGCTTACGACTTGTCCTCGCTTGCCACTGCCGACATGTCCACCGAGCAGCGGAAAGACCCTTGGATCGCCACTCTTATTAACTTCCTTTCGAGTCCTACGACTGATAATTCGTCCCGTTCCCTCTTACGTCAAGCCCGTCACTTTTCTATTCGGGACGGTCTCCTCTATCGTCGCAATTACCTGTTCGACGGACGCAAATGGCTAGTGATCCCCCGCCATCTACGCACCGACATTTGCGCCGCTTTCCATGCGGACCCCCAGTGTGCACATGGCGGCGTGTTGAAAACCTATACGCGTCTGCGTCTCCGATTCTACTGGCGTGGCATGTACCGCTTTGTTCGCCACTTTGTGCGATCTTGCCCATCCTGTCAACGGCGTAAATGTCCGCCTCACATCTCGCCTGCTCCACTGCAGCCGTTACCCTGCCCTGCAAGCCCGTTTGACCGCGTTGGCATAGACCTCTACGGCCCCCTCCCTCCCACTCCCGCTGGTCACCGCTGGATTATCGTGGCCGTGGATCATCTCACACGTTATGCTGAAACGTCTCCATTACCATCTGCCTCCGCTCGCGACGTGGCTTCCTTTCTTCTAAAGAACCTGATTCTTCGCCATGGTTCTCCTCAAGAACTGCTCAGCGACCGTGGACGCGTATTCCTGTCTGACGCTCTTGAGGCCCTCCTCAAGGAATGCCGCATTATCCATCGAACCGCTTCGTCTTACCACCCTCAGACCAACGGCCTGACCGAGCGTTTCAACCGAACCCTCAGTGACATGCTGTCCATGTACGTCGACGCCAACCACTCCAACTGGGACCAAGTTCTTCCCTTCGTCACCTACGCCTATAACACTGCGACACAAACCACCACTGGATTCTCTCCCTTCTTTCATCTGTACGGCCGAGAGCCCCCCTGCACGATGGATACTCTTCTTCGCTACCAACCCGACATTTCCGAGTCCACGCCACTGTCCGACGCTGCCAGGTACGCCGAAGAATGCCGCCAGCTTGCTCGCTCGTTTACCACGCAGACCCAGTGGCAGCAAAAACATGACCGCGACACTTCCGCGGCCTCTACCTCCTACCCTGCCGACTCCCTTGTGTGGCTCTGGGTGCCTCCCACAACTCCCGGCCTTTCGCGGAAACTGCTGCATCGGTATCATGGTCCCTACCGGGTTCTCAAGCAAACATCTCCGGTCAATTATATTGCTGAGCCTGTTGCACCCGCTGCGGACTTGCGTCGCCGTGGCCGCGAAACCGTCCACGTCGACCGACTGAAGCCGTACTACGACCCCTCTGTTCTTCCTTCCCCTTAAGACGCCAGGATGGCTCCTTTTCGCCGGGGGGAAACTGTAGTGTGCCAACTGTGACAGGTTCCGCTACCGCCATGCGCCGACACTGCGCTGCGCCTGACGACGACGAAGTTGCCCCGCTCTCTTGGTGCTGGCTACGCCCGTCTACGCTGCCACATCCTGCACGGTGGTTCGGTCTCTTGAGGACGCCTAATAAACGCACCCCTACATTATAGCTTTCTGCCATCGTATACAGTTGCTACGAATGTTTCTACAAATGGTGACATTCTACTACTTATCTTTGTGTTTACTTGCAACGTTTTTCGACTGTTTTTGTGAATTTATTCGTTTTGGTGTTGGTGCTCCTAATTAATCTTTTGTTTCGCTTTTTCGAATCATGTATTTTCTTGCAGCTCGTTTTCTTTTTGCGATCATGCGTATCATTTTTTGCAGGCATGTCTATATATGCGTTACCCTCCTTTTTGTGACTGTTTCATTTTATATCTATGTACCACTACCCTCAGTAATTCCCTGTGGGTCATGAGGGTATCGGATTAAATAAATAAATGAATAATCTCCCGATCTGCATCTCTGGAAATCTCCGTCATCAAGCCTGGTATTTTCGCCTTTCACAGTTTCCTCGATCAGATGGAAGCATGGCTTGCTGGGAGCGGCGCGAATGCAAGATAGGATGATGCCATCGTTTACCAACTTGGAATTCCCTGGCTGGAAACTGAGTAAGTGCTTGCCTGAGCGTGGCGAATACATCCAGCAAACGTGGCTAGATTCATGCCTCAGTCTTATATTCTACATTCCTATATTCTCCCTCCTCAGTCCTATATTTTCAAGCATAAGGATCAAACACAGAGTTGGTCCAAGCATATCACATTGATGACGGGGGTTTTCCATGCTTTAGCAAACCTTCAGTGTCACTGGTTAGCCACGAAACTACCTTGGGGTCGTGGTCGCCACCTATGAACTTAATAGTGGCGCCCTCTTAAGCTGAAGCGCAGGTAGGGGGTTTGGAATAAATCACTTTGTGTTTGGTCCTGGAGCGGAGTGGTCGCCTGGCTCTCTCTTTCTCACGGCCTCCCGGCAAGACAGCACGGGAACGCCCACGCAACATGGTGTCAGAAGTGACAGCAGCGTGAAAAATAAGTCTTAAAAGCAGCTCTCAATGACCGCCAACGGCGAACAGGTGCTCCCGGAAAGCGCCAGCAGGCCCAGTGGCTAGGCCTCACTCTGCAGCCGCCAGACGCGTTCGACTTCTTCTGCAACCCTGCAAGTTGGTCTTCATGGAAGTCTCGCTTCGAGGACTATGCCGCTGTCTCCGGACTACGGAACGCTCCGCAAGACGTGCAAGTACGTACGCTTCTGTACTGTATGGTCTAGGAAGCTCGCTCGCTGCTAGACACCTTTTCACTCGACGCTGCCGAGTTAGCCTCCTACGACGCAGTTGTCAAACGCTTCACGGAGCACTTCGTGCATCCCTGTCATGAGCTCTATGAGTCGTCTCGCTTTCACAAGCGCGTTCAACAACCTGGCGAGAGTGTCGACGCATTTTACGCCGAACTGTTCAAGTTATTCACACGTTGCAACTACCCGTCACCGGCGGTGGAAGAACGCTTGGTCCGGGACAGGTTTGTCGTTGGATTGCTTGGCACGCGTCTCTCCGATAAGCTTTGCTGCTCCCCGAAGCTAACTCTAAAAGAAGCTTGGACGCAAGCGCGTCAGTCCGAGGACGCGGACAAGGAACGTTCACTCGCACAGGCCACCTCGCAAAGCATAGTCAATATTGATGCTGCGACTCGGAAGTTTTCGCGACGGCCGGTCGACGACAGAACACGCTCAATGGACGTGAAGTCGGAACGCTATCGTGACACTCCGGTCTGTTTCTTCTGCGGCCGCGCATATCATGCACGCTCAGAGTGCCCGGCAAAGAGCTCTATCTGCATCAGCTGCGGTAAGAAAGGTAATTTTGCTGAAGTTTGCCGCTCCAGGAAGCCGAGGCAGGCCAAACTCAATGCTATCCAAATGTATGCTCTCGAGACGCCACCTAAAGCCAAGCATGTGGATATCACAGTCGACAACTACACAACTCAGTTCAAAGTAGACTCGGGTGCCGAGGTTTCTGCAGTTCCAAGTTACTTCCCCGGAGTCCCGGCTGAGCTCGCCAAGGTAGACGCTACTATTACATCACTCTTAATCTTGTTCCACTTATGTTCCACATAAAATGAGTCAGCTCACCAGTTTTACTGGAACAAGGAGGATTTTATCTGGATCACGCTTAATTATGTGGAGCAAAAAGAATTTTTCATTTATATTTGTTTTTCTTTATGTGGAACAGGCGGTCCCGCAGCGAACCATGCAGGTTTATGTGGAACTTGCTGGTTGTTGAACTTATTTTGATCCGCTTATTTCTCACACGTTCCACATAAGATCTCAGACCGCACGTTTGTACGAATTTTGTACGTTGCTGCATTGCAACCTTTGTCTCCACCCCGCAGTGTAATGCCTCACGAGGATACTGTTATGGGTCAATGCGCTGCTATATTTGCATGAGAGAACAGCAACCAAAGGATACAGCCACAGCGGCCAAGAGGCATATAAGTTTATTTCGTTGTTATTCGCACAACAAAAAATTATGCCCCATTTTCTAGCTGCACGAACTCGACATCACAAAGTGGGCGCTTGAATGGAAGAAAAATTACCGATGTTGAAAAAAATGCATGAATTAAATTTTGGAAAATATTTTCCAAGTGAGAATAGCTCCGAAGAGTCGCCTTCAGTTCCGTGAGTATAAGTATGAATTAGACAGTTAAGATGGGAGACAAAAACATAATTTGTACCTCGAACAAAACCTAAATGTGTGAAAGAGCTCTTTCGGTGCCTTGCGGATTCGGTTTTGACGAATACACAATATTATTGGCTCATTAAGGCGAAAGCCTTTAATGCCTCCTCGTTGTCGACAAAAGGTTGTCCGCAGAAGCTTATCAGCAGAGGTGTCATGCTTTTGACGGGTGTCCACCGAGATACGCGAGACAGTTACTGCATAATTTCCTTTCCTCAAATACAATGTTCATTTTCTTCATTACGGCCCCTCTTGCTCTTTCTTCTTTCACTCCCACATCCTCCCTTCCTGTACGGTGCGGTTCCGGTGTCCACCGAGATGACAGAGAATTACTGCGCCATTTCCTTCCCTCTTAAAGCGTTGCGTTCAAAGGGGAAGGCATCGAGCCGAACGGGTGGTGGGGTTCCGTGGACTCCCTGGCAGCGCTGCAACAAGCGGTCGCGTTCAACCCTTGAAGGCGAAGCTTAGGCGTCATTGGCTAGCAGCTAATTCGTAGTTAGTAATTCATCAATAATTAGCCATTAATCAGTAATTTGTCGCTACTTACAGTAATTAGTACTTAATTATGTGTGACGTCATCCAGTGGTGACTTCACCAGTGCCTCAGAGGCAGTCAAAGTGGTTCGGTAAACGCTTTCGCCTCTACACACTTTAGACAGTCAAAGTGCCCACTGAATTTTTTTTACGCCAACTACCCTAAAGAAACATAATTTGGAATTTGCCAAAATGCTGCAACTAAAGCCAGATTCCAATCTGTCCCATTCATGTTCTGGCCCTTCAAGGTTGTACTTTTTTTCTCGGTATTGTAACGCACATATATAGGCATGTATGATACAATTGTATAGTCAGTTGGTACACCGAATCAACTGTTCTGATACCATCGTTAGTGGAGCGGAGTAGAAAATGATTTTCAAATGCTCATGATCACGAGGCATCATTGTGCTAAGTGGTCGATCTCCAGACATAAAACTGGCCATGTTGCAATCATAAACTTCACAGATGTGCTCCACAAATTTCATACACGCTCTACCGAGGGGGAGGGGGGGGAGACTCCCATAAACATATACGCCACTAGAATCGTTTTCACTTAGAGTTGTGGATCGATTCGGCCTCGCCATACAATCAACAACAGCCACGGTTAGCTTCGTTGGAAGAGCGACTGCCCCGCAGATAATGGTGGTCCCGGGTTCACTTCCTGTTCAGGACTGAATTTTTGAAGCGAAAGCCAGGTTTTCAAGAAGGCAACACCACTGAGTTTATCCTTGAATTTCCCTTATTGGTTGGGAGAGGTCATGTGACCTACTGACGTCATCACAATCTGCCCTCCGTGGCAGGTGGCAACTGCCCCATTGGACTGTGAGCAACCTCCTTACCGTGGTAGGTGGAGATTAAATCGATTATTGGTTTGGTTTGGTTTGGTTTATGGGGTTTAACGTCCCAAAGCGACTCAGGATATGAGGGACGCCGTAGTGGAGGGCTCCGGAAATTTCGACCACCTGGAGTTCTTTAACGTGCACTGACATCGCACAGCACACGGGCCTCTAGAATTTCTCCTCCAAAGAAATTCAAGCGCCGCAGCCGGGATCGAACCCGCGTCTTTCGGGTCAGCAGCCGAACACCGTAACCACTGAGCCACCGCGGCGGCCTAAACTGATTATTGGCCGAGAGGCCACGTGACCTTTTAACTAACCAGCGACACAGAGTCGCAGGCTTCTCCAACTTCGGCCCTGGACGCGGAGATGTTTTCAACTGAGAAGGAGCGCCGGAAGATGACTTTGTGATCAGACTCAGCGAGTGTGACGACTCGGCTACACGTGCATTTCATGGACGCTTTACCGACAATCCGTTCGGCAGTGTGCGTAGCATTTGTGAACGTAGCCATGCAAAGGAAGCTTTCGCTTCTCACCATGGTTAACCAAAGTTTAAACCACAGCTAGTTTCTCTTCAAGCATCAATTTTTTTTGCCTATTTTTTATTATTACTTTTGCCCCGTGCTTTCGCTGAATGTATTGAGGACGACTACTGCGCGAAATCATTCAACAAGAAGCGCATCATCTGCGTTGCTTGCTTTTGCGGCAGCTCAGTGAGATAACATTAGTGCTTTAATGCATCTGCATTGTATAATTACGATGTGGAAAATCTTCTGGACCATATTAAAAAAAACATTCACAGTACTGTGGTCGCAGAGCTGCATCAGATCTCTGGAAAAAGGTCTCTAAATGCGTAACGTACTTGCATGTCCGGTCACGCCACGAATCTTACTTGTTTTCTAATCTGCTCTGTTAAATTTCAAGACTATTTCACTTCTGAACATGACCAGGATAGCAGTTATTGACTGTACAAGATGCTTCCAAAAATTTTGAGTTGCTTTGTTCACGTGAATGTTTCATTACGATGAGGACCTCTTCCCGTCTTTCAGCGTCATATTGTGCTCTAGCTAATCAACGTCTTTTCTACGTCCACGGCCACAGCACATAAAAGGCCCCCTATACGCAATAAGCAGGGCACCTTGCAAATTCTCGTAACATTATATATAGGAGGTTAAAACATCAATTTCGTGTTTCGACTCTAAAGTGAAAGAGTTCCATATCATTGCAGCAGAAAGCTTGAATATTGTACAAATCCGTTGCTTTACACATCCGTCAATGTGACCGTAGCTTTCTTTTGATTTCAAACGTTTACCACGATACCCACACCCAAAGCGCAGCAGGGATCGGAAGATTACAATGCATGAGCATTACGCTCGAAGCAGCAGAAATCTTCAAGAGCCACTGACGCTCTTCCCAAGACCGCGGGACTGAACCATGGTAGCGGCGTGCGCATTTAGGTGCCCGCAAAATGCTAAAACAGCTCTATGCTACGCAGTTTTAGTGCATGTTACTGAGCCCAGACGGCAGAAATTACTTCCGCGCCATCAAAAAGTCGTCAACACCGCCCGCACACACAGCCCGTACGGAGCTCGGTAGGATGACGCAACTAACGCTTATGTGCATGCAACGACACCCGCCATGACCCGCGCCGACGGCCCCGGAAAAACATAGCGCCTTAGTAAAGAAAAGTTCCTCCCTTGTGAGAGCACAGTTTTTCTGCTCGGAACCATTAACACGACCACAGCGCCACCGCTTCGTCAACGGAGGCGCCCGCAGCGTTGATACAATATCTATCTCGCGCGCCACTGGCGGCGAGCTCCGTTAATTTTTGGGTTCGTTTTGTATTCCCCACTACGCCGCGATATTTGAGTACCTTCCGTCAAGAGTGGACGCCGTCTCCTTTGGATCGCTGGAAATTGCTAAAGGTAGGTGGTTTTTTCTTATTTACTCTATGGTTAATTAGTGGCGCATGTGTGTTTGATGCTCCTGCAAGGTTAGTCATTATGCCGCGCCTGTGGGTTGGAGCACGAACCGAGGGTTGGAAGATTTAAGTGCGCACATGTTCGCTACGCACGCGGGCAATGGCGTTGTCAGTTTTGCGGATAGCCCTCGCTGTTCTGCCAGGATCCTCCTATCGGTTGCTAAAGATATTCCAAGAAATTCTTTGTCAGCTATTGTCAGCTATTACTGCCGTACATTTAGGAAGGCTGTTCAGTTGTACGACGGTTATGTTTAAAGAAGCAGGAACTTCTAATTCCAAGGCCGGCGCCGTTCGCGGCCGTTGCGTTCCGCGCGCTTTTTTACGTGTGTGGTCCGGTTTACGCGCTCTCGTCATGGACCTTGTGAATTCGGGATCCGCGACAAGTTTTTGAACGAACTGGACTATGCACTATAGTTTCCTGTGGTTGTGAATTGCAAGTGCCTGTGCTGGGGGGATTTCAGTACTGGATTTCGAATTACGTTAACCTCGATCTGTGCATGTACCAAGCCTAGAAGGTGCCGGTCGACGAGCACTGAGGCATCGTTCTTGTTCTGAAGTATGTCTACTAGCTAATAGCATTGTTTATATTTGCTTCGTTAAAAAGTTAGTAGCTACGAAAAGGCGAGCGAAATGATCCTGTGCCGCAAGTTTGGTTGTATGGTATCTGGTTTAGTGTTCGTTCCTGTTGTAGCGAATGCGGTAGGAATCGTAGACCTGTTATATAGACGCAACGTAAATGTGATTTTTTTGCGTGCAATGGCATAATGAACCAGTTGTCAGGGCGATGAGGAAAATGTGATAAAGTTTATATCAATTTGGTGTATTGGTTGTCCCGAGACGCCTAGCATTGTCATCGTGCAGCGCGTTAGTGCAATGAGCCTCAGTTTCCTCCTTCTTTGTGAATGTAAATAGGACTAATTCTCCAGAGGTCATACTTTAGTGAGGAAGCCCAACACGGTAGTGACCTCCAAATTTGGCTATGGCCATTTCCAAAATTTGGTTCAGGCCACTCTAAAAATTTGACCTGGCCAATTTGCATCAAAATCAGTAACCAACCATAACTCACTTAGCCCGATGCAATGATTTCTAAATTTGGCTACGGTCATTTAAAAAATTTGTTCCAGGCAATTGCTGCAAGAGCCTGTGCTTTCGCTCTATAATCTGTTTAACAGAGAGTACCCCTCACAATTTTTGTTTAAATGTTGTCTCTTGAGCAGTTTTGTGCACAAATAACCCCTCATTGATTTCGTCTCGGTTTCGATTTCCTAGGTTATTAGTGGCTAGGTGCAAGGTTTAGTGAAAAATATTTTTTTTTCCTTTTTACTCTGCTTGCCTGTTTAAGGGTAAAAAAAAAATTCGTCCCGCAATCATAATGGACTTTTTACATTTCATACTTTTTACTCTTCCTAGGTGTAGTTGCCTCTGTTTACTCTCCATATATAGTAGGATACAACTTAAAAAATATCAGTTGCTAACGCTGTGCAGTTTATGTATTCTTTATTGTAGCCTCTCCCACTGTAAATTCTTGATGCTGTGGGTTCTTCGATAAATAAATGCACGCTGGAATATGTAAACAGAAAAAGAGGACAATTACGTCCAATATTCCTTTGTAGTGAAATTCGATCTTTACCTTCTTAAGACTACCATGTTGATGTTTGTTTGACAGCAAAAGATGAATTTATTGCCATTAAGATTGAATTTCAAATTTTCCTGCCGCTTTATTCAAAATCATCGCGTGTGCACCAAAGGCTTCATGATCACTGTTTTAAAGAGAAGTATGAAACGCCTAGCCTCCGGGAACAGTACTTGTCATAATTCTGATAATTACCCTTTACTTACGACTTCTGTCGTTAGTAGTGGCATCTCTCTCATTCTTGTGGTTTTTCTACCTTATAAAACTCTGTTCTCAGGCTAAAATATTTCAGGACACTTAAAGGGCAACTGACTACCCTCTGGTCGAAAATATTTTCTACCTCTCTGATAGCGAGGCGTCGTACCTGGAAGGCGCGGCCGCATATATTATTTTAAAAGACTCTTCGCCAAGCTACTTCGCCATGCTCCTCTCCTTTCATTCCCTCCTTGAGATTTTTCTCTCCGGCGCCTCGTCGAGTACGCTTCGCAAGGGAAAATCGCCATTCCTCCTCCGGTGTCTGGCGGAGTGCGTCACATGTCTACGTCATGGCCGCGCCTTGAAAAGAATTCTTTCATTGGTTTTTACTACCCGGTCTATTTGTAGGGGGGGGGGGGCACACAACACGCTGAAGCACACATTACTGGCACTAGTAATTAAAACCTTGTGGGGGCTTGTATGGAGGAAAAAAACTGAGGGAGCGCGCACGCAGAGGGCTCCCTCGTGGCGTGATCACGGCGGGGGGGGGGGGGGGGGGGGTGAACCGACTCTCTATTCTCTGTTTCACTATTTTTTTACTGTTTATGAGTAGGGTTCAAAACTGTCGCCGGACACTCCTTCCTCAGTTTTTTTTTCCTTCATGCGGGCTTCTAGGCAACTGCCAAAACGGAAGGCGCTGCGGAAAGCGTGCGCGACGACGCGACGCCCCGGCTACGCCCACCCTTCGCCCGTCAGTCAGAACGATGCACCAATGGAATGCCTTTAGCGAAAATTTTCTGTATGACGTCAAACCAAAGGCTCGGGAGCCAGAGTAGAGGACGAGGACGTTTGCTTGTGGAAGGAAAGAACGAGCGGGCTTTGATTTCAATTTTTACAGCTTTTCGGGGCACTCATGGCTGCAGTATTTTGCAGAGGTTATTTTCGATGCCTCATCTATGCAGTGGGCTTGTTTTTTAAAAATGTCCAGACCCTACTCAGTTGCCCTTTAAGACTGCCCACGTGTTATGAAGGTGAAAGCTTCCTATGGTATTGCAGTAATGTCGTGTTGAAGGATAATACTCTGTGTGCAGGAACTACGAATACACGTCATATCCTGCTCCACAATAGCTGAAGACATCACTGGCGTGCTGAGAGGCCGCTGCTCGGAATGTGAGTGTAGTGGCTTTAGGAGACTTGTGGAGCTTCTGAGCCATGAGAGGCTTCCGATTGGCTGGTGCATTTTGTGTGGCCACTCACCTGTCTCACATGGCACTCTCACCAGTGAGTATTACATTCAGTATGGACTAATTGCTGCATCTTTTCATTCATTTTTTAGAGCATTGCTCATTGCTTATGGACAAGCTATGAGTACTAGCAGTAAGGTACAACAGATTAGCCCTCCCTTAAATTCATCCGTTGCGCTTATAGGGACATTGAACAATAGGGCACCGTGCGTAAAACTTATTCTTTTTTGCATAGCATGCTAGAGTTAAGTGTGTAAGAAATGAAAGCAGGCTAATGGTGCCAAGTGCTTGCATGACTGTAGGAGAAAAATATTGTAATTTATATTCGTGAATAGTCTCCTAAAATATGTAGTTACATTTGTATACAAAGCTGGTTGATAAATAGAGAATTTTTTTAAGGTAAGGCATGCAACGAGGCATTTACTTATTTTCAACGATTTTTAAAAACTTAAACCATGCAATAACAGATTGACCCTAACACTAAAAAACAACTCGCTTAAAGCACCAATTAATGCTACCTATTATAGAAAAGCTACATTTGACATTCCTCATGTCCTTTATTGTGTTCTACAATATAAACAACTTCAAATACCTTTCATTACTCCAGCATTCGGCCATTCAAGGAGCACAGAAATTGAAACCAGAGACAGACTGTATCAGGCACGTATATGACGGTGCGTCTCTGTCGCTGACATGTGCGGTGCGAGCTGCCTGTTATCACTAGCGGGCTATATAATCGGCACGCTTCAATAAACACACGTTCTTCTTGTTCTGGACATCATGCTGTTGCCACGTTCTTTCCAACTCGGATACATGGTGTCAGAAGTGGCTAAGACGATCTAGCTACACCGACGGCGGACGAAGCATGGAATGGCTGGTCGCACCGGAACCGCTGCGTCTGGCAGGGAGTGTCTCTGCATCATGGAAGCGTTTCAAGCAGAAATTTGAGATTTTCCTGCAAGCGTCGGCAGTCAAGGACCAACCGAGAAGTGAGGCTTCGAAAGCTGCGCTCCTGCTGAGCATCGCCGGTGACGAGGCACTCGATGTGTTCAACAATTTTAAGTTCGAGTCGGGCGAGAACAAGGATGACTACAGCACCTTGATAGGAAAGTTCGACGCCTACTGCACAGAGGTGAGCAACGAGGTGCATGAGCGGTACCTTTTTCGCACGAGGAACCAAGCGGAAGGAGAGCCATTCGAAAAATTTTTACGTGACCTGAAGAAGCAAGCTTCACAATGTAACTTTGGGACGTTACACGACTCAATGGTAAGAGACCAGGCCGTCTTTGGTACCAACAGTCCTAGATTACGAGAGAAGATGCTTCAAGAGAAAGGATTGACGTTAGCAAAAGCGGAGGAGATGTGCAAAATTGCAGAATCAGTAGCACAGCAAAAAGAGGTGTGGCGTAAAGAAGAGAGTTGTGTGGATTTTGTTTCAAGGCGGCGCACAGACTTGCAGCATGCACAGAGTAAAGAGCCCAAGTGCGACGGGGAGCAATGGCAGTGTAGAAAGTGTAATCGCAAGCACAAACCGAAGCAATGCCCAGCATTTGGTAAAAGGTGCTACGTGTGTGGTAGGTTTCACCACTTTGCTGTCTGCTGTAGGAAGTCAAAAGAAGTGAGCGAAGTCGACACACTTCCGGAGAACGACTTTGACGTACTAGACGTAGGAATTAAAAGTGGCACGAATGAGTGGACTGTAAATGCTGAAGTCGGCGGTCAGGAAATTGCCTTCAAAATAGACACAGGGGCGCAAGCGAGCCTCTTACCGTTTTCAGTCTATCGAAAACTGCCATCAGCTGGAGCACTAACTCCGACGAGCACAGTACTACGGGCATATAACGGCGGCGTTATTACGTGCTTTGGGACAGTGTCGGCAACTGTACGCGTTGGAAATTCCCACACGGTAGTGAAGCTTTTCATTGTGAAAAACGGTCGTCAGCCTATACTCGGACTGGACGCCAGTGAAGCTTTGGGACTGGTTCAGCGTGCCGTGAATGTTATAAATACGCCTCCTAAACATGGTTCTCTCAAGAATTATAGGCATATTTTCGAAGGACTTGGTTGCTTGAAGCAGCCATATCACATGGTCCTGGAACCTGGAGCAGTACCGGTCGTGCAGCCAGCCCGCCGGGTGCCTTTGGCGCTGGAGGAGCCTCTCAAAAAGGAACTCGAAAGAATGGAACGAGCCAACATCATTGTGAAAGTGAATGAGCCTACTGACTGGGTAAGTCCACTGGTTGTCGTCAAGAAAAAAGATGGCGGTTTGCGAGTTTGTTTGGATCCCAGGCAGATCAATCGGCACATTAAGAGGCAGCATTTTCCCCTCCCGAGACGAGAAGACTTGGAAGCTAAGTTGGCGGGCGCGAAGTACTTCAGTTGCTTGGATGCTAACTCGGGGTACCACCAGATACCGCTAGACGAAGAAACATCAAAGATATGCACTTTCTCGTCACCTTTTGGGAGGTACCGATTTTTGCGGTTGCCGTTTGGAATATCATCTGCACCGGAAGTGTTTCACCAAACAATGACGCAAGTTCTAGACAGGCTGCCAGGCGTGCTAGTATATATTGATGACATTCTGGTGTGGGGATCAACGAGACAAGAGCACGATGACAGACTAGTAGCTGTCCTGAAAGCAGTCGAAGAAGCGGGGTTGACTTTCAATGCGCATAAGTGCAAGTTCAATGTGACCGAAGTAAAGTTCCTCGGTGACATAATAACCGGAAATGGCATATCTCCTGACGCACAGCTCGTTAAAACAATGATTGACATGCCAGAACCAACAAGCAAAGCAGAGGTTCAACGTATGCTGGGTGTCCTCAACTATTTTGGAAAATTCGTGCCGCGGCTGTCGGAAAGAACGGCGTTATTAAGGGATCTTATCAAATGTCGCTCCGATTTTCAATGGACTGAAAACCACGCTAGAGAGTGGAAAAGCGTAACGCAAGTTTTGACTACCGCTCCCGTGCTCGCAATCTTTGATGCTCGAAGGGACACAAAGATTACATGCGACGCTTCGCGGAACGGGGTAGGGGCGGCCCTTCTGCAACGTCATTCTGATGAATGGCGACCCGTGGCATACGCGTCCCGTGTGTTAACACAAGCAGAGCAGAGGTATGCTCAAATCGAAAAGGAGGCCCTTGGCATTTGCTTTGGTTGCGAAAAGTTCCATCAGTTTGTCTACGGGCGACAACTGCTAATAGAAACTGACCATAAGCCACTCTTATCAATTGCGGAAAAGGCAATCGATGACATGCCACCTCGACCGCAAAGATTTTTTTTGCGCTTGTTTATGTATGACTTCTGTTTGCAGTACATTCCCGGCAAGAACTTGGTTCTAGCAGATATGTTGTCACGATCCACGGCTGATGGCAACAGCAGCAGCCGCCAAGACACAGGCATGGATGAAGTGGAAATTCACGCAGTCGAATCCCTGGGTTATATGGTGACGCCAACGACGCAGCGCGAATTGCAGAGAGAAACGGCGTGCGACGACTGTCAGCAAGCCGTGGTGCAAAGTCTGTCAAGGGGCCAACCAGTGGAGGGTGAACTCAAGCCTTTTACACAAGACCTTTCTGTGGTTAATGGAATAGTTTTTAAAGGCTCCAAAGTGGTCGTACCAAAGAGAATGCGAAAGAAAATTCTGTCTAGAATTCATGCGGGACACCTTGGCATGCAAAAATGTAAAGAGAGGGCACGTCGTCTTGTTTTCTGGCCGGGCCTTAACAGTGAGATTGTTTCTCTGGCAGCTAGCTGTCCAACCTGCAGGAAATTCGCTTACGCGCACGCAAAAGAACCGCTCCTCATGCGGCCAACTCCCCGATGTGCATGGTACCGGGTGGGAGTGGACATCTTTTTCGTTGCTGCAGACTCGTACCTGGTTGCTTACGATGCATTTTCTAACTTCCCAGAGGTGCAGCAACTTCAGGACACTAGTGCAAGGGCTACAATTGCTGCACTCAGCGCTATCTTCGCAAGATATGGCGTGCCACTAGAAGTGTGCACGGACAATGGTCCTCAATTTTCGAGCCACGAATTTGCCGTGTTTGCACAGAACTATGACTTTACACATGTGACTTCGAGTCCCCATTACCCTCAGTCAAATGGTTTGGCTGAAAAAGGTGTGCAGGTGGTCAAACGCATCTTGAAGAAAACCCAGGATTCCGGGGATGATTTCTGGCAAGGCCTGCTGGCCTATCGATCAACACCACTCGAAGACGGCCGATCCCCGGGGGAACTTTTGCAAGGGAGACGCCTGCGAGCCAACCTTCCCGACTTTGAAGAAGTGCCGCGCAGCAAGGTAGAGAAGCATCGCCAGAAAACGCAGGGCAAACCGTTGCCGAAGCTTTCTCGAGGCGACGTGGTAAGGCTGCGAGGAACTACAACGTGGGCCCGGAAGGCGAGGGTAGTAAGCGCTCCGGCTCCAAGGTCGTACCAGCTTCTAACGGAAGATGGAAGAATTCTGCGACGTAACCGGCGACATCTCGCAGAGACGCGAGAGCGGTATGCCGAGACGAGCAGTGACGACGGTGGCGACACAAGTGGGCCAATCGACAACCCCCGGGTACCTGCCTCGCCTTCGTCGCCTGGTACCTGCCTCGCATCGCAGGCCTCGGGAGGGCCACAAAGGACTGCTGGGGAACCACCGTGCGCGGCCAATACAGCGGGAAGCTCGCCTCCGGGTGCCGTGCAGCCACCAGCATTAAGGAGATCGGACCGGAACAGGAGGGCCCCGCAACGCCTTTGCTATGACGAGGAATTTAATCAGTGCGCTTAACTAATCCCTGTTGCTGCAACTGTTTTTGTTTGTTCCCGCGAAAAGATGTATCAGGCACGTATATGACGGTGCGTCTCTGTCGCTGACATGCGCGGTGCGAGCTGCCTGTTATCACTAGCGGGCTATATAATCGGCACGCTTCAATAAACACACGTTCTTCTTGTTCTGGACATCATGCTGTTGCCACGTTCTTTCCAACTCGGATACACAGACAAGTCTCATCCAGAGAAGCAGGCATCCCAGGTAATATTTGACTAAACATTTCATTTGCCTGTTCTGTGTAACAGCTGGTCTTAAAGAAAGCAGTTGTAAAATACTCTTAACATGCAACCTGCATGTTTTGAATTCACTGACTGTTGTGAGATAAAAGGCACATCATCCTGTCATTACTATGAGTTTGCGGCTTGTATGCATTGCTGCAGCAGCGATATCGTATACAGAAAAAAACCTGCATTTTCCTCTTTTTATAATTTCATGAGCATGGTCATTATATGGAAAGTGCAGTGATGGTAGAAGTGGTTACCAATTTTAATTTTGTACTCAAAAGCATGCTGCTTAAGCAATCTAGATAAATGTGGTGTAGAGAGCTCATGTAGTCTTTATGAAATATTGGAGTCTTACAGTGCATAGGTTTCTGCAAACTTGCTTTGTTAGAGTGTCTGCTAGTGTTAAGTGTTGCCACTAGAATTGTGCTGATAACCTTAGAATGTTGTGCACTTATCTTCCTTGGAATTTACATAAGTTATCCCATTAACCACAATTACTTGGGAAGTTTGCCAGCCATTTTTTTAGAGCGATAGGCCTACTACTCCAGGTACAAACCAAGAAAATGCCTCATTCCATAAACGTGACCTTCAAGCTCAACCTAGGTGCAACGTGATTAACCTGTCTAGTGATGTCTGACTTTTAAGTGTTGTATGGTGAAATGGTGCATGACCTGATTTAATGTCCGTTTATGAAAACGTGAGTAACTGACTGCTTATGATTACATCTAAATAATTACAGCCATTTAGTTTATTGTGATTAGAAATTGTACATTATGGCACATCAAGTCATGTACTGTTGCATAGCTTGTGTCAAGTATAATTGCACTGGACTAATTTTAGGCCTTAACTACCATAATTAAAAAATTGTAAATAAAAATTCAATGTTATGCTACAGCATCAAGTCACATCGTTGGGCAGGTTATGTAGAGCAAAATTGCATTGGACTAATTGCAGGTCTTAATTCATTACCTTGTTTATTAGTTAATTGCGATTAAAAATTGAACTTTACAATGTATAGAATGAGGTCGTGTTTCATTGGATAAATTTTTGGATTTATTAGTCAGGTTGCATAGCTAGGATTTAAATAAAGTAAGGCAAAAACAATATTAGTTGAAAATAAAAAGTTCTTTTCCCAAGAACAGCTAGGTTTAAATATTTCTTTTCACGCATTGCTTGCAGAAAATTGGGAACATTCACTTCAAGCAGAGGCAACCTTGCAAGAAATGACATCCACGCCAATGGGTGATGTACTGGGTTCTGACCACAGCCAGACGTAACTCCCAGCTCCTCCTGCAGTACACCTAAATGAATCCCAAAGTGCATCTACCACAGCACATCTTGAGACATCCCAGCATGAGATGTCTACTGCTCATCATTTGTCCACCCCATCAGGAAGTGGAGGTGCAAACGAGGTAGTACACCTCTGCAGCTTGTGCAATTTTGTTACTGCCCATATTAGCCAGTTGAGTGCGCATGTGAGAGACATTCATCCTGGTGTTAAGCGTTACACATGTGCTCGTTGTAAAGTGACATTTCGTGCTTTTAAACATTACAAGGACCATTGCAAGGAATTTCATGAAAATGTATTCACCGTTTGTCACCTTGATGCCCACATATCTGGGTCATATAACATGGACAGTGAAATATGCTGTCCACTGTGCAGTGATCAAGAGGCAATGTGTATCACTGAGCAACTTCCACTAACTGAACAAGCAAAGTTATCTGATTTGTGTAGGCTATTAGAAGGTCAGAATAGGTGTGCAAAGGCTGCTATTGATGCTGTTGTTCAAGGAGTGCAAGAGATGTTTCATGCCAGGTGCGTGCATTTAAACATTGGAGATCTCAGCAGTGACAAATCTAGGAAAGCTTTCTACCAGCACATTGGCATTTATGTCAAACCTTGTGAAAAGCGTCTTAAAAATGGCTGCAAGGCCTATTATGTTCCAATGAAGCAGCTCTTGGAAAACCTTTTCAGGCACCCTGAAGTTCGCAGCTATCTACAGTAGCCTTTTTTATCTTCTGATGACACATACTTCAGAGACTTCTGTGATGGCTTGAGATTCAAGGAACATGCTGTTCTGAGCAAGCACAAAAATTCACTTGCTGTGCTCCTCGATAGTGATGACATGGAGCTTGCAAATCCATTGGGGATGAAAAGGGGCAAGTGCGGAAAACTGAGTGTACTACATTACCTTTGCCAATTTCCCACCATTTGAAAGATCGCGAGTTAACTCAATTTTTTTCCTAGCTGTCGAACATTCAAATGACTTAAAAGCAATGGAAAGTAAAGTAGCATTGCTTGGAGAGTTTGTAGGTACAATAAATGAGCTTTCATCAACAGGAATTTTGCTTCAGGTAAAGGACGAAGAGATCGAAGTGTATGGGTGCCTTCTGGCATTTGTGGGTGACAATCTTGCATGCCACAATATTGCTGGCTTCAAAGAGTCATTTGCTCCGAAAGTTCGATACGCTTGTCGTCGGTGCACTTGTCGCACTTCGGATTTTCCAAAAGTCTTCGTGCACAGAGAGTGTTCATTAAGAACAGACAGCGATATTGCAGCACAAGTGCGGCAGCTATTGCAAGCAGAAAATGTAGCAGAGCGGAAAGAAATATCAGCATCTTGTGGTATTAATGGACCATCGGTGCTTAGTCTAATTGCTGGATTTTCATTAACAGAAGATTTGCTGTTCGATCCAATGCACATTTTGCTGGAAGGCATAATACCAAAAGAAATTTCTTTGTTTTTGCGTTACCAAGTCCATAACCTGCGAAATTTTAGTTGGAAGCAACTGAATGAGTCTCTGACCAGTTTCAGTTTTTCATCCTCAGTTAATACCAGTGGCTACCCACGATTGTTTGATGCAAGTTTGACCTTAGTGTCATCTGCAAGTGCAGCATTTGTTTTGATTTTGCACCTACCACTAATATTAGACTCCATGTTATCAGTGAAGCTTCTAGGACCAACATCTCAGTGTCTGGTCATGCTCTGCCAAACTGCTCAGATGATTCTCTCTCCAGTACTGACAGTTGAGGCACTAGGAGACCTTGAGTCATTGATTATTCAGCACCAGCGACTGTACTTAAGATGCTATGGTGAAAGTGCCTTCATACCAAAGATGCGTATGCTGCTTCACATGGTTGAACAGATTAAGCAGCATGGTCCAGGTCACCACCATTGGACCATGAGGTACGAAAGAAAAAATGCACTTCCAAAATCAAAAAAGCTTTTCAATTTTAAGAATGTTCCGTATACAGTTAGTGAATTTTTTCAGGTGAACCTCTCCCATTTTATGTGGCATGGGAAAGGTCATGCCAAGCTTGGTTTTTTGGGGGATGTAAATGAAAACAAAAACGGTGTGCCCTACATGTTCACTGCTGCTTTTGTCCCTGCTGGTTTGCCAGCATCAGAAGTTGGCACACTTGGTTTGTCATTGCAATCTGTTCTATGTGACAATGTCACATTAGCCCCAAATGACGCTATGATGTGTCTTACTGCGTCTGGTATTTCACAGTTCTTTAAGATTGCTACTATTGTTCGCATTTCAGGCCATGTTTTCTTTCTGTGCTACTTAATGATCAATGTGCATCATGATCCTGAGCTGAACTGCTATGTTTTGAGAGAAACACCCCATGAGACAATTGTCACCAAGGATGCCTTTCTTTTACCATGCCCTATGCACGTCTACCAGCATGAGGCAGGCCTCCGCTGCTTGTCAAGGTATTATGCACAGCTTCCCTGAGTGTGTGTAGCAGTGCTTGCATAGAATGACTGCTGTGTTAGGAGGCTAATGATTTTTACTGCTAAAACCTTCAATTATTTTGAATTTCGCTGTATGAACAGCAAGGTTACCGAGGGTGTGGTTCAGTGAACATTTGAAGGTGTTCTAGTGGAGTCATATCCAAAGGAACTTAAACCGCAATGGTAGCAGTGGCTGTGTTCTCATTCTTGTTATGTAGACTCCATTTTACGAATAAAATTTCACCTCTTAAGTGTGCACGAGTACAAATTTTTCAGAAAATTGGTAGGTATGAATGTATTATATCTTTCCTTTTTCATTATACTGCACACAATTTTAGCTGAAAGTGTAGAAGTAAGCAGGAGCACCACAGCAAAATGGAGCTCATAGTCAAAGGCCCCAAGCCCAACAGTCGCCTCAGCCCAGTTTATCATCCACAGCTGGATGGAGGCTGCGATTTGGATGAGCTGGTCAATCTAGGTGTGAGATGGGTTGGACAGGAGGGAAAAGGAGTGGCTTGTCTGGATGTTATCAAACAATGTCGGTTAGGTTGGGAGTGGTTTAGCAGAACGGGCGCGTGGGTGGTCTGGGGTCGTGAATGAAGAGGGCACGGTGAGAAAGGATTTTGTCTGGAGCTGCCTGCAGGTCACTGCTTCGTGTCTCGGGGGGAAAATGTAACGGGTAGACAGTGAAGTAATACACAAGTGTCACGAAACTGGAGAAACTGGAGTCGGCCTGTCAGCGTAATCACCCGAGACTCGGTTAGATAGTTCTCAAGGCAATGCTTAAACGGGCTCATCACTGGGTATCTTCGAGCGACTGGGGATCCAAGTGAGTGCTAATTCGCATGTGAAGGTGGACAGGAGTGGTGAAAGTAGGCCAGGGTACAGGGTGTGAGAAACCTGTTCAGTAAGCAGCAGCAGGCTGCCATATAGTATGTTAGAATATGGACTGTATTGTCAGATGGGGGCAGAGAAGGGTTGAGAGAATGGCCCTGGCTTTCATTCATTCTTCGAGTGTGGTTAGATTTCATGAGTCTAACTCTACCCGCATGGAGGAAAGTAATGATGAGACTTATAATCACTCGAATTTCTTCTTGTGAGTTGGGCTAGTGCCAATGAAGAGCGCGGCAGGTTGTGTCAAAGAAAGGGACAACATGCGGATGAATTCGCTGGATGGGCTCTAGCTGAAGCTTCAACATTTCCGTACTGATTTTTGTGCACGTCTGTCTTTCGCGTGGCATAAAGTTTGCTATCATGATAATGTGATTTATATAATTATTTTTTCAGATTACAACAAAAACAGTGCCCAAATCTGGGAATCAGTGGAACAGTCAATGTCTGCCAAAGTTTTCGTTGTACCTCAGCCCTTTACTTTCCGGACAGGAGCTGTCGAAAATAGCACGTCATCAAATGAAAATGCAATTGAGAAATGGATTGATCACGTTCTTGGAGTAAGTGAATGTCAGTTCCTGCTTTGGATCATAATACTTCGTGCTTTGTTGCTGTACTGGCAATTTGTCCTATTTAAATAATATATCATTTTCAGTGAGAACCACTGCATTGAAAGCTCAAACTGCGCGTTAAGGCGATGGCAGTACGCTGCCTTGGGAGAGGCTCTCGCTGCAGCGTATCCCGACATGCAGTGGGAAGCAGTTCCATCGAGCAAGAAAAGATCAAATTTTCAGCACGGCTGGGTAAGCTATTCAGGAATGCTTGTTATTTGAAGTGCTCTTGATATTGCAAGGGTAACTGCATGCAATTGCAATATATATTACTATATGATTGACAAAGTAGAATTTTGAAATCTGCTGTAAATATAATGTAAGCTTTGGATGTTCACTTGCCAAACTCGTGTTTAAAGGATTGTACGAAATGTAAGCACTAAATTTATGCACCCAGCTTTTTCATATTACATTGTTCCTACAGGGCAAATTAATGAGCTCTGTGAGCTCAACAAGGAAGACAAGAAAACTACGTGCAAAGAAAGCAGCTGCTGCATCTACTTCTACCAATGCTGATGTTTCTCAGCCAGCTGTTTCTGTAAATGATGCCCTGCTTGAATTGAAGGTAATAGCCTTTATTTGCTTGTAATAAATTGTTTCTACCTCAGTAGCATACCTGATGCTGAAAATGCAGGGTTTTAGATGTTATGCTGGTATTGCATGACCTTGTAGTCACATAGAAGTCATTGTAGCGATATGCAACGCCCTTGAAACTATCATGGGATTTCATTGCACACAGTTTTCGGCTGCCGTGTGATTTTGCTAACAATGCTAAATTGGAATGAATTTTGTAAATGTTTTTGTTCACAGTTAGGCACTACAAGATGCTGCGATTGATCCTGGACACTTGAACCTGACAAGAATGAAGGCCCTTCTGCATGCAACATTTGCAGCTCGTAAAGCTGAGCCTCCACAACAGCTGCCTGCCTACTTATTGAATGCAGACGTGGTAAGAGTATGCTATTTAACTTTTGGTTCTTGTCAAGAATTTTGAACAAGATTAATAGCACAATGCAACCTGCAAAACACTTCAGCACATTCCCTATGAGTAAGGATAAACTGTTGTGTTGCTGGTAGTGATCACTTTTCTCAGCGCATGTCACTAGTGGCAGATTCCTTCCTCTCTAAAGAGCTAATGCAAGTTGCATTGGAAAACAAGGACGTGCTTTCAATGTAACTTACCCTGGAGCACAAAAATGAATCAGCATATATGCAGTGCGTTACAGAAGTGTCATCTGTGCAGGTAATGATCGGAAGTATCTGGATCGTTTTAGTGGCCTTAGCTTACGTAAATATAAAGAAGGCAGAGCATCGATTTTGCATTTTTTAGTTTGCCCTAGCATCTCTGCATTTGGTGTCTTGCTCTGTTACGTCCCTATAGACTCATGAAATTGTAAATATTCTCGATATCTTTGCAAATTATGGGCAGTTTTCTTACGCAGGTCGAATAATAATTTCTTTAAAATAAGTGCTTAAGTTGGTGTTTTTTTTGCAGCTTGCACTTGAAGCAGAAATTCGTTTTAACGCAACGATGAAAGATATGGAAAAAATATTAAGAGATGTCCAGCAGTCACTTCACAGGGGAGATTTTGTGGAGCTGGATGGGTATCTTCGACCAAAAAATTCAGAATTCTGTCTGATCACTCAGGTAAGACAGCATCCTTTTGTAATTACTGCTGATAGATTTAAGCAACAATGAAAATGCATAAAATATTTGGGGTCCCTGGGCAGGACAATAGATATTTCTTTAATACTTAGCTGAAAATGTGCAGTAACCTGTTGTGCATGTTGATTTTATTGTTTAATATAAATGGTAAATTTTTCTTAACAAAAATGCATGGAGGCTAGCATTCAGTTTTTCCACTGCTATAAATAATAGCCCTTGAAATGAGTGTTCACTGGTGCACATTCAAAAGAATGCAAATCATTATAGGCAGTGATTAATGTTTTTCATGCTTAGTTAAAATTTAGTTTAAAATACTATAGACACTTAATGTGTTTTCTTGCTTGTGGTGATCTGTGAGGCATTATTATGCATGAATTACCACCTGGTGTTCTCCTACGACCGCTAAATAATTTACAATCGCATTTCTTTCTCGTGCTGTTTCGGTTTCAACAGCCGAATGAGGGCTGTGACGTCAGTGTGTACTTGCAGGCCATGTGAGACATGAAAAAACTGCAATATGATCACTGCTTCCACCTTCGTTGTCATTCTGGCTCTTGAAGAAGGCTGGCTTCAGCAGTGCAGTAAATTAAAACAAAGAAGCAGCGACTATATGGACGTTTTTCCATGCCTCACGTGACACCAAAGCACTTTTTGACGTTACAGCCATTGTTCAGCTTTTGAAACCGAAACAGCTGGACAGAAAAAATTCAATTGTAAATTATTTAGAGGCCGTAGGCTAATATTACATGGTGATTCATATGTACTAGTGTCTTTCACATCCTCGTTGAGTAATTTAAATCAACATTTTTTGTTTTACATTTGAAATAATGCATCATGCAAATCATCATATCAAGGCAATGAAAGAATTGTTGTGTATAGCCTGGACTGTTTTTGCATTAAAGGGGCGGTGCAACACTGACAGGCCTGTACCGGGCCCCTGTATCATTACTGATGACGGACTGATAATGATCGTCACCACGAAGAACACCGTTGCCATGGCTCCGGGGTCATCCATGGAGAGTGCCCTTATTTTGTGCCTGGCTGTCTACTTCATTTTGGACCTTTCTTATCCTCATGCTTTTGGCCAAACTTTGGGACTAGTTCAGACACTACTGCTGCAAAATGAAAAATTTGATAAAGGGCTGATGTCCTTCAAACTGAAGAGCCTGCTTAAAGGCCTCCGACTTATTTAGTCACAGCCATTTCTGTGTAGTTTATGGTTTTGATATTAAAGGATTGAACGTTTCAGATAAGCTCTAAGGTAAAGCTTAACACAACAAATATAGCATCTCAAGGGACAGCTATCATATTTGAAAATAGCCTCAATTTCCTTCCAGTAATTAAATATTGTATTTTTTGTGGCAGTGAAATAAAGCTTTGATGTATTGGATGCTTGTGTTCATCAACCATGAACAACACTGCTGAAGTGCAAGCATGATATCTGTGTATTGTTGCGCATTTGTCTTTGTCTTTAGGTTGCATGGTGATGGAAGAATGGTTTTAATATCTCTCATCCCACAACTTCAAGCTTTAAACTTTTGGGTGCATCAGACTCTCTTTGTATAAATTGGCTGATGGATTAGGTGTCCAACCAATAGAAATCATGATTGTGTACGGTGAATTTGATGCAAGAAGTGTGGTTTAAGGGCGCAGGAATATGCATATAGTATGTCTGCTCAGAAGTGCTACAGAATGATTTCATTCATGTCGGGTGTTTTGTGAACTTCATATTTCACCTTATAGTCCCTTGTGTGCAGTCCACTGCATGTACAATACTATTGTGGAGTAATTTCCCTCATATATAGACAAAATTATTTTACTATGGTTTGTACAAGCAGTGCATTGCATGCAAGGAACTGTAGAGTGAAATATGTGGTTCACAAGATACCTGGAACGAGGTTCCTGTTATCTATACGATGCAGCGTTCCTGCTAAATTCCTGGAACGTTGTTTCAGATATATAGGCGCAGCACTGTTCCGGCTAAAACCTCGGAAATTTGTTCCACATATTTTGGAGTATCTGGAGCATAGTTCCGGCTATATAGGTGGAACATTTTTGCAAAAAAGTTCCAGCTACTAAGTGGATCCTTAGGTGGAACCAGACTAAGAGTCTATAATCGCCCACGGCCGCTGAGTAATTTATAATTAAATTTATCTCGCATGATATTTCGGTTTCTCTTTTTACATCAAACGGTGCCTGTAGCGTCAGGCTTGAAGAAACAGCATGTAATAACTGTTTTTTAGTTTTAATCCTCCACAACTCTAAAACCCTGCCTGCTCAACGGCAGCGAAGATAACGAATGCAGAAGCAGGTATTATATTGCCTTTTTTTTGTGCCCCACGTTACCTATACTCAGCTTTGACCTCACAGCACTGTTGAAACCGACACTGAAACAGGAGAGAGAAAAAATTATAAATTATTTAGTGGTCGAAAGCAGATACCACCTGGTGATCTCTGTTTATTCATGTCTTACGCATCGTAACAAAAATGAAACGTGCAAACAAAGTATAGTCACCATTCCTGTAACTACTGCTCAGTACTGGCTCCTCGTCACTCTTGTAAACGAAGCCATCTTCGTGTTGAATTAGAAGAACGGAAAGTTGGGCAAGTTGGTTTATGTTATCCATTGTAAACAGCGCAAAACAGACGAAGACAGAACAATCACGACCATATGAGTGCTTACATTCAATTGGTGTTTTATCAAGTACATGTAATGTTATACTTTTTGTGGCAAAAAAAAAAAAGTTGAAAGCAATACTGACTCAACATTGGTTCGTATCTTGCTTTTCAGAAAAATGCGCTCTCCAGTGTTGCGTGGGCGTTCCCGTGCTGTCGTGCCGGGAGGCCGTGAGAAAGAGAGAGCCAGGCGACCACTCCGCTCCAGGACCAAACACAAAGTGATTTATTCCAAACCCCCTAGCTGCGCTTCAGCTTAAGAGGGGGCCACTATTAAGTTCATAGGTGGCGACCCCAACATCTCCCCCCTTCAGTCACAAGTTCAAGCGGTCCGGTGGTACTACACGGCGGCCGCTACGGGTAAACACAACACCATCACCAGGACGTGAAGGTCCCGCTGTAACAGGCGGCGGATCAGGTGCTGCTGCCTCTTGAGTTAGGGGGTGAGGCTGGAGAAGTGCTGGATCTGCTGCCCTCAGCACAAAGGGAACAAGGTGTCGACGATTCCGCTGCAGAATCGTTCCTCGCTGCGTTTCGACGACGAAGGACCTTGGATGGACGCTGTGCCTTGCTCAAAACTGTAGCACGCACCTGGTCAGGTCGAACCCAGACCTGCTCACCAGGCTGAAGTGATGGCAGATCCCTGACGCGATGATGTCGGTTGAAGTCCTTTGTAGTCCTTTTCTTGTAAGAATCATCTCTGAGGGCTACCTCGTCCCTTTCGGGCCAGTGTGGACGAAGCTTTTCCTCCGGCTTTGGGACTCGAGTTCTCAGTTGCCTTCCCATTAGGAGCTGAGCCGGGCTGAAGCCACTCACACCTGGTGTATCCCTATAGCTGAGAAGGGCCAAGTGAGGAGCTTTCGCCTTGCGGAAGGTACCTTTCACAGTCCGGATCATTAGCTCTGCCTCTCCATTAGACTGTGGGTAATGGGGGCTACTGGTGATGTGGTGGAAACCGTAATATGCGGCTAATACGGTAAATTCACGTGAAGAAAATGGCGTACAGTTGTCTGACTTAACCTGTTGCGGTATCCCATGACGGGCGAACAGGCTTTTGAGCGCCTCAATGACCGCCGGAGCTGTTGTACTTTTCAGTGTCACCACCTCTTGGAACCGGGAGTAGTAGTCCACTACCATCAAGAAGGTTTGAGAATTGTGGTGAAAGAGGTCCATGCCCAGAACTTCCCAGGGACGACCAGGGAGATTTGTAGGAAGGAGTGGTTCCGCTGAATTCACTCGAGTAAGGGCGCACCTTTCGCAGCTGGTCACGAGAGAGATTATCTCCGCTGTTATGCCAGGCCACCACACAGATTCACGAGCGAGGGCCTTGGTGCGGCCGATGCCCTGATGTCGTTCATGCAGAAGCGTCAAGACTGCTGGCCCCATTGCTGCGGGGATCAAGAGGCGAGTGCCTTTGAGGAGAAGACCATCACAAACAGAAAGTTCATCCTTCACTGATTCATACTTTGAGACGTGAAGAGGTATCTTCGACTTCTTTGGCCAGCCGTGCTGGCAGAAAGAGATGAGCGTGGTGCATTCTCCATCACAACTTTGGGCATACCTGATATCCTGAATGTTCAGAGGAAGCACATCTGGAGCAGAAGCCACGACTTCTGTAGCAAAAAGTTCCACTGTGTCTACTGGATGCACTTTGGGAGGGATGCGAGACAATGCATCCGTTGTAGCCAACAGTTTTCCGGGCACGTGCATGATCTGAAACTGGTAAGGCATTGTCTTAAGCCTGAGTCTTTGTACCCTCGGAGGAAGCACGTCAAGTTCCATTTTACCAAACAATGACACGAGAGGAAGGTGATCAGTTTCTACGGTAAAGGTGATGCCCCTGATGAACTCGTCGAACTTCTGGATGGCCCACGCTATAGCCAAGGCCTCTTTTTCTGTTTGGCTGTACCTTTGTTCTGTAGTCGTCATTGCCCTTGAGGCAAAGGCTACTGGCCTCCGCTCACCAGTCGGTTGTGCTTGTAGCAGGACTGCTCCGAGTCCAAAAGAGCTGGCGTCAGCAGAGACTGTTGTGGCATACGATGGGTGATACTTGGCCAGGCAGCGCTCGGACATCAGAAGTTCCTTGACTTTTTTGAATGCAGCTTCCTGTTCATGCTGCCAAGTCCAACTAGCATTCTTATTGAGAAGGGTGCGTATCGGAGCAGTGATTTCCGAAATATGAGGCAAGAACCTGGCAAGATGATTTACCATCCCGAGTAAAGGTCTGATACCTGCAACGTCTGTGGGAGGTGGCATTGCATACACTGCATCGATCTTGCCTGGGTCTGGCTTGATGCCTTGTGCTGAGACGACGACACCTAGGAAGGATACCTCGGAGACCCCAAAACAAGACTTGTCTTTGTTCAAGGTGACGCTTGCAGTTGCAAGACGAGTCAACACTTGCTCAAGTATTGCATCGTATTCCTGCTTGGTACGTCCAAAAACAAGAATATCGTCAATCATGTTGACAACACCCTCCTGACCTTCAAGGATTCTGGCCATTTGCTTTTGAATATACTCCGGGGCGGAAGTGATGCCGAAGGGCAGTCGGCAAAAACAATATCGACCGAAAGGTGTTATGAAAGTTGTCAATTCTTGCGAGTCTGCTGACAACTTGACTTGGTGGAAGCCGGCAGTTGCATCAAGCTTCGAAAAAACGGCTGCGTCACCGATGAGCCCAGGAACTTGTTCAACAGTAGGCAAAATGTGTCTTTCCCTGAGAACCACTTTGTTTAGTTGAGTCAGATCCACACACAAACGATACTTTCCATCCTTTTTTGGTACTACCAACAGTCCGGCGCACCACGGAGTTGGTTTATCAATACGGCGAATGACGCAGCCGCTTTCGAGTTTTTCGAGTTCTTGACGAACAACTTCACGCAGCGGGATTGGTATCCGTCGAGGTGCACTGAGTGAGAACGGCACAACATCTTGTTTCAAGCGAATGGTGTACTCATCTCTGAGCGTGCCGAGGTCACGGAACAGTTCCGCATGAAGCGTTGGCTGAGCAGTGTTGACAGTACCCAAATATTTCACAACTTCAAGAGCTTGGATGGCTGGTAGACCCAGTGGAGGTACTGAGATTGCCTCAATGACGTAAAGACCCTGGAAGCTGGTCTTCCCTTGCCAAGATAGCTGTGCCAAATACGAACCCCGTACACGCAGAGGTTGGCCACCGGGCCCTGCAGCTACATAACCATCGAGGCAAGAAAGCACGCTCGGGCTGGCGCCTTTCTTATCCTGTGCTAGTAGGGCTGCTCTACACCTGAACGGGGAGCTGGTTTTCTTTTTTCACCTGCCTGTGCCTGTTATTCACTCGGCCCGGAAGCAGCTACTGAAGCGCGTTGCTCGACCCAAAGGTAGGCATCGACTAGTGTCGCTCACTCTAAGGGAGAATTTGACTTCTGAACGCAAACCGAAGGAAGCCGTCGTTTCTTTTGTGGGCATTTAAACTTGTTGCGGCGGACCTGTGTACTATGTGGATCAGAGATGGTTCGTCTCTGGAGCAATTGGATGTTCGGCATAAGGCTTTGGCTTTGTCCTCTCTTATCTACAATGAAATGCATGAGCGATAAATTGACCCTTTGTTTATTACGTTGGATCATCCCCCATCACCTAGCTTAAGAAGAAACACCGGTTTGTTGATATTGTTGGCTTATTTCTTGAAGCCAGATAGCGCCAATCATTGCACTTTTCGCCTCTGCTTACGTTGAACGATGTGACAAACAGTGCAACGTCCCGAAATGTGCTTCTATTCAGAGTGCGCAAATGCGTGTGCGCTGTTCTAGAACTATCTACTAGCGGAGGAACGTCGCAAATCATGAAAGTCACAGTCTGCAAGCACGAATCCGCTCATCATGTGAATGGTCAGCCGTCAGCGACGCATCACTGCACCGACGCCTTTGACATCGAGGAGTTTTCCGGCTTCAGTTACGGCTGACGATAGCTCGGTCACAGAAGTATAATCCCGCAGCTCTGTCTGCAGTGCGGTGGCTACGCGCTGAGGTCGTGAATTAGCTCGCGAGTTAGTTTTAAGGCACTAGTGGGCATGAGTGCGCTTCGCGTCACGGTGAACCTCTGAAACCTTCGTCTCTGAAGTCATCCAACGCATACACGGCAAGAAACACAACAAAAAGTTTCAAACATCACCCTTTTGTTTATCTACTATTCAATCGCGCAAAGAAGTACCTTGTGATTCCTGCAGTCTGCATGAAATGAATGAGTGCGCTATGTGAGTGCACGTTAAAGAACCCCAGGTGGTCGAAATTTCCGGAGCCCTTCACTACGGCGTCCCTCATAGCCTGAGTGCCTTTGGGACGTTAAACACCAATAAACCAAACCGAAGGAATGAGCAATTTGTTTACCACAAGAGCAGAGGTCCGCTCACATCAGAAACTTAAGTTTAGCAACGCTGCAGAAAGCAGACCGTCACGACATGTTGCTGTTTCAACAAGGCAGCAGCGTTCATCACTTATGCAGCGAGTAAGTGCACGCCGAAGGTTTTGCTTGTATTTCCTTTTTGCTTTCGAGCTATAGTATATATGATGCCCTGGTTAGCGAAGAAGCTAGCTCCCTGTTGTTTATGATCGGTCAACTACGGCTTAGTTATGTGAATTATCTTTCTCGAATTCATGTGTAGCCTTTACAAGTACAATAAAGAGTTACCGCAATGTTATTCATTTATTTATGTCCGCTGGGTGTATGGAGCAGCTTCGAGTTTCCTCTTTGCTATGGAATCTGGAGCGCAACTAAACTTCTGGCTCGTCTGTTCTTCGGTGGTGCTGCGTTTATCGCCAAAATTCTACCGGATATTTTGCTGCGGCAACGGCAACGCGGTGAATACCGCTGTCGCTTCCCGTCGCAACCAAACTGACGAGTGGTTCTCGGCGTTTCAGCCAGTCGTGTGTCGCCGAATACGACGCTTTCGAAAATTATACAAGTTGTGATATGGACCCCACTCGTTACCCGTCTTGTGTTGCCCACCACGGGTCGATACTCCTGCCCAATCGAGATAACCACAGAAAGGGAGCCAGCGATTCCAGCATTGACAGGCAGCAGCTAGAAAGTTTGTCAGTAGGCAACCAAGAGCAGGCGAGAGGTCGATGGCCGATGACTCGTGTTAATGGAATGGTTGTGGAGATAGAAGTAGGAGGCTGCGTGGAATCAAAATGCGCTTTCATTGCCTCAGTCTGGGCCATCACCAGATCACATCGCGGAGGAAGGAAGAACGGTTTGTACAGTGAGAAGAGAAACAAGTGCAGGCATCTGCATGTTCGGTCCAGATGTAGACTAGGTGGCTGGGACACAGGACTGGAGCCACAGTACGCCAGACACATATTCACAGGACATGCCTCTGCGGGGAAAGTTATGTACATAGCAATTTTAGTAAGGTACCGCAGGAAAACTTGCAAATGCAAAGTACTTGCCGTCCCGAAGCCCTTGGACTACGAGAAGCGACGAGGTTAAGGGGTACGGTTTAATGTAGAGCCGATACACTATAGCGCATAGAGGCGACGAATAGATGGGGAGTTACAGGGACAAGCGCTTGTTCCTCATCTGTTAGTGATCTTTATGCGCTATTTTCTACTACGCAGACTAGCCAACTATCCCAACTTCCTGCTGCTATTTATTTAGAACTCCTGGGGTTCCTTAACGTGGCTGACAATGTAGAGTACACGGGCGTCACGTTTCGATCGCCTCCATCGAAATCCAGCCGCCTCGGCCGAGGAGCGACCCCGCGAACATGGGGTCAGCAGCCTTACGCCAAAGCGACTGCGCCACGGGTGCTGGCGCAAATAACAAGCATGTGCCACCAGAGCAACCTGGTATCCGTCACTCGGGTAACAGAAGAGTTGTAGTTTGCCCGCGAGATTGAAGTGTACTTGGCGTATAGTTGCGTGAGCGGCAAACCGTAATGTAATCATAAATATTTCGAACTTCAGGTTAATGAAACTCCCTGAATATTAATAATGTAATGTGGAAACTCGCACAGTTATTGTGGTGGGGCACAGTCCTTGTCCCAGCAGTGCTGCTCAGCAGGCCGGCGTTCGCAAGCGCGCATCCGAGCTTCGTCGTCTGTCATCTTCCTCTCCTTCGGCAGCGCTAGCCGCTGAGGCAGCAAACCCCAACTCTCTTTCTTACAATACCCCCGGGGTGAAAAGGCGCCTTCCTGGCGGACTAAGGGCACGAGACGAGAGCTGGGTCGTAGTAGGGCTTCAGGCGGTCTAAGTGCACGATTTCACGGCCGCGGCGGCGATGGTCCGACGAAGGCGTGATGGGCTCCACAAGATAATTAACTGGCGATGTCTGCTGAACAACGCGATAGGGGCCCTGGTATTTGCTCAGCAGTTTTGTAGACTGTCCTGGGCTGGAGGAGGGCACCCAAAGCCAAACCAAGGAGTCCGGAAGATAAGGCGGCAGACCGGGAGAAGCGGCGCGGGAGCTGTTCTAACGATGCTGGTCGTGTGAAGTAAAGGAACGGGCGAGTTGACGGCATTCTTCGGCATGCGCAGCGGCCTGAGAGACGGTTGTATATTCGGACGAATCGGGGCGGTAAGGGAGTATGGTGTCCATGATGGAGGAAGGCTCGCGTCCGTACAGAAGAAAATACGGGGAAAAACCACTAGTGGCTTGCGTTGCAGAGTTGTAGGCGTATGTAACGAAAGGGAGAACGCTGTCCCAGTCTGAGTGATCGGCAGAAATGTACTTCGCCATCATGTCTCCGACGGTCCGGTTAAAGCGCTCGGTCATGCCGTTCGTCTGCGGATGGTATGAAGACGTCGTGCGGTGAACGATGTGACACTCCCGAAGGAGGGCTTCCATGACGCCGGACAAGAAGACGCGACCCTGGTCGCTGAGCAATTCCTGAGGCGCACCGTGACGAAGAATGAGGTTCTGAAGTATGAAACCGGCTACGTCAGAGGCCGTCGCAGCTGGCAACGAGGCAGTTTCGGCATAGCGCGTGAGATGATCAATGGCGACGATGATCCAGCGGTGCCCTGCGGCAGTGATGGGAAGAGGGCCATAAAGGTCAATTCCAACACGGTCGAATGGCCGGGCGGGACACGGTAAAGGTTGCAGAGGAGCAGGTGAGTGCGGTGGTGGGTTCTTGCGACGCTGACATTCCAGGCAAGAGCGTACGTACTGGCGGACGAAACGGTACATGCCCCGCCAATAATATCGAAGGCGTAGGCGGGTAAAAGTTTTGAGGAGACCGGCATGAGCGTATTGCGGGTCATCATGATAACTGGCACAAATGTCGGAGCGGAGATGCCTTGGAATCACGAGCAGCCATTTGCGACCATCGGGGAGGTAGTTCCGACGGTACAGCAGCTGGTCGCGTACGGCAAAGTGATGGGCTTGACGTCGGAGAGCTCTAGAAGGGAGGCGCGCTGAGCGGTTGGCTAGGAAATCCAGAAGAGAAGTAATCCAAGGATCCTTGCGCTGCTCAGAAGCCATATCAATAGTTTCGAGAGAAGGTGTGAGGCCGGAAATAGATGGTGGGTCAGGCTCAGAGGTCACAGGGGAGCGCGAGAGAGCGTCGGCGTCAGAGTGTTTACGACCGGAACGATAAATGACCCGAATGTCGTAATCTTGTAAACGCAGAGCCCAACGAGCGAGGCGGCCAGATGGATCTTCGAGTGACGACAGCCAACAAAGGGCATGGTGATCGGTAATGACATCGAACGGGCGCCTGTATAAGTAAGGACGAAATTTTGTGATCGCCCAAATAATCGCCAAACATTCTTTTTCTGTGACGGAATAATTAGTCTCCGCTTTTGTGAGCGCACGGCTGGCGTAAGCAACGACGTACTCATTGAAACCAGGTTTCCGCTGAGCTAGAACGGCACCGAGACCAATGCCGCTGGCGTCTGTGTGTAGTTCTGTAGGCGCGTAAGGGTCGAAATGGCGCAAGAATGGATAAGAGGTGAGGAGCTGGCGCAGAGTTGTAAAAGCTTCGTCGCATGCAGGGGACCAATCCGACAAGTCGTGGCTACCAACGAGAAGTTGCGTCAGCGGGGCGATAACGGCAGCAAAATTCTTCATGAAACGGCGAAAGTAAGAGCAAAGGCCAAGAAAGCTTCTGAGTTCTTTCAGGGATGTGGGCTTCGGGAAATCAGCAACTGCGTGGAGCTTGGCAGGGTCCGGGAGTACACCATCCTTGGACACGACGTGGCCTATGATGGTCAGCTGTAGAGCGCCGAAGCGACACTTTTTCAAGTTTAGGGTCAGGCCAGCGTCACTGAGACAGCGAAGAACACTCTCGAGGCGAAGAAGATGAGACGCAAAATTCTGAGAGAAGATGACAACGTCGTCCAAGTAGCAGAGGCATGTCTGCCATTTAAGGCCACGGAGGATGTTGTCCATCATACGCTCAAAAGTGGCAGGCGCGTTGCAGAGACCGAAGGGCATCACATTAAATTCATACAGCCCATCAGGCGTGATGAACGCTGTTTTCGGGCGATCGACGCCGGCCATCGGCACCTGCCAGTACCCAGAGCGCAGATCCAACGAAGAAAAGTACTCCGCTCCCTGCAGGCAATCCAGCGCGTCGTCTCTACGAGGCAGGGGGTAGACGTCCTTCCGAGTAATTTTGCTTAGCCGGCGGTAGTCTACGCAGAATCTAATGGATCCGTCCTTCTTCTTGACGAACACGACCGGAGAAGCCCACGGGCTGTGAGAGGGCTGGATCACGCCGCGATTTAGCATGTCGTTCACCTGTTCATCAATGATGCGGCGCTCGGCAGAGGAGACGCGGTAGGGGCGTTGGCGCAAGTGTCCATGGGTGCGAGTGTCGATATGGTGCCTAAACGCTGCGGCACGACCCAACGGTGCTTGAGGAGAGTCGAAGGATGCGCGGAAGCGCTGCAGCAAAGCGATGAGCTGGGCGCGTTGGTGAGGTGGTAGAGCGGCATCGACAGAATGGGAAAACGTATCCGGGGCGGACTGGTCGGCGATGTCGGCGGGAGGAGTGAGGGCGTTGATGTCATGGGCGTCAGGGTCATCAAGGACAGGAGAAGCGTCGTCGAGATCGATGACATCAACCGTACCAAGCGATTCTCCCCGAAGTAAAGTGGTGGGGAAAGGCAACGGGTTCGCGACGTACAGAGCGCCACAACCACCAGCAAGTGTGAGCACGGCATGAGGCAGCAAGACAGACTTGCGGTGTGCACAAAGAGGAGAGGGTGAATAAATAACAGTAGCGTCAGAGAGGGCAGCACAAGTCAAGCGGCACGAGAACAGAAGAGAAAGCTGGCACGTCGACGTCGTCAGCGGCGAGAATAGGCGTGGCGGTAACAGGGGAGGTGTCCACAAGGGCATCACACAGCGACGACAAATCAATTTCCGCAAGTGCACAGTCAATGATGGCGTGATGCGCGGACAGAAAGTCGCACCCGAGGAAGATGTCATGAGAGGAGCGGGTGAGAACGAAGAACTCAATGGTGTATGAGAGGCCTTGGATGGTGAGGCGGGCAGTGCACGCTGCGATAGGGCGAATGGGGTCAGCGCTGGCGGTGCGAAGCGAAAGGTCAGAAAGCGGCGTCATCACTTTTTTTAATTTGCGGCACAAGTTGCGACTAATGATGGACACGGCAGCACCAGTGTCAATAAGCGCGTCAACCGTAACACCTTCAACGATCACTTCAATAACGTTCATAGGGTTTGAGACGGTCGTTGACGGCGCAGTTCTTGCCTCCGGAACTGCGGCGCCTAGTTTTCCGCTTGAAGAGGTGGGGACCGGCGGCGCATTGGAGAGAGCGAACGGCGTCGAGGAGACGGTGTCCGATGGCTTCGGTTGTAGGAGTCGAAGCGAGGTGGAGAGGGATTCGGAGGCCGCAGAGGAGAAGAGACAGGGGCGGGGGGAAATAAAGCGTCGTACGTTGGCGAGCGCCCGTAGTCGTAAGGACCGGATCCGCGCGTGCGGCACCAGCGGGCCACATGACCAGCGAGACCGCAGGCAGAGCGTATGGGGCGGTTATCAGGGGTGCGCCAGGGATTCACAGGGCGGGGACCGGTGCGAGGCAAAGGATGGTGAGTGCGTGGCAGTGCAGGGGCGAGCTGCTGCTGAGGGTACACGTTGACAGGCGGCGCATAAGTCGGAAGAACCGGCTGAGGTCGTGGCCGGATGACTGCTTCAGCGTATGTCAATGGTGCAGTGACCAGAGTAGGTGAATTAGTGTGCGGCAGGACCTCAGCTACCTGCTCCTGGATTACACGCTGAATCGAAGGCGATAGTGATGGCGTTGGGGCGGGTTGGGAGGTAACCAGCGATAATTGACGGGCGACCTCCTTTCGCACAAACTGCTTGATGTGCTGAAGAAAGGTCGGCTGATCGTTAGCAGGACAGCCTACCGCCAAGCTCGAAAGGTTGTCGTCCGGGCAAATGACACGCCGGGTGGCTTGACGCTGTTTTCGGAGCTCGTCGTACCTCTGAGACAAAGAGACGACGTCTGAGACGGTTTGAGGATCGATAGACACAAGCATTTGAAATGCGTCCTCCTCAATTCCTTTCAGAATGTGTATGATTTTGTCAGCCTCGCTCATAGATAGATTGAGCCGCTTACACAAGTCAACAACGTCCTCGATGTATGTGCTGAAATTCTCGCCATTCTGTTGGGCACGACTGCGCAAACGTTGTTCCGCACGAAGTTTTTGGACAGCGGGGCGGCCGAAGACGTCAGTCAGGCTGGTTTTGAGAGCCGCCCAGGTAGTAAAATCCGCCTCGTGGTTGCGGAACCACAAGTTGGCGACGTCAGTCAAGTAGAAGATGACGTTCGTGAGCTTAGCGACGTCATCCCATTTGTTATAGGCGCTCACGCGTTCGTAGGAGGCCAGCCAATCTTCTACGTCGGTGTCGTCAGTGCCGGTGAAGATTGTCGGGCGGCGAGGGGGTGGGGGGGGGCAATGAAAGTAACGAACAGCTGTCGACAACGCGGCTAGCCGGGAACAGCGAAGGCCTGATTTGGGTGACGCGACCTACCCCGTGTCGGCGAGGCGCCGGATAGCTAACAGCCTTGGGAAAGCAAACTCGCCTATAGGAACGCGGGTCCGAGCTCGCCGCGGCATTTACAGCGGTAACTGTCCGTTTAAGTCCGACAATCCCCAATTCCGAGGCGACGCGAAGGTCGAGGGTCATCGGGGAAGCCGATGGCACGTGCTGGCACGAGTGTGTGTGTTTGCATTTGCTTTTTCTTTTATTTTGCTAGGGAGAGAATATTTTACCTTTGCACGTGCTGGCACGACTGAGTGTATTTGTTTTTGCTTTTATTTTGCGATGGAGAGGGTGATTTACCTTATGGAAGCTGGAGGGCTGGCCATGCTCTCGATAAACCAATCATGTTAAGAGTGCAACATGATTGGAAGCTACCTGTTGGGCTCGACGCGCCGTCTGCAGCGACGACAGGGGCGCCAGCGGGACTGGGCTACGTGAATAACGGCCGGTTTCAGCACGCTGTGTGTGTGTGTGTGTATTTGTGTACGCGTTTGCTTCCGGTGTCCCGTTCTGGGAATTGTTTTGGTCGCGCACACGTGCGCCCGCCAGTGGCTCCTTACCCTCTCCTACGAGGTCGAGAAACGGCCGTCGCCCCCTCCTTCACGGCCGAGAGACACTGCTGGCTAACCTTTGCGGCAGCCTTTGTCGGCGGCTGCGGCGGGGGGGAAGCGTGGCGGCGCAACCAGGGGACGGAGGCCCCTAAATCGGTTGTCGGCGGAAACGCGTCTGTTTGGATTCTCAAGTTCGCTCAAAACCGACAGCGGACCGACAACGAAAGGGAGTCCATCATGGTGCGAAACGGCTCCGACTTGACAGCGAGAATATTGTGTATATCACCTTAGTTGCCGCCAAAGGACTCCTAATTCCACGGAACGATGGGTGAACAAAATACACAAATCGACCATCTGTGCGTGGGAGGACCGGCGAGAGTGTGAATGTCCCGCCTTTTTGTCACGGGTGGAGGATCGGCGAGAGGGTGATGTTCCGCCCTTTTGTGGGCGGGTTTCGTCAAGAAATGTGATTGGCGATGTTCGAACAACCAAGTTTCCCCAGATAGGTACCTGGGGAATTGAAAATGTATAAAATGTGGCTTCAGTGTGCTTCTAAAGGAGAGACTCCTGATAACCTGCTATAATAAAATCGTCTATCTTGTCTGGCAGTAACCGGCTGCATCTTATTCCGCACGTTGCTGGAGAGAAGAACAACTTCGGAGACCATCCCGAGGTACGAACCACAGTGCACTAAACATATCTGGCGCAGTCGACAGGATTTCGAGCGATGGGCAAATGAGAGCAGCAGCGGTGGACGGCGGACGAGACTGGTGGCGTGGACGGCGGACCCGAGAACGTCACTGAGGAGCCAGCGGCCTGCCAAAGCGAGTCCCTCCAGACCTGTGGAAGAAGAGAGCACCGCGGAGCGACTCTTCAGAAGTCAGGCGAGTGCCTCTTGGTTTCCTGTCGGGCGCAGTTGATGACAATGCCATATAACTTGCGAGACAGGGAGGTTAACACCACAGATGCGGAGTCGGACGGGGTTGAAAGCTTGCAGGAGTTGGCGGTGACCAGTGACGCGGTGGGGGATCTGAGTAGCGCCATGGAGGAAACAGCGTCGGAGCAGCAGATGAAAATGCTGGAGCTTCGATTTAAAATTGCTGAAGCAGAAAAAGAAAAGCAACGATTAATTCTGGAGAGCCAGAAGTTGCGAGCCCAAGAGCGGGCTGAGTCCCACGAAGAAGGTAACAGCGGAGCGCTAGCTGTGGGTAGGTCAGAGGAGGATAGGCGCCTAAAATATGCATCCTTATTGAAAGGAGTACTAGCACCGATGCCGAGTCGGGAATTCCTAGTGCCCGGGTGGTTTGAGGATGTGGAGGCGACTCTTGATTCATATGACGTCCCGTCTGAGTGGCGGGCCGGGCTTGTCTTGCCACAGTTGAGTGAAAGAGCACGCGGATTGCTTTCTACGTTGACAGCCGAAGAAAGAAAGGACTATAAAAAAATGAAGCAAAGTATTCTAGATGGATTGAGGTTGTCAGCAGCAGAATATAGAAGGATGTTTGAGAGGTCGGCAAAAGCAGCAGATGAGACATGGGGCCAATTCGCAATCCGGCTGGGAAACTATTTTGAATACTATACAAAAACCTCGAAGGCTACCACTTTTGCAGAATTAAAGCAGTTAATGGTCACAGACAGGTTGAAGGAGTGCTTAGCAGCTGAGGCACGGGCCCATATTGTTGTCAATGAGAATCAGAGGTTCCTTTCTCCGGGCGAAGTGGCCAAGCTGGCGGAGAGTTTCGACGAAAGCGTGAGATGCAAACCAGGGTCAGCAGCTCATTTGGGAGGCTATCGAAAGAAGCCGAGTGGGGACCAGAAGGAGCGGGCCGGTGCAACACCTCATCAATGGGAGAATTCTACTTTAAGAGGAATGAAAGGACGGTGCTTTGAATGCAAGTCACCAAATCACTTCGCTAGAGATTGCCCTCTCAAAAGGACAGGGGATAAGGCAGGCAGACGAGGCCAAGAAAAACCAGGAGACCGCGCCGTGGTGGCTAAAGTGAATGCTCATTTGGAAGAAATAGCTCCCGCGAATGAGGTTGGCATGCAGGAAACCAGGAAACAGAGAGGGTAGGTAGGAATTGCCTCGAAACAGTAACATTGAGAAGTTCGGAACAAAGCATTAATGCTGTGATTGATTCCGGGACTGAAATGACTGTTATCAGGCGAGCTCTAGTGCCGAAGTATGAGGCAGCTGGTTCCACAATAAAGCTGAGGGGAGCTTTCGGCGATGAAGTAAGAGCTGAGCTTGCATATGTACCTCTCAGAGCAACAGAAGGTGCACCGTTTGTCTCGTTCGACAAGGCACAACCAGCTTTGCTATGTGCGCTGACAGACAAACTGTTGGCCGGAATAGACGCGCTCATAACTCCCGCAGACTACAGACAACTCCTTGAAGAAAGGGCAGTTGTAAACGAAGTTGTTTCAGAGGCAGAGACCGAAGGCGGTGAAAAGGAGACGACAGAGCATAAAAATCAGCAGACGGGTGCGTCCTTGGCGGTTACGGGAACATACGAAGAAGCCGAGAAAAGGCAGAGCGCTCGGCAAGTTTTCCGTGAGGCTCAGGAAAATGACTCGTCGCTGCAGGAGGCTTGGAAGCAGGCTAGAGCTGGCACACATGGAATGATAATCCAGGATGAGTTACTCTATCACCAGGAGCACGTAGTGGGACGCATGTGCACACAGTTGGTGCTGCCATCGCATAAACGACAGGAAGCACTAGTGACGGCACACGATTCGCCTTGGGCAGGACATTTGGGGGAGCGAAAGACTTTGCAGCGCATAAAAATGTCATTTTATTGGCCGACCATGGGCCGGGAGGTCAAGGAGCATTGTCAGTCCTGCCACCAGTGCCAAATCAGGGCCCCTATGAAAACACAGGACCGCGTACCCATAACGGCATTGGCCAGGCCTAGTGCACCATTCCAGGTGGTATACATGGATTGTATCGGTCCACTGGATCCACCATCAGCAAGGGGACATCGCTACGCACTATGTGTAGTTGATTTGCATACTAGATGGCCTGAGGTGGTTTGTTTGAGGTCCTTAACAGCTAAGGCTACCTGTGACGCGCTCACCCAGATATTTTCCAGAATGGGAGTGCCAGAGACCATATGCTCAGATCAGGGCACAAATTTTACATCAAATTTAACGCAAATTATGCTGCAGAAAATGGGAGCGACTCCCAGATTTTCCACTCCCGATCATCCACAAAGTAATGAACTGGTAGAGCGGTGGAACGGCACTTTTAAAAGGATGCTGTTTCACATTGTAAGCGAGCATGGACGTGAGTGGGATCGAATGGTGCCATTCCTGCTTTGGGCTTATAGAGAGGTGCCACATGCCATCACGGGTAAATCACCGTTCGAGCTTATGTATGGTAGGATGCCTGAAGGACCTCTGGCTATACTGCAAAAGACGTGGTCAGGAGACTGGGTTGTTCCCGACTCATTGGCAGTGCCAGCAGCAGACTATCTCGAGAAATTGAGAAATGATCTCGAGGAAGCCAGTAGGGAAGCGGCAAAAAGTAGCGAGCTCACGCAGCAAGCTTATGTGGGGAGGTACAACTTGAGGACCACCGACAAACAATTTTCTCCAGGTGACCAGGTTCTTTGGCTGGAGAAAGAAGGCGATGGGAAGTTAATGGCACACTGGAAAGGTCCAGTAACAGTTGTGAAAAAGGTGCGGCCATATAGCTATACGATTGAGCTAAGTGATGGCACGCGCCGATCAGTGCATGCAAATAAGCTTAGGCCATACAACGCGAGGGTCAACACTGTAGGCATAGTATTTGAAGGCGACACGGAGTTTGGGGAACTTCCCGCGTGGTCAGATACAACGACAGCAGTTGAGCAGCTGGAACGGGTAACTCTCAGCCATTTAGATCTGCTGCAGCAAAGGCAGGTAAAGGAACTAATCGGGAAGCACTGTGAGGTGTTCAGTGATAAACCTGGCCGCTGCAACTGGAGAGTGCACAAAATCAAGCTAAAAGATGGGGCGCAGCTGAAGCGTGCGTACCCTTACAAGGTGCCCATGGCACTAAGAAAGGAAGTTGACCGACAGGTGGCAGAGCTAAGGTCGTGGGGTTTGATATATCCGATAGAAAGCTCCCATGCACATCCCGTGGTGTGCGTTGCTAAGAAAGATGGCAGTGTCAGGTTATGCTGTGACTATCGCAAGCTGAATGAAGCAACGGAGCCTGATGCGTTTCCTATGAACCTGCCAGGTGACCTAATTTACGAGGTAGCGCAGGCAAAGTACATAACCCTGCTCGATATGCTAAGAGGATATTGGCAGATTCCGTTGGACGAAAAAGCCCAGGAGTACACAGCATTTGTCACCTCATCTGGACAGTACGCTTGGAAGGTTATGCCGTTTGGGCTGAGAAATTCGGCAAGCACCTACCAAAGAATAATCAATCAGATCCTTGTACCACATCGTGAATATGCGTGCGCATATATAGATGACATGTGCGTCTTCTCGCAGACATGGGAAGAGCACCTCGAACACCTCGGAAGGGTACTGGCTTCGCTAGCGGCCGCAGGGCTCACAGTTAATGTCACTAAGTGCCATTTCGCGCAAAAGGAAGTGCGGTTTCTGGGTCATATCGTGGGGTCAGGAAAACACGGCGCAGATCCAGAAAAGCTTATAGCCATTCAAGAAATTCCTGTACCACAAACAAAAAGGCAGCTGCGTAGCTTTTTGGGGCTAGCAAATTATTACCGGGATTACGTTCCGGAGTATTCAAAGGTGGTGCTACCACTGACGAACCTGACTGGAAAGCGCGTGCCTCAGAAGATACCGTGGAAGGAGGATGCCGAGGGTGCTTTTATAAAAGTAAAGGAGTGTTTGACAAAGGCCGCAGCGTTGAGCGCACCCGATCTGAACAAAGAGTTCATTCTGGCCACTGATGCTTCAGATTATGCCGTCGGAGCATGTCTAGCACAGTTGGATGACGAAGGAAAAGAGCAACCCATTTCATTCCTGAGCAAGAAATTAAGCCCGGCCCAGTCACGATGGGCTACAATCGAGAAAGAAGCCTACGCCATTATTTGGGCGCTGGGAAAGCTTGACACGTGGCTGTTCGGTGCACGAATCAGGGTAATTACCGACCACAATCCCTTGAAATTTCTTACTCTGACCACGCCACTAAGCGCGAAGCTAACAAGGTGGGCGCTGGCTCTCCAGAAGTATAACATTGTAGTGGAGTACAAAAAGGGGTCTCTAAACGCAAATGCCGACGCTATGTCGCGTATGGTCGCCAATGACGAAAGCGAGTAAGATACCGTCGTCCGTTTTCGCGGCCTCGGTTTGCGAGAGGTATGGCATTGTTGGGTGCTGCGTTGGCGGGGGACCGAGGGGTACTTGTTGACAGATGAAGTGGGAGCAATGCGTCGAGCTCCTGTGATTGTTGTGTGCAGCAAGTTCGAAGACTGTGCCGCACAGTTTTGTGGGGAGGTGTTGGGCTCGACGCGCCGTCTGCAGCGACGACAGTGGCGCCAGCGGGACTGGGCTACGTGAATAACGGCCGGTTTCAGCACGCTGTGTGTGTGTGTGTATTTGTGTACGCGTTTGCTTCCGGTGTCCCGTTCTGGGAATTGTTTTGGTCGCGCACACGTGCGCCCGCCGGTGGCTCCTTACCCTCTCCTACGAGGTCGAGAAACGGCCGTCGCCCCCTCCTTCACGGCCGAGAGACACTGCTGGCTAACCTTTGCGGCAGCCTTTGTCGGCGGCTGCGGCGGGGGGGAAGCGTGGCGGCGCAACCAGGGGACGGAGGCCCCTAAATCGGTTGTCGGCGGAAACGCGTCTGTTTGCATTGTCAAGTTCGCTCAAAACCGACAGCGGACCGACAACGAAAGGGAGTCCATCATGGTGCGAAACGGCTCCGACTTGACAGCGAGAATATTGTGTATATCACCTTAGTTGCCGCCAAAGGACTCCTAATTCCACGGAACGATGGGTGAACAAAATACACAAATCGACCATCTGTGCGTGGGAGGACCGGCGAGAGTGTGAATGTCCCGCCTTTTTGTCACGGGTGGAGGATCGGCGAGAGGGTGATGTTCCGCCCTTTTGTGGGCGGGTTTCGTCAAGAAATGTGATTGGCGATGTTCGAACAACCAAGTTTCCCCAGATAGGTACCTGGGGAATTGAAAATGTATAAAATGTGGCTTCAGTGTGCTTCTAAAGGAGAGACTCCTGATAACCTGCAATGTAAATAAAATCGTCTATCTTGTCTGGCAGTAACCGGCTGCATCTTATTCCGCACGTTGCTGGAGAGAAGAACAACTTCGGAGACCATCCCGAGGTACGAACCACAGTGCACTAAACATATCTCTACCAAATGTGGGCCGGGCGTTTAGGTCTTTAAAAGCGGGCCCCGGAGCCGGAAAAATGGTTCTGGGCTAAGGTCAGGTGCTATGCATCTTCGGCTATGCCGAGTAGGGGCCTCCTCTATAGTGTTCGCCACTTCCACCTTTCTGTTTTTTCTCTTTTTGCTGCTTAATGTGTCTCTAGTGCCGAAACATGATGTAATGTAAATTTCTGTACATAAACTTCAAGTATTCCCTTTATCCCTGCATCTTAACTCATCGTGAGACCGTCTCCGACGGGGTAACCCAGGGTGCGAAGAAAAGCTTCAGTCTTCCAGTTGAACAAACCGTCTCGGGCGGGGCACCCGTGGTGCAAGGAAGGAGGAGAACCTGAACATTACTGAGTTCCTCTCGCGTACATGTCTGCAGAAGCTCTGTCACTACGCCTAAGAGCGTTTCGTTTGCCCCGTGCCTGTTTTCGCCCGTTTCGATAGACCACAGAAGCCTAGCTTCTCAAACCACGAACTTTTAGACCGATAATAGTATGGCTGGCGCATATCAGTTCACATCCTCGCATTACCAGAAAAAAAAATACTAGAGTAACCTCTCGTACAATAAAGTAAGGTTACAGCAGTGAACATTTGTGATTCTTTTCGCATATTGTAGCGAAAAAGCGTTATGCAACCGCGGCAACCACCTGCATGCACAATCCGCGTTGATCTACGTACGTGAATGGACACTTTGCCGTGATCCTTGTGAAAAGTTTTCGACAAGGCTGCATGTTAGATGGTCTACAAGCAAGGAAACCTGGTTGATATTCCTGGCCTGTCTGGTAAGAACGATGACCGATACGCGTGGCACGTGATATGGCGCGGTAGCAAGCTATATCCACAGGTGATGACTCCGACACTAACAACTCTCATTGGCTGGGTTGCCGTGAGGAAGGCCTGCGCATTAGAGTTGAAATCAAGAGCGAAAGCCGCCGTGCGATGGCACAAAATTCGCTAATTGGACGAGAGTTGTCACGTGACCTTGTGATGCCGTCACAACCTGCCCGCCGCAGGTGGCAACCTGACCACCGGTTTGTGAGCAACCTGCCCCCCGCGGCACGTGGCTCTTAGATTAGTTATTTGTCGAGATAGGTGACGTGAACTTGTGACCGAATGAAATAAACAAATCAGAAAAATTAGGGAGAAATTTGAGCTCTGCACTAAAAGCACGACTCGACAGCGTTAATCGTTATTTGGTGGTTTCTTTCACAACCGCTAGCCCTGTCATGTTGCACACACTCACTGGGATACATCAGTCGGCATACTAGGCCACGTGACACACGAGAAGACACACAAGGTGGACGAAACGTGCCTCAATAGCCTAGGCGTATGGCGCGCCTCACTCACAACCAAAATGTCGTAGGTTTGATTCCGGACTAATTACCCCAGTTTTTTTAAGCTTAATTATTTACTTTAAATCCTTATCTACCGTGTTCTGCAACTTTATCGGCAAAGGTTTGAAAAATTCTCCCGCCACAACCGCTGGCTCGTTTGTGGTGAAACCGCGCACAAAGCTTCCTTATTGTTGTCCGTTTTAAGGCATGGTAAGTATAAAAGTGGTACTTACCAGGTTTGGTCACGCGTGATGCGAAACCAGAAGCACCCGTGTTGAGATCGAGCTGCCGTCATAGAATTTCTGCCGAAAGGTACTGGCGGCGCCATCTGGCATCGCTGAAGGAAAGCGCCGAGGCGAGCGCTGCAACGAGCGCGGCGGCTTGCTTTGAATTCGTCGTTCGGGCCATGTCGTCTCAGGTATCGCTGCTATAGAGCTTTACAATGCCGGCAATGTAAACCATAGACCGTTTCCTGGATTATCTATGACGATTTACGCAATAAAAGTAAACAGCATGCGTTAGTCTTCCCGAGCACTGTAGCAGAACGAGAACATTGCCTTTTCTCGGCATGCATGCTCTGTAATCGGAAGGGGAATATGCCGGCGTTTGAACAGGAAAACAATGATAAGTCAGTGGCGGTATAAGGTGTGAAACGAGAAAAAAGACGCTTTGTCGAGCTATTAGCAGGCGGAAGTTCGTGCTATAAAGTGCTCAGTTGTTTCAGTCCTCGAAGTGAGCGCCGGCAGCGTCGATACACCGCTGCAGCCTCTGGGCGTATTCCTCAAAGACGGCAGCACGCATCTCGTCAGTGATTGTGGTGAACTCTTCTGAGATGCGCTCTTTCAGTTCTTCGACACTGCCGATGCTTCCAGCGCGGTACACCATTGACTTGATGTAGCCCCACACGAAGCAATCGCAAGGCGTCAAGTCTGGCGAGCGTGGTGGCCACGGCATATTGGGGGATCCTCGCCCCATCCACCGACCTGGAAATTGCTCGTCTAGCCACTTACGCACTTTGGCAGCGTAGTGGGCAGGGGCACCATCTTGCTGGAACCTGCAAATCTCTTGCTGCATATAGCATTCAACCAGCTCCGGCAGGAATTCATCTTTCAAAATGCTTTGATAGGACTCAGCTGTTACTGTTTCTGGAAAAAAAAAACGGGCCGATCACTCCCTCACACCACATTCCACACCACAGAACGATGCGTGGGGAGTTCACCGCTCTCGTGTGGATGAAACGAGGGTTCTCCTTTGCCCAAAAACGAGTGTTTTGCCTGTTCACGCGCCCGTCAACATGAAAAACCGCTTCGTCACTGAAAAGCAAGAAGTCGAGGTGTCCACAGTCCGCATTGATCCGCTGCTGCTCAGACTGGCAGAATGCTACTCTCATGATCTTATCTGCCGGGCTTAGATTTTGGTGCACCTGCACCCTATAAGGCCGCCATCCCCTCTTTCTTAGAGCCCGGCTCACGGTCGACGAATGGACTCCAAACATCAGCCCAGCACGAGTGGAGGTCATATGGGGATCACTTTCAAACGCCCCCTCAAGTGCATCGCTAATCCCGTTGTGCCTCTTGTGTTTTTCACTTCTCACTTGCCTCAAGACCGACCCGGTTTCTTCGAATCTGCGCCGCCATTTAGAAACTGCGTAACTAGACGGTGGTCGACAGCGAAACTTCAGTTTGAACTGCTTGCGGACGTAGCTCGTGGAGTCCGACTTCATCAGCCACACTACTGCCTGCGCCTTCTCCTTGAATGTCGGCATAATGCAGCTCTCTACACTCCACAGCAGAACGAAGCAAGCACGACTGAGAAAGCAGGGAAGAATACTAAAATCCAGCACCACAAACCAGAATGCAAACCGAACTCTTCCGTTTCTCTAAATAGAGCCGCGAAAGCAGACGGCAGAAATACGACGAGACAATGGGCAACATACCTTTTATTGGTAAATCACCGTTAAGTCATTTAATTTGCTTACGATAGTTTTCAAAATGCGTTGGCCGAAAAATATTTCACGCGCTTAAGCAGACAACATGGCCCGAACGACGCATTCAAAGCCGCCGCGCACGTTGCAGCGCTCGCCTCGGCGCTTTCCTTCAGCGATGCCAGATGGCGCCGCCAGTACCTTTCGGCAGAAATTCTATGACGGCAGCTCGATCTCAACACGGGTGCTTCTGGTTTCGCATCTCGCGTGACCAAACCTGGTAAGTACCACTTTTATACTTACCATGCCTTAAAACGGACAACAATAAGGAAGCTTTGTGCGCGGTTTCACCACAAACGAGCCAACGGTTGTGGCGTAAGAATTTTTCAAACCTTTGCCGATAAAGTCGCAGAGCACGGTATAAAATTGACATTTCAGCCAAGCTGCGACCTCGCAGTCACAATTTTACTCTCGTTTCGATGTGTTTAATTACTGAGCTCAACGTGCGGTGCCACAACCCTAGCGACCAATACGGAAATAGTGGAACAACGCGCACGGCTTTTCCTCCGAACGTCCGCTTTAAGGCTGTCGTGTTAAAATGTGGTGCATGTCGATGTTGGCACCGTCACAGCATAGCGGATACCAGCTACTGCAGCTAGCAGAAGACAATACGGACCGACAATTGCAAAGAAATCGACGCAAACAAACACAAGACTGCGACTTGCGACCTTGATGGGCACTCGCGTGCTGCGCTCCGTTTGGAGCGTGTCGCCTTTTGGCGAGGGTGGCTTGCGGAGTTTAGCGCCGTTAAGAGAACAACGCAGTGTACAGTCGCGAGTAAAAAAGATTAGCACATATGACGGAACACCGGAGCGCCAGAATGACAACGCGTGGCGCTGCGGGCGAAGAAGAGGCTGATAAAGGAGTGCCGGGCCGTTCCCATTCTGCAGTATTACGGGGGTTCAGGGGAATGTCACGGCCCAGCAAAATTTATTTTTCTGTCTTACCCTCTCTCTCTTTTCTAATGCAGCCTTGCTCCCGCAGGCAACTGGTGAAGAATAGGGTATCTGTTTGTTTTTTTCTTGTTTGGCAGTTATTTTGGCGAGCAGCCTCAGCCGTGCTGTGGAAGGATGACTGTGAAAGAAGAAACAAGTGACTGAAATAGCATAGTTTACTGGATGTTGCCTAAGCGATAGACCAAGCGAAGAAAAACGGTGATATCGTTCACCATATTCGCGATGGGCGATAGCAGGTGTTATAAAATAGACCCACGCACTACAGATCTCGCCAGAAGGAAAAAAGACATGGCGCGCGTCAGCTTCGCTACAAGAGCGGAAATCCTGACATTAGTACAGGAGGGCAGGTCCCGGAGAAGCAATGCTGCCGAGGTAGGGTGCGCAGTAGGGATCGTAACCCGCAATGTGCGTGCCTTCCAAGAAGAAGACAGGATTGGCGACGCGGAGCGTAGCGGACGTCCATGGGCCCTGAGGAGCAAGATCGGCTGATCATTCCCGCCGCCTTCCGCAGCCCTCATATTACCGCTGCCGAGATACAGCAGGAACTGGGCCTCCAGGGGAGTCTCTTTGTGGACGATTAGGAAACGCTTTCGGTCAGCCGGACGGTATAGTCGCGTCGCTTGTCGGATGCCACTTCTCACTGCACATCAGAAACGACTCCGTCTCGACTTTGCCGCAAGCCACCTCACTTGGACTGCAGAACGAACAGCAACTGGAATGATTCAAGAGCGCCTACGCACGGCCCTCAAGAGCAGCGTGCTCATCTTCCCAACGCCGCCGTCAACACAGGCTCTCGGGACTGCGGTACAACGCAAAGCAGTCACCAGACGCTATTGTTGTCGCCGTCACAGCAACCCCGACCGCAACAGAGGACGCGTTCAGGGCGGACGATTACCACCGCTCTCCCTCGCACACGCGAACAAAATCGGCGGCCACACTCCTGCCTGGCGGCAACCCCCTTCCCTCTCCCGCTACAACGAGGCCCGACGGTCCGGCAAACGCCTGTCCTCAACGTAATAATCACCAACGCCGCTTCATCATCATCATCATCAGCCTGACTACACCCACTGCAGGGCAAAGGCCTCTCCCATGTCTCTCCAATTAACCCTGTCCTTTGTCAGTTGCCGCCACTGTATCCCCGCAAACTTCTTAAGCTCATCCGCGCACCTAACTTTCTGCCGTCCCCTGCTACGTTTGCTTTCTCTTGGAATCCACTGCGATACCCTTAAGGACCAGCGGTTATCTTGCCTTCGCATTACATGCCCTGCCCAAGCCCATTTCTTCCTCTTGATTTCAAATTTCAATTTCAACGCCGCTTACAAGCCGCTAAACAGGTTCCCCTTGCCCGAACTGTCGCCCGAAGTGCTGCGCGCTTTTCGGGGCCTCCCTAACAAGGTAAGAACACTGGGTCACCCACGATCCTTTATCACCCAGCCGGCAGAATGGCAAACTACCTGACCACTACCAAAGATGCCATTGCTGCACAGCTCTCAAAGCTGCCCGGAGTTAAGGCTGTGTGCGCGAACCTCCGCCGTAATGTTGACATGTATCCTTCGGCTGATCTCGACCCCCTCCTTGGCACTGACACCCTTTGCGGCATCAAAGTCCGCGCCAACGAAGCTGGCGGACGCAGCTGCAGTGGCCGCGTTTTCCGTGTCGGCCGCTCGATCACAGACGACGAAACCGCTGCAGGCATCCGAAGCAAAGTCCCTGTGCTAGGCTGCTTTCGAAGCGGCGACGACGTCATTGTTCGGTTCGCGGGCTGTAAACCGCCCGCAGAAATATCGCTTTTTAAGCTTCGTCGCCCAGTTCGCCCACTGCAGTCCCTTCGATGCGCCACCTTTGGTCATGCGACTGCAGCCTGCACAGGGAAACCTCGCTGGTGCGCTGTGGCGGTGATCACCACACATCGCAATGCGATGCGCCCAAATCGCATTGCGTCAACTGTCGTGGAAGGCGCGCTGCCACCGAGCCTCGCTGGCAGGAAGAGCGTCGCATTGCCATTGCCCTCGGACCTTCTACCAAGCCACTTACGAGACAAGAAGCTCTCAAGGCCATCCGGCAAACAAAAGACAAGTCTTCTACCAACGCTGGCCTGCAAGACAACGTCACACCTCCGTGCGAGGCTGCATGTAACTCAGGAGCACCTCCGCCTGCAACACGCGCCGGCGCTGCACCTAACTATGCTCCCGCTCCATCTTCAGACGCTCGCTGCTTCCGCGACACCGTCGTTGGGCACACAGCCCCTCCCCTCCCATCTCGTGCTCAGCATGACCAACGTGACACGGTCATCGCGGCAATGACCTCCGCTGTGCGAGCTCTAAAGCGCTAACCTCATGAGCCGATAATTCGCGGCGACGCGCCGCGCGATGGCATCGCGCGATGAGCTAAGGGCCGCCGAACCACTGTCGCTCATCCCATCGCCCAGTTTCTGGGTTTGCAGAAAATTTCGCCCATCGCCCGGAAGGGCCGTGCGAGACTAGCCAATGACGGTAGGTCTTGCGCGTGCGCAACTTCCGATCCGTTTTGCGCGCGAAAGTCGTCGTTTTTTTTCAGCGGAGCAGCAGCCGACAAACCCCTCACCGTGGCAGGTTTGCAATAATTTAATGAAAGCCTCATTAATGAGGTTGAAGAGGAAAGGGTGCTGTGGGATATGTTCCAAGTCGCAAAAGCGCCGAGATGTCGCCTGGCGCCGCATCGCAGGGTCCCTCGGGTTTTTATTGTGTTTTATCTTGTATGGAGCCTTAGGAACGTTGTTCTACGCGTTAATTAACGCAAAATGACTGAACGCTGAAGTGGCCCCAGTCGAGCAAAAGTGAAAACGCGCCGCTCCGACGCCGAGTCCCGTCGCTTCGTGCGGTTGGCGCCAGCGGTGGGCGACGGCGTCGTCATCGCGCGACGCATCGCGAAGGAATATCGTCTCATTCGGTTACCGCTTAATGGAAGAGATCCCAGACTCCTCTCCACCGCGTCAATTGTGCGCAGCGGGACTCGCCGCACAAGAGTCACTGCTTTGCGATGGCTAGAAAGCAACCTATGTGTCGGCCGCGGATCCTTCAATGGAACCCTCCGCCGCCGACAAGCAGAACTAGCCTCCTCTCTCCCACTCAGGTCCTCTGATGTGCTCGCACTTCAAGAGACCTACGCCGCAGAGGGAGAAGTGAGCCCACCTGGCTACGTTGGATACACCAGTGCCACGGAGTGCGCGAGTGATTATACGTGCGCGGATTCTCCATGCACCAAGCCCTCCCGCCCGCGTGGCTCTCCTCGTGCGGCAATCTAAGTGCGTGCATCTCTTCCGCACTCCCTAATACCCGCGAACGACTTACTCGTCGATAGTGTAGAGTGTGTTGCTCTCACAGTGCGTATGCGTGGTTGTGAGACCTCAGTCGCTTCTGTGTATGTGCGGCCGAACAATCCTCACTGGGACGTTCGCTTTGTTGCTCACCTGTGGGCACGCCTGACTCCCGATCATGTCAGGTGCGGTGACTTCAACACGCATCATGCTGCTTGGGGCTGCCGCACTACCACACGACAAGGTAGCCGCCTAAGCGATGCCATCTGTGCCACTGGTTCTCAATGACCCAACGCACAGCTAGCTCTGGGTAAACACCCTTCAGCTACCGACCTCACTCTTGTCTCTTCACACTGCAACTACGATTGGTGCACTACTCCTGACACTGAGGGTTCTGACCACCTCGTTATCGAGATCACCCCTCCCACCATCGCTCTTCCTGCCAGAAAGACTTATTCCGTCGTTAACTGGTCACAATTCCGACAGCTCTGCGCGGAGGAATCCAACAACGACGACTTCTTCGCACACATTTCCTACTGTGCGAAGTCGTCCACTACTCAGTGCAGTGTGGTGCTCCAGTGCCGGACATCAAACTGCTCAACCTGCGCGCTGCCCGTCGCAGAGCCCAAGGCACAGACAAGCCGGAACACTGGACTGTGTATAACCGTCTTGTGTCGCCGCCATGCACTCCAAGCGCCTACGCCAGGGCCGGATTAAGAAAAATGGGGGCCCTGGGCTAATGCGCATGTAGGCTTTCCCTTTACAGCCCTCCTCCCCCCTGCTACACTACTGGAATATATCCAATATTTGATTTTAATTCCACCAAATTTAAAAGAGCGAAGTGCGATCAATGGGATTCATGCAACAGTAACGCATTATTAGTTTTAGAGCGCACAGAACACAAACGCGACTCTTGGAACGCGCGACACGTGTCTGTCCGTAGCCGAGCGCCGATCGTCATGGAAGAGCCACGTGGGCCTACCGACAACATGCTGGGCTGCATAGCAGCGCGCGCCGCCTCCTCTCCTCTTTCAGTGACGCCGTACACAAACAAAGCCACCACACAAGCCGACAGACGGGTTTTCGTTCGCAGCACTGTTTTAATGCTAACGCATGAAAGACAAGCAGACTGAGCTAGCTTCCCACAGTTGAGCTGGGTACTCCGGCAGCGACTACGAAATAGAAACCCTCGTTAATTATTGCCCCGAGAGGGTAATAGTAAAGGTTAAAATTATCTTTATTTCACGAAGAACTTTTTCTACAGCCTTCGTGTGGCACATTTGAATAGCAGAATTTAAGTCCTGGCTGAATGGTTAGCGCGGTCGGCTGCTGAGTCGAGTACCCGGGCTCAAACCCAGCCACACGGCGGCCGCGTTTTGATGTAGACGAAATGCAAAAAGGCGCCCGTGTGCTGTGTGATGTCAGAACACGTCAAAGATCCCCATGTGGTCGAGGTTATTACTGAGCCCTTCACTACGGCACATGTTTCTCTCTTTTCATTCACACCTTCCTCTCTCCCCTCAAGACGCGGTTGAGGTGTCCACCTAGTAGTGCAGCAGCTGCTGCGCCTTTTATTTCTCCAAAAATTGAAAATTTTAAACTGGCTCTACGAAACCAATCCGAAGAAAAAAGAACGAACAAAATAAATAGGCTCGGCCGCGGCGGTCGCATTTCGCGAAATGCTAGAGGCCCGTGTACTATGCGATATCAGCGCACTTTAAAGCACCGGAGGTGGTCGAAATTATCCACAGCCTTCCACTACGGCGTCCCGCATAGCCGGACTTGATTTGAGACGTTAAACAAGATAAACGAGTGTTTCGCTTTCCTAGTGGCCGCCGGAGCACGAAGTGAAACTGTGAGTCTTCCAGGAAGCCATAGTCGGATACAGCTTAAGCATTCGTTTCGTTTCTATCGAACGTGCTCGCACGCGCATTCGTTTCGTTTCTATCGAACGTGCTTGCACGCAGATTCGTTTCGTTTCTATCGAACGTGCTCGCACGCAGGGGCATACGTTCACGTCTTCGGTGTGTCTCGTGCGTGTCCTCGCGTTCCTTCTCGCGTTCGTGCTTTTCTTTCGAGCCGTTCCTTCGTGTGGACCTGTGTAATCGTGTGTAGGCCCCTGTGAGGACATCTGTGTAACCCCCCCTCACAGGCCTCTATGGCCTGCGACATGGCCTTCTCAAATATCGACTACTGCATACCTTGAACGGTCCCTCCATCATCATGGATGAAGACGCCGCCCTCCACGTTCTTGACGAGGATGGCATAAGAGCCCGCCTCTCCCGACACAGGCGAGCCAACAGTCTTGGTTGCTCGCGTATGCTCCGCAAGCTTATTGCCGAAGCCAACGCCACACTACAGCGGCAGGAAGAAGCCATCCGAATCGTCAGCGCGGCACAGAAATCCCCGCCACCCACTGACTCGCCATCGTCTCCTAGTGATCATCAGGAGACCTTCCAAGCCAGCGCGTCATCATCACTCGCCACGCCCGACCCTCCCAAGCTCCGGCGTTTCGACAGTGCCACGCCTGTAACCAGCGGAGAAGGGAGCCAACTTCTCCAAACTACAGCTGTGCCAGACTCCAACCGTCTCTCGCCTCAACACGAGCACTCCTCCACCGCTTCTGACCTTGCTGAGGTGGATCCAAGCCCCATTCACTCTGTGGCCGATGAAATTACCACTCCTGCCACGCAGACTCGCATCGCCGTAACTGGGACGCAAACCAGCCCTCCATGGGGGAAAGGTGACTCACCTCCAGCTCCAGTCACAACAAACGCCCCCCCGAACACGGTTGAGGATGCCTTCACCGAAGAAGATTATGCCCGTACCTCTCGAGCTGCTGGCAACAACAGAAAGCAGGGCGCCCCCCTCAACAATGGGCCTCCTCCTCCTCCCGTCACTGCTGCAACAAAGCCAGGGGGTGAGCACTCTTGGGCTGCACAAAAGCCATCCCGAAACGCTCCACGACGCCGCATTCAAGTCCTGCAGTCTGCTCCTTTCGCCCCCTCGGCTGCGCGCTTCTCAGCACCTGCAAAGAGGCCAAACAAGCCCAAGTTTCCAACTGTCCTCTTCTTCCCAGCAGGCAGAATGGACAACTTTTTGTCGACAACTAAGGACGCAATCGCTTCAGAACTGTCACGACTTCCTGGAGTAAACGCCGTACGAGTTAATCTCCGCCGCAACGTCGTCGCTATCGACGCACAGCCAACCGCAGACCTAGAGCCCTTTCTCAACATCAACGCCATATGTGGTGTGAAAGTGCGCGCTAAAGAAGCTGGCGGCAACACGTGCACAGGCCGAATTTTTCGCGTCGACCGCAACCTCACGCCCGAAGACATCATGGCAGGAATAGAGAGCAAAGCTCCCGTCCTTTCCTGCACTCGCAATGGAAACGACATTATCCTTCGCTTCGCTGGGACCCAACCTCCAAAAGAAGTCTCCCTATTCAAGCTTCGCCGCGCTGTTCGCGCCTGTCTTCCCAGACCACTTCAATGTTTTCAGTGTGGCAGGCTCGGCCACGCTACCGCTTCGTGCACACATGAACCGCGATGCTTGCGCTGCGGACTGGACCACCACACCTCCCAATGCAGTTCACCCAAGCCCAAGTGCGTCAACTGCCGCGGAACACATGCATCCACAGAACCTCGCTGCCCCCGATGGCAGGAAGAGCGACGCATTGCGATCGCAATGAGTGCGTCCGGGCATCGCCTAACCAGACAGCAGGCTACGCAAGCAGTGCGTGGAAATCAAGGGAAAATTGACCCAGCCCCCGGACACCAGGCCGATGGTGCAGCCTCTGAAACTGTGAGCCGCACTGCCCGTCCATCCAATTCACCTGCAGCTCCAGAAGAGACTGCAACTGCACCAACAGGCGCCCCTCCTTTCTTGCCAGGAGGCCGGTCCTTCCGAGACACCCTCGTGGGTACAAAAACACCCACACCTGCACCTGCAAAACCGCGTCCACAACCTGACCACCGCGACGCAGTTATTGCTGCACTCTCTGCTGCTGTGCGCGCCCTTATGGACGAGCTCCCACCCGCCTCCCCAGCACGACAACTGTGCGCGGCGGCTCTCGCCGCACATCAGGCACTCCTGCATAACGGCTAACAACCCACCTGTGCCCCGGCCGCGGATACTTCAATGGAACTGTCGTTCCCTCCGCCGCCGACAAGCCGAACTTGCCTCCTCTCTTCCTCTCCGCTCCTTCGATGTGCTCGCACTACAGGAGACCTACGCGGCAGAGGGAGAAGTGAGTCTGCCTGGCTATGTGTCTTACACCAGTGCCACAGAGTGCGCGGATTCTCCCTCACTGACCCCACTCATCCACCTGGCGCACCACGCGCTGCAATTTATGTGCGTGCCTCTCTCCCTCATTCCTGTGAATGACCTACTAGTTAGCAGTGTCGAGTGCGTCGCCGTAACAGTTCGCATGAGTGGTTGTGACACCTCCGTTGCGAGTGTGTATGTGCGACCAACCAACGCTCATTGGGACGTCAGCTTCGTCGCCCACCTCTCCGCACGCCTCACTCCCGATCGACTCATTTGCGGTGATTTTAACACGCACAATACAGCTTGGGGATGCCGCTCCACCTCAGTAAACGGCCGCCGCCTCTGTGATGTGATTTACACCGCCGGACTGCTAGTTCTGAATGACGGTAGCCCTACACACATCGCACCGGGCAAACGCCCCTCTGCCATCGACCTGACCCTTGTTTCACCGCAGTGTAGTTACAACTGGTGCGCCTCTCCTGACACCGAGGGCTCTGATCACCTCCCCATCGAGATCACCCCCCTTGTCGCTGCTCCACCGCCCAGAAAAACCTACGCTGTTGTGAACTGGAGCAAATTTCGACTGCTCTGTGCATCGGATTCCAGCCACAACAACAACTTCTGTGCCCACATTTCCCATTGTGCCAACCTGTCCACTGTGAAGTGCTCAGTGCAGTGCGGTGCTCCAGTGCCTGACATTAAACTTCTCAACTTGCGCGCTGCCCGTCGCAGAGCGCAACGCAGAGCTCGACGCACAGGCAAGCCTGAACACTGGACTCTCTACAATCGCTTAGACGCAGTGTGTCGCCGCCACTCCAAGCGCCTACGACGCCAAAGCTGGGCCAGACTCTGCCGCTCTCTTGACCAGCCTGGCTCTCCTGCTCGTGGCTGGCGTATTCTTTCTGCCATGCTCAACCCTAAAACTCCACATCTCCCAGTACTGGCTATTGCTGTTTCCCTTGGCATTTCGAATTTCGCGTTAGCCAACCTCCTGGCAGACAACTTCGCTCCATCTGTGCGACATACGACTCCTCCTGTCGTTTCTGTTCGCTTCACCACCATCTCAGCTCGTATAGCCGATGATGTTCTAGCCTTGTGCATGCAAGACTTCACCATACATGAGCTAGAGACGTCCCTTTCCTCTCGGAAACGTAGGAGTGCCCCAGGCCCAGACGGAATAACTTATCAGATGATAAGGAATTTAGATACTAAAGAACGCGGTCGTCTCCTTGCAGACTTCAACTTCTTTTTCGCTAACGGAAATTTGCCCAACGCCTGGCGCACTGCTACAGTTGTTCCCGTGCTCAAAAAGGGCAAACCAGCTAACAACTTTCATTCCTACCGCCCTGTCTCTCTAACCTCTGTGCCTGGCAAACTTATGGAATCCCTTGCACTCAACCGCCTCGAGTGGATTGCCGAAGCGACCCAAGCTCTCGCACCGGAACAGAGCGGCTTTCGTGCCTCTCGCTCTACTGCTGATTGCATCTCTGAAGTAGTTGCATTCCTCGAACAAGCTCGACACAATATGGAGGGCGCGTATCTTTTGCTTTTGGATGTCAAAAGCGCTTTTGACTCCCTCTCTCATGCCTCCATACTTGACGCTGTACGCGCTCTAGGCGTGACGGGAAGGCTCTTCCGCTGCATCCAATCCTTCCTGACTGACCGCTCCTTCCAAGTCAAGGCAGGTGACGCCCTCAGCACTCCTCGCTCCCTCACTTCTGGTGTCCCACAAGGCAGCGTTCTCAGTCCATTTCTTTTCAATCTTGTGTTGGCTAGGCTTCCGCGATGCATTCCATCTCTCCCTCACCTCCGTTTCCGCGTCCGCGTCTGCATATACGCTGATGACATTGCCCTTTACTGCCGCGGCCCCACAGTACAGGGACGAGCCGTTCGTGCTCACCTTCAACTTGCTCTTTATGCCGTTCGAGATTTCCTCTCATCTGTCGGCCTAACCCTATCGCCCACCAAAACTGAAGCTCTCGTCTTCCACCCTCGACCTTATGCGCGGAGGCTAATTCCTCCCCTAACACTCGACGGCATCAACATACCTTGGAAGATTACTGCTCGCTACCTGGGCTTAACAATCGACACAAAACTCTCTTGGCTTCCAGCTGTGACTCGCCTAAGGAAGCAAGCGAAGCAAGTGGCTGCTGCAGCTAACAAACTATTAGCTAAAGGCGACGGTTGTTCACCCACCCTCGCACTCCGCTTCTACAACGGCATTTCAGTCGCCCGGTTTCTATACGCCCTCCCTTACTTGAATTTGAGACCTCGCCTCAGGCACTCCATCGATGCTGACCAGCGCAATGCAATCCGCAGCTTCTTGCGCCTACCGCACTTCTCACACGTGGCTGCCACATATGCAGAATCTGGTACCTACCCTGTCTCCCTCCGCGCCCAGCGCGTTGCTTTGCATGCGATTGCGCGCATGAGAAACACATCCAGCACGGATTTGCTTATCTCCCGCATCCACGCAGCGCCTCATTCAAAAATGGGACGCACACTTCGATTCTTCGACACCCACATCGCGGATCCACCTCCCCGGGCAGCTCTACCATGCCCCCCCCCCCCCCCCCCACCGCTTTGTGCCTCTAAATGTCCGCATCGACATTCCCGGCATTAGAGCTAAGCGGAACACGCCCCACTGCGCTCTCCGGCAAGAAGCCGCTGCCCTAATTGAAGAAGAGCTTCGTGAGAGCACGCATGTATATACAGATGGATCGGTTCTCGAAAACGGCTCCTCTGTCACCGCAGCTAGTGTCATTCCCAGTCTCCGCCTAACGAAGCAGCGCCGAATTCCGTTTCGCGCATTTTCCACAACAGCTGAACTCGCTGCACTCAACTTGGCTGCGGATTCTATCCTGGAAACCCCAAGCCTCCGACGCGTCGCTATTTTATGCGATTCGAAAGCAGCTCTCATGCTCCTAAAGCAACGTGTGCACCACCTACCTATCGTCCGGGCACTAGACCGCAAGCTACGCGCTGCTCAAGACCGCGGCGTCTCTATTTCCCTACACTGGCTCCCTTCACATGTTGGCATTAGCGGCAACGAGCGGGCTGACCAGCTAGCGAAGTCTGCACACGACGCAGACGTTCCTTTCTCGTCCGACGTCATCGCATTCGACGTCGCACGCTTGGCAATACACGAGTGTATCCTTAAAAAGCATCCCGACAGTCGCGTCGCCTCAGGAAGCCCCCCCCCCCCCCCCCCCCCCCCCCCAGCTGATTCACTTCAGTGACTTCGACATTCGTGAGCGCGCGACTCTCCTTAGAATGCGCATAGGTTGTGTTTGGACAGCTGAGCGCCTTTTCCGCCTCCGCGACACTGGCACTCCTTTCTGCCAGAATTGCGGATCCATTGAGACCCTTGTGCATATCCTCTGTGACTGCCAGTCTTTCGATGCCCCGCGACAGACTCTCCGCGATGGCTTTCGCGATCTCGGTTTTCCATGTACATGTCTGAATGACATTCTCTTTCCCAAAGGACCACGCGACGAAATTCGCCGTGCATTCAAGCTGGTCCTTGCATTTTTCGACCAGACGTGCTTACGAGCACGACTCTAAAACTATTTTCACAGCGCGCATTTCTGCCCGCTCTCGCTCGCCAGGCCACCGCCTCGGCGCGCCGCTTCCACGGCTCCTGCGCGCCGCTTCCACGGCTCCTGAGCGCGTCTCCGTTCGCATGGGATTCGTCCAATCTCTCCTCCAATGAGAGGCCGCGCCTCCCCGGATGCCCCGCGCCCTCTTCTGGCATTTCTCTCTCGGTGCGCGATGCGGCCGGTTCGGCCGCTCGCTCGCCTCGTCGACCACGCACCCCGCTTTCACCGCGGCGCCTACAGGCCCTGGCCGTACTCGTTCCGGGCAGCGTCTGATTCGCTCTCCCTACTTGAGACCCGCGTTCCCCTGGTCTCGCGTCTTGTTCTGCCCTTGGCCATGCATCACCTGCCTTTCACCCGGACCCTTTACATCACTATCCTGTATATCCCTTCTCCCCAACGAGGCGCAACGGCGGTGATTTCCTCACTTAGAGGAGACAGTTGAACGCGCCTCGACCCCTCTTCCTACATCATCATCAAGAACCTCGCCTCGCCTCGGATACAGCTCAAGTCTGCAGTGAAGCTCCGCCCACATTCAGCCTCCGCGCACAGAATTCCTCTACGACGAAAAAGCAGTCCGCTGCTTAAACGTTTCTTGTTACCTAGACAAGAAGCTTATCACAAGAAAAAAAATTATGAACTCTAGAATTTTGATACGTGGATTGTTTCTTTCATATGGCCAAACATTAAAAAGCTGATTTCGGTTACTGTTGCGATTGGACAGCGGAGTAATGTAAGACGCCGCGGACAGCGGTCCAACGTTAGCAACTGCTGTTTTTTTTTAAGTTAATTGTATCCTACTATAGCACAGCCTGACTTGTTTTTCGACTAGGTAAAGTTAAAAAAAAACGCGGTGTTGTATAAAACAATTCTGACAACCAAATGCAATATCTGTACGAAACTTGAACTCGAACAATCCACCGGTGAAACTGAGCGAAGCATACTACTGCACGCGTTTATTTCCTCAACTGTCTTTATATGATACTTGCACAAGTAGACGCCGCTTCAAACGCTGCTGCGCATTCTGGTTTCGTTTGTCTACCCTGCTCTGACACTAAAGCGTTCCGTTTCCTTCCATTTGTAAGGCACGCAAAAGGCGCAATGCAAGTATTTTTTCACATCGAGCACCGCATTGCACCTCAGCGGATATATTTGTGTTTTAACAATTACTGGATTTTTTAGCGGATTAAGAAAACAGCTCCAGCGGAACGCTTGGCGCCGAGGCGGGAGTGCCGCCTCGCAGCTCTGTAAAATTGGATGTTATGCCGACGCCAGGATTCTCAAACACACTACACCTTCAGACGCCACTGGACGGGGGGGGGGGGGGGGGGGGGGGGGCGATTGACAGGAAAACACGAAAACCCTTCTGCAATCCGTAAGCAAATGCACATCATCGCTTCGTAAAGAAGGCGGCCCCGCCGGGGTGGCGAGGAATTCCTGTTTTTGCAGCTGGTCAAGCTCCCCCCAACTGATTAGGCTAAACGAAGTAATATTGGGGGGGACCCGACTCCTCGTTCTAGTTTTCTCGCTTCATACGTGCCGCTCGAAGTTCCATTGCCCGGGGTTCCATATACTAAGCAGATTAGAATGAATGGGCCCCCGCTGTCGTAGGTGAGGCCCTGGGCTGCAGCCGCCTTAGACCCCCCCTTAATCCACCGCTGGCCTACGCCGCAAAAGTTGGGCCCGCGACCGGCGTGGCTCCCCTGCTCGCGGCGGGCGCATTCTTGCTGCCCTCCTCGAACGCCACACCAGCCAGTTCTGGCTATCGCTGTATCCCGTGGGATTTCCAACTTTGTGTTCCCCAATCTCCTGGCAGACAACTTCGCCGCAGCCCTGAGTCACTCCACATCTGCTGTTGCTTCCATTCGGTTTGGTTTATAGGGGTTTAACGTCCCGAAGCAACTCAGGCTATGAGGGACGCCGTAGTGAAGGGACCCGGAAATTTCGACCACCCGGGGTTCTTGAACGTGCACTGTCATCGCACAGAACACGGGCCTCTAGAATTTCGCCTCCATCAAAATTCGACCGCCACGGCCGGAATCGAACCCCCGTCTTTCGGGCCAGCAGCCGAGCGCCGTAACCACTGAACCACCGCGGCGCGGCTGTCGCTTCCATTCGTTTTGCCATTGTCTCAGCAGATATAGCTGATGACATCTTGGCTTTGGGTATGCAGGACTTCACCATCCATGAGTTAGAAAGGTTCCTTGCCTCTCGTAAGCGTAGGAGCGCCCCACGCCCGGACGCAATCACTTATCAAATGATAAGGAATTTAGATTCCGAAGAACGTGGTCGTCTCCTCTCAGCTTTCAATCTCGTTTTCGCCAGCGGAGATATACCCGTCGCCTGGCGCACTGCCACAGTCGTTCCTGTACAAAAAAAGGGCAAACCACTTGACAACATTAACTCTTACCGGCCAGTCTCCCTAACTTCTGTGCCTGGAAAGCTTGGAATCCCTCGCACTCTATCGCCTCGAGTGGATTGCTGAGGCGACCCAATCTCTCGCACCAGAGCAGGACGGCTTCCGTGCCTCTCGCTCTACTGCTGATTCAATCTCCGAAGTTATTTCACTCCTGGAACAAGCTGGACACAAAAAGGAGGGCGCTTATCTTCTACTTTTGGATGTCAAGAATTCCTTCGACTCCCTCTCTCATGCCTCTATATACTCGATGCTGTCCGCTCTCTTGGTGTGGCGGGAAAACTTTTCCGCTGCATACAAGCCTTCCCAACCGACAGCTCCTTCCAAGTCAAGGCAGGTCACGCCCTCAGCACCCCTCGCTCCCTCACTTCTGGTGCTCCACAAGGAAGCGTTCTCAGCCCATTTCTCTTTAACCTTGTCCTCGCTAAACTTCAGGAACACACCGAGCATAGACGTCTTGATCATCTCCCGCCTCTTCGCAGCACCGCATTCAAAAATGGGACGCACCCTTAGACTCTTCGCATATCGCGGATCCGCCTCCCAGGGCGGCTCTGCAATGCCCCCCGCACCACTCTGAAAATACGTGTTGACATTCCGGGCATCAGAGCTAAGCGAAACACACCCCTCCGTGCTCTCCGACAAGAGGCCGCTGCTCTAATTGATGAACTCCGTGAGAGCGTCTACACAGACGGGCCAGTCCTTAACAGCGGCTTATCTGTCACCGCAGCTATAGTGCGTTATCCCTGGTCTCCGCCTAACGAAGCAGTGCCGAATCCCGCTTCGTGCCTCTTCCACCACAGCTGAACTTGCCGCACTTAACTTGGCCGCAGATTCTATTCTGAAATCCCCAAGCCTTGGTTGCGTCGCTATTTTATGCGATCCTAAGGCAGCTCTTATGCTCCTACAACAACGGGTACATCATCTACCTGTTGTCCGGGCACTTCTGCGCTCTGCCCAAGACCGGGGGGTCTCTATTTCGCGCCACTGGCTTCCATCACGCGTTGGCATTAGCGGCAGTGAGTGGGCACACCAGCTGGTTGAGTCTGCACACGATTAAGACGTTCCTATCTCGTCCGACGTCATTGAATTCGACGTCGCACGTTTAGCTATACATGTGCGTATTCTCTCTGAGCATCCCGACAGCCGCGTCTCTTCAGGCAGCCCCCCTCAGCTTTGGGGAATTTGGCACTTACGAACGCGCAACCCTCCTTAGGATGCGCATAGGCTGCGTTTGGACAGCCGAGCGCCTCTCACGCCTCCGTAGCATTGGCACTCCTTTCTGCCAGGATTGCGGTTCCGTAGAAACACTTTCACATCTTTGTGATTGTCAGTCCCTTGACGCTCCTTCAGACTCTCCGCGATGGCTTTCGCTGACTCGCTCTCCCTTGTGCTTGTCTCAATGATACGCTCTTTCCTGGAGACCCACGCGACCAAATACGTCGCGCATTTAACCTTGTTCTCTCATTTCTTGAGCAGTCGTGCTTACGAACGCGCTTCAGAACAAATTGTCCCCAGCGCGCATTCGAGCCCGCTCTCACTCGCCAGGCTTCCGGCTCGGCGCCGCCGTTTTCCCGCGGATGCGTACGACTCTGCTGGCTCGGGATTCGCCCAACTTCTTGTCCAATGAGGGGCCGCGCCTTCCCGGAGGCATCCCCCTCTCCCCGCAGTTGTCATCCGGCGCGCGCTGAGGCTAGAGTGTACTAGAACTTTTGAGTGGCGCGACCGAAGCCGGCGCGCCTTGCATACCAGCGTCCCCTTTCTTGAAGAAAGTAGCGGTGGCGCTGGCGTCGTACACTCTTGAAGCAAGTTGGCGTTTTCCGACCTGTATGCGTGTGTGTGCGTGCGCGCATGCGAGCTCTATCGCAGATTTGTGACTCAAATGGAAAGAAAACAGCGTTTAAATCACTGTTATGCGCCCGGGTGCAAGACTGGGCACGCTCGCACGGTCCAAGGCCGCAAGGTATCGCTTTTTATAGCCCCAAGAGATGAAGAACGACGACTTGTCTGGGAGAGAAATCTGTGTAGGCTGGATAAGCCCCTCGACGCCGATTGCGCTGTGTGCGAGCTTCACTTTGAGCCTCATTTAATCGTGAGATTATGTGCACATAATTAACGGAACAGAAGTTCGAGTACCAAGAGGCAAACCAACTCTTCGGCCTGACGCTGTGCCGACGATTTTGCCGCATGTGCCTTCATACCTAACGAAGAAAACACCGGCACCGCGGCCACTGACAAAACGGCGTCAGTTCGCGTCTGATAACGACGGCGAAAGAAAACGACGTCGCATTGACCGAGGTAAAGTGGCCTCATCAGACGAACGTGCAACAGCCGCTACTGAGAATAACGAAGCCGAAGAAGCGGATCACGCAGTCGTCGACTTTGCTTCTGAGCCAGCTGCCTCCCTTGACGACCTTGGCAAGCTTGCCGTGCCATCGAGATCGTGGGCACTACATGAATTCCCCGACTTCAATGGTGTGTCATACGTTGAGTGCAAGTTGAACTGTCGTACACGCGTACTCGCCATCGAGAGATCAGTGTTTTTCAAGTACACAGGGGAAGGCAGCGTGGATTGTGAAGTATTTTGCGGACATGATGACATGAAGCACATAAGTGCTCCATTGAGGCAAATGCTGGACTAATTAGAATGAAATTTGTTTCATTAAAGAGAGTATGTTAAATTAAAGCAAATGTGTGCTGCAGAATTTCGATTTCAGGCCCTGCCCTCTCTACAGATACCCACGAAATTGAGCCCGTTAAAGAAAAAATGGAACAAAGCTTATAAACCTGTAAATCTGCTTGTAAACTGCGTCTGCTGGAGCCTCTCAAGTGGACAAATGAGAAATATAAGTATACAGCTTGGAAGAAATATTTACAATGTTTACAAAGATTTTGCAAAATTCTCTCTCTGAAATTACGGGTATATTTGAGAGTAGTGTATCATACATCAATTTGGTGCACTGTGGATGTCCAGTCGATTATTGCAGTATAAGAATTTATGTCATTTTTGTCTATAGTACTGAGTTAAATTTGATGCTTGCCTTTTTATAGTTTCTCGATATTTGTACGAAGAAGACTGACGATGTTAATATAAACTCTGCTTCCTACAGTTTGATAATTTGAACGTTTTCTTCCAAAATGCAACAAACCCCATCAAGAACGGTGCACTGGATGCTGAGCAAATTGGTCTTTTTTTTTCGCCTGCATTTAGGTATGCATCTTACAGTTCGAATAAAGATTGTGATAAAATACCCTATTTACATGTAGTGCATTAAATATCGCGAGAACGCAGCGCCACATGCATGAGTCGACTCGCTCCCGTAACTCAACCCTCATCTGGCGCATTAATGCGATGCGCCTTCCTAGCGCATTAACGCTGTTTACATGAATGCGATGCGCTAGAAATTCTATGCGCCCCTGTAGGATCCATATAAACGCAGCAACTAACAATATCCACCAATTGCCTTCGGCAGAATTGCAGCTGCAAAAATTATTATGCAGTCACAGCCATACTGCTCACACGCTCCACTAAGAATGCGTTTTGTACAGAAAACTTGATCATAAACAGGCAATAAAATGAATGAAGGGCACTGATCGCTCAAATAGTGACGTTTGATCCTGCTTACAAGCAGCAGGTTAATAATATGGTTTTCTAGAATAACCTTTTGTCGTGCTTCACCACAGCCAGTCATGTTACAATCATTTTGCGCATCATAACAAAATCTCTACAAGCCTACCAGGTGCTAGCCCAGCGCAGGTTAGTTCTAGCCGAGACGGCAATGTAGTTCAGTTGTGATGAAACATCCATTTTTTACGTTCCTTTTGTGAAAACTCGCTGTTTCTGCAAGCGCACCGGCGAGCAGCCGCCCGCGAGGCCGGAGTGGCCGGGCGACGCTTTCAAGAGTAGGCGACTACAGCGCCGCCGCTACTTTTCTGCACGAAAAGGCCCACTCCACGGCAGCCGGTCGCGCCACTCAAAAATTCTAGTACACTCTACTGAGGCCAGTTGCATCGCACGCTCTGCTCGTCGTCCATGCAGCCCCCTTCCCATCGCGGCGTCTACCGGGTCTGGCCGACTTCGTACACGGACGGCGAAGACTCGCTTTCCTTACTTCAGGCCCGGTTTCACCTGGTCTTGCTCTTGCCCATGGCCCTGCCTCATTTGAGTACCTTCACCAGGACCCTTTCCATCACTGTGCTTTTCATTCCCATTCTCCCCCACAGCGTGGCGCAACAGCGGTGATTCCCTCAACAAGGGCAGGCAGTTGAATGCGCCTCGTCCCCCCCCCCCCCCCCCTTCCTTCGTCATCACCAATAACCTTTCCTCCTCCATCCTGATTAGACGAGAGAGCTCCACCTTTCGTAGTGCTGCAAACATCTTGAGACGGAGTCCACATAATGTGGAGATCAGCGCGCGCCAGTGTCGCGTAGTGAGGCGATGGTTCGCGTGTGTTGTGGAACCCTGTGATGATGTACTCGATAAAGGCGGCGTAAACGACGCGGAGGGGAGTGCCTGTAGGACCGTTAGTGGCTGCTCTCTGGCTGTCTGCGATGGTGACCAGCACCGGACAGTATGTTCATGGACGAGGACGCGTCGCCTTCTCAGGCGATGCCGCGACGGCGGGGTCGCAGCGAATAGTGGATCGCAGCGACATTTCATGTGAGTAGGTGTACGGTCTGCCGGCCGTTTTCTTGTACCGCGTCGTTCTGTGCATGCCACAGGATGTTGTTGGCGCTCAGGCGCTTTTTTCTCATTTTCTGTCGCAGAAAAGAAACGAAGCTACACGTTTATTTTCCGGCCTCGTTACATGAAAGCGCTGCTTGAAACTGCGTTTGCACGGAGGGCGCAGAAAATGTGGCCTTTCGTTGATTTCTGACGACACTGTCCCGCTCCGAGCGGCTGTAGAGGAATGGGCCCGGGCTCATCGCACAACGACTTTTAGATGAGCCTGGTCGTTCCCCGAACCCACTGGCTGCTCTTGGGAGCCGGAGTTTTAGGCGCGCACAGTTTTGTGCCTCGGGGCTCGAAGGCCAGCTCAGCTTGCGCAGTTGCTCGAGAGGTGCGAACCGCTTCTCTCGACAACAGTCGGCCATGCCTTTTTTTTCTTCATCCGCGCTTGGCGCATGGTCGGACTGCTGTAAGGTCGTCGGGCGCACCCACTTGTACGCGTTTCTTTTGCTTGTGTTTTTTATACAGTTGCACCCCCAGTCGCTTCGCCGGGCGTCCCGGGCGGGAGACTTTTGTTTGTCTTTTGTATGCTGTTTGCAGTTGTGTTTCGTACAGCGGCACCCCCGAGCCGCGCACCTTCGGGGGCGGAATTTTTAAGGCGAAGGCCTTTAATGCCTCATACTGTCGTTAGCAGCCGTGTCGGCAGATGTTTCCGCGTCACTACTTAAAAAAAGTGTCGACGCCGGGAATCGAACCAGGGCCTTTGGCATTTGAAGTGGAGACGCTACCACTTCACCACGAAGGCTCAGGGTTTGAACATTGAATAAAGCCGCATCTAGTGAATGCGTGGGTTTCATAAATACAATAAAAGAAAAAAAACAATAAGAAAGAAACAAATAAAAAAGAAAAAGAAAAAAACAAATAAGAAAGGACCCATAAAATAAAATAAAATATGAGAATTCAACAAATAAAAACAAACAGGCAGTGCGCCAGGAAACGCTTTCGCCGTGCTGTACTTTAGAGAGCCAAAGTGCCCCTGAATTTTTTGTTTGTCTTTTGTTTGTCGTAAGGAGCGGGGCCCAGACTCTTTAGGTGAGACGGCCCGCGCGTTCATCACCCGCATTTGGATGTGTTTGTTTCCGCCCGTGAACTCGCACTTCGCGTGGAGTGAGCATGAGTGTACTACTTCTTTTGTGGGGCCTTGTTCTGGCATTGTCATGTGAAGTGCCGTGTGTCTCCGTAGACGGCTCCGCTTCGCGCTTCATTTACGTACGGGGCTCCGGACGCCTTCGACAAACCACACCCCCCGCATCTGTTTGGTGCCTGGGTTTTGCGTTGCTTTTCTTTACCGGTCGTCGGAGCCACTTGTCGTAAATTTGCGCTTCTCCGCGGGAAGTTGTTTCCTAACATTGCGGACCGGGGCCCAGGCGCGCCGGCGTCCCAGCCCCGTCTGCTGTACATGCATTCCCCGAAACCGGAGGAAAGTGTCCTTGGGAACGTGGGAGCACTGAACGAATAATTGTTTCTGTGGAAGAAACCCAGCGACGGCCGCGAGCTCTGTGCGGGCGGCAGTTGTGGTCGGAGCTGGGTAGGAGACGGACTTCCTCCCATATGCTCGCTTAGGACGACGGATTGCCCTAAGTCCAGGGGTGGCCCAGCTCAGTTGTTCTGTTCTATGCTGCAGTTATCATTTTAAGTGTACTGTACCTTTTGTTGTAATCAAGTGTTAATTAAATGAGTGTTCTCAGTTAATCCGGCCAATTCGAAAGGTTCATTGCTCGAAGCAGGGAAATGGGACCTACTAAGAAGAAACAATTAGCAACAACAAGTGAAGAAGAGAGAAGGAAAGAACGAAGAACAACAGAGTAACAAATTTTTACACCATAGCCAAACGGGCGAGTTGGTGGTAAATATTGAAGGCAAACGTCGCAACAACGCAGAAAAGAATAAGGTTATGCGTCAGTAAGCCATCTATTTCATTATATGACAGTGAGGTTGCATACCTCGATGCAACGTAGAAACAGGGGTTTTGTCTGTGTGCTAGCTGGTAAGTAGGCCACTTTTCTATAAAATATCCTGCTGTCCTTGAATAAATTTCAGTTGTGATTCAGCGCTTGTCCTGTGTTTTCTTCGACGCTGTCTGCGCCGTTGCGCTGTTTGGCTTCAATAAATTTTTACTACTGCGTTCTGTCTTTGTGTCAGTTTTTTTCTCGTTGCCTCGTCCGCGTGGCTGGTGGTGTCCGGCGATGGATCCGTGCTGGTCGTGGTTCCTACGGGCAAGTTCTTGATCCTGTGCGCGGGCAGCATGTATTCGTGGAATCGCGCGAATCCGTGGTCTTTGGGAAGGCTGGCACTTTGTGTCTTTGGTTGGGAAGCTTTTGCACGGTGGTCTTTGGGCCTTCGTATGCTTCGCGTAACTGGCGTAGCTAACTTTGCAGCCGGCTTCCCCTCGAGCGACACCATGTCGCCTGCTCATGACTTGACGCTGTTCTTCGTGGTTTGTTGAATTTTTCTTTTTTTTTGTTTTTTTAGTGCGCCAGCGATTGCCTTCGGTCATTTTTTGTTTGGTCTAGGCGCAGCTCGGAGGGTGTGATGCGCGCGAATATTGTAGCCCGTGCCGAGAACACTGATTTCTCCGTCGCAGATTTCGTCGGTGTAAGAACGGTGCATATTTCGTGCTTCGCTTTGTCGTACCGTTATGCACTGCCTTCACTTGTCGACGTAATACTTTAATATTTTCTCCGTCCAGGCTGTCGTTCATGACATGCTTCTGACTCGGTTTACATGCTACCTACTGTCATGTTTTGTTTTGTTAGCACTGCAGCTTCCGTTGCGTGTGTTTCCTGAACCTCTCTTCAAAAAGCAACCTTTTGGCTCGTAGCCCACTTTACCGCAGTTCTTGCGTCGGTGCTTACGCTGGTGCTTTGGGCATGCTGCCGAAAACTGCCCGTGTGAAGAGCATTTAAAACAAATTCAGTAGGCTCGCCTCTCACCTTGTACTTTTCTCCTTGGTGCCCTCGTCGATCCTTCGTCTCTGGTGAGGCGCACACGGTGAGTAACCGGTGGCTGATGGTCGTCGTGATAGGGGATCTTGGCTTCCGATTTTGTTTAAGGCATCCATTCGTTCATAGAGTTGCTTCATGTATCGAAGCAGCTCGTCTGGGCTACCATAGTTTGACTCTCAGGGGCCGCACCGGATCTGAGAGTCCAGTGGTCAGGTATCGGATGCATGCCTTGTCGCCGATGTTGCAGCTTCTTGCTTTGGTGAGTTTGTCGTAAAAGTACGCATCTATACTTTCGTGGCGCTCCTAGCGTGGTTCTGTGTCCCGGAAGATGTTCTGCAAGCTTGGTGCTGACGGAAACGCCTTTCCATTCAGCTTTCCACTCGGCCGTATTCTCTGGACATTTGAGAACGTCGTACCACGTCTTCGCGACGCTGTGGAGTTTCTTGAGGCCGCAGCAGATCGTCTCCTGGTCGCTGCACCCGTTGTCTGCAGCCAAGTTGTCTACTTTTGATGTGCTAGCCCTCTATGTCCCTCTACGAGAAATCCTATTGTTCTCGGCGTCGTACAAAAAACAAATGGCTGAGGCTTCACTTGGTTAAGCCTGGAGAATGCGAAGCATCATCGTGTCGCGTAATTTGGAGGCGCACAACCACAACGACGGCGCGAGGTGGGCCCCCGTTTCTCCACTGTCGTGACGTCATCGTGTCACGTGGTGTGACGTCATGTATCACGTTATTTGGAGGCGCACAACCACAGCGACGGCGCGAGGTGGGCTCCCGTTTCCCCACTGCCGTGACGTCATCGTGTCACGTGGTGTGACATCGTGTCACGTGATTTGGAGGCGCACAGCGACGGCGCGAGGTGAGCCCCCGTTTCTCCACTGTCGTGACGTCATCGTGTCACGTGGTGTGACGTCATGTATCACGTGATTTGGAGGCGCATAACCACGGTGAAGGGCTGAAGTGGTAGCTAAAGTAGTATGCTTCGCATAAAATGGGGCAAGCGTGGAGATATGGCGAGAAGTGGACAAGTAAGCTACCGCAGCAGCTTCAGAGAGAGGAAACAGCCGGAGAAGGCGACGTAGTAGAGAGGGCGTGAGAGCAGTAGGGAGAAATAGGAGAGCTGATGGCGCCGGAAGAGAAAGACAGCGGACAGCGTACGCCTGGTGGAAAGAAAATGTAGTGTTTTAACGCAGTATCACCGAGGAGGCTTGCGAAAGCATATGTTTAGCATATTTTGTTTATAGTTTTTCTGTGATGGGACGTCGGTACGTCTGGCGAGATATCACTGAGGTTAAGCTGATTTGATCTGTTCGCGCCGCAGATAGAAGAAGATGACGAGATGAGTGCACAGCGCGAGAGTGTGTTGCGGTTTAACATGAGGCAGCAACCTTTGCCTCTGGATTCTTGGCCGATCCCCCAGTGTGGGTATGTGCCATCTTTTTCAAAGGCTAATAAGAATAACATGAGGCGTTTTCGGCTGCGGAGATTGCCTACTAACCTTATCAATGCTAGTAGGCTACTTGTTTAACAGAAGACTTCTGTTCAGTGTTAGGCGCTCGGATCGGTCGTTCCAAGAGCTACAGTCTATGGTTTGTTATGTGGGGAGCGACGCCTGCCGCCTTGTGCTTGTGTACAATGAGCACGTACGCCACCAAAGTACCTAGGCGTTCCTTTGAGTGCCTATAAGCACACTGCAAATTACTTTAAGACCGCAAACAAACTCTTGCGCTATGCTAAGACTTTTGTGCCCCGTGGTCTCCCGATTTTTGCCAGGGCGACGGCATGCAATCTGCTTCTCGTCGGTAAAATTTATTATCTACTGAAAATTATTCTTTGCGCAAGACTTTATATCCTGTTGTACCCGGAGAGCGATCTCAACCTGACTTATGGCCCTAAGTGCTTCGTCCAAGGCTGCAATAAACAGCTCTCGCGCTGCGGATCCCCTCCAGCCTGCGTTTCGTGGCTTAACGGCTTCTGCGCGATCCCGACCGTGACGAGAGACTGAGCAGTGAGCGACGGTCGCACAAGAACTGTTTACAACGTGCATTCCGGCTGATCTGGTCCATTTTCGCGCCACGACTAAGGCGTGACTCCGGGGCCATCTTCCCAGTGGTCCAATGAACGCGACCGACTCCGCGGTCTGCTCCCAGAAGCTCGGATTTAACCTCGGACGAGCCGCGGAGCTAGCGCGGCTCATAAGCAAACCCGCGTCAAGCTGCCCTTCGACCCCATGGGCGGTCCTTCAATCCCTCACCCACGACTACGTAACGTGACGGGAAAACATAGGGACAATGTGTGGGGACCTGGGGAACGTTTACTCTACTTATAGAGAGCACCACCGAAGCGTAAGTCGCGACGGAACGGTGGCTTCGCCGCCTCGAAGAAGTTGACCAGCAGGTGTAGATGGGTAGCATGAATGAAGTCGATCTATTTAAAATAGGTCTAAAACATCATTTAAACTGAACACACTGATACACAAGAGTAAATTATAACGTGGGCAGTCATACCAAGGGGGCGCGCAACATCTTCCGAGCAGTGGTCCCGAGCAGCAGGACCGCAGCCGTTCATCTCTCTTCTTCGCGCCAGAACTCGCTCTTAAATACGTTTGCCCAGGATTCTGGGGACACTTAGTAGCCAATCGGAAATGCTGTTGTCGGAGCCAATGAGAAGGAGTTCTTTAAAACAGAAGCAGCCAATAGCACGCCGGTTGTTTACTCGAGAGCACCGCGTAAATTCAACGAAGACGTGCGCATTTCCACTCGGCACACAGATACAAACACACAAAACGACACCCGAAACACAGGGAACGCAAACCTCGCAGTCGGTGCACCACGCGACCCGCCGTCCGCGCCTTCAGCCCTCGCGGCGCGTCTCCGGCGTATCTGGTCCGCCGGGCAGTGTGTCGCATGAATCAATCACTTCGCGCGACTCTCCTGCAAACCACAGGGGGTCCGCGCGCCCGCTCTGGTGGCCCGGACGCGGCCTTGGGAGACCTCGTTCCCTCGCAGTTTACTGCGTTTTACTCTAACTAAACATTCAAACAAGGGCGGGGGGGGGGGGGGGGGGGCGGGCGCACAATGCCTGCTCACAAAGAGCCCCAGAGAAAACGGCTCTGCCAAATGTCGGAGTGTGAGCCCCTCTAATGGCTTCCTGCACAGCAGCGAGTACACGGACAGCAACAGTCGCACCGCGGGGAGAACACATTCAGCTTGTTAGAGAAATTTACGCGCGAAACCTGCGCAGCTCGCTACGCGACAATATATCAGCTCTCGCGTCGATAACGCGCAATATATAACCTTTTGTATAAAGCTCTTCGTCTTCCCGCATCTTCGCATCTCTATTGACTCGGGCTCGACACCACGCCGGAAGCGTCGATGTAGCTGACCAAGTCCCAACAACAGTGGATGGCAGCTCGGTGGGATCAGCCGGCGTCAGCTATCCTGGTGTGGTGAGTGCCGCGTGTTTGCTTCTCGATTCGTCAGATATCTCTAGCGCAGATATCTCTAGCGTTAATGTGGTTTGGTGCATTTAGATCATTGCTGAAAATTTTCCACAGACCAAGAATTGGGTTGTCTGTGTACAAAATTGAGCTGAGGGCAAACGGCACAGAGTGTGAAGTCAGAATAGACAAGCTTAAAGTCCAAGACCTTCTTCAAATCTGCCAGGAGCTGGGTATATCAGTTGGCTCAGCAAAACGCAAAAAGCTAATTTTGGAGCTAATGCAGGCAGAGAAGGTGACCGAGGAAGAAGCCGATGAGGCTTGGAAGACAGTTCTAGACAGGAAAGAACGCGAAGAGAAAAAGGAGCGGCTTGTAGAGCTTGAGCGGAAAGCTCAGCGAGAGGAGCTCGACAGAAAAAAGGAAGCCGAACAAAGAGAGCATGAACTGCAGATAAAGAAACTCGAGATAGAAGCTCTTCGAATTCCTACGCGGCGCACTGTTTCTTCAGGTAGACAGTCCAAAATGAAGGACCTTCTGCAGCCGTTTAAAGTGGGCGAGGACATAGCACTTTTTCTCGTGAACTTTGAACGCACATGCGAAAAGGCCGGCTTAGAAAAGGACGAAAGGCCACAGAAATTGCTGACCGTACTTTCATGCGAGGCTTCCGAGGTAGTCGCACGCCTTAGCAATAACCATGCACAAGACTACGACAAGGTGAAAGCGGCGCTGTTGCGGAAATACGGTCTGTCGACTGAAGCATTTCGCCAGCGGTGTAGACATGCGAGGAAGGGTGCAGAGTCCCACCAAGAATTTGCTTATCAGACTAAAGCTAACGTGAAAGAATGGCTGAAGAGCGCAGGTGCATATGAAGATCACGACAAAGTGGTCGAGTGCATTTGCCTGGAGCAATTCTATCGAGGAATTTCGGAGGACACTAGACTCTGGATGCAGGACAGAATAACTGAACTAAATCTGGACAAAGCATCCGAACTGGCTGAAGATTACTACATTCGCAGGAATTTACGCTCGAAATCGGCAAAACAGGATAAAAGCGACAGAGCAGACTGGTTCCCGCAAGCCCGAAGGAAAAAGATTTCCTCCTCCTAAAAACTTCGAAAGGGAGCCCCCGCAGGTACACGTGAGAGGTTAATGGACGTCCAAGATGAGTCGTCCAAGTCAGCAGAATTGTCTGGGTCACGTGGTGAGAGCGCACGCGCGTGTGAGGCGCGAAAGGCAGTGATTTGTTTTAACTGCAAGGAACGAGGCCATTTGGCTAGAAACTGCAAAAAGAAAGTCGTTTTCGCGAGTATTCAGGACTCTGACGAACCTGCGGCTTTTGCAGCCGGACATGCAGCAGCTGTTATTAAACTGCAAGAAATGCAGAGTTCTCAGAGATTCTGCGGCCACCAGATGTGGCTCATCCGCTTTGCGTTTCTCCTGAGCACTTTACTGGGGAATGCGCGTGGATCCGTCAGGTGGCAGAACAGCAAAGTGTCTGCCTTTCACTTGCGAAGGTAGTCATCGAAGGCCCCTTCAGAAAATTATGCACTGAGGCGGCAGTTTCCGCTAGCCTACCTGACCATTTTCCTTATTTCTTTTCTAACAAATCCGAGCAGGTGCTGAAGGAAGGGGGCAGTCGTTCTCCACTAACATAGCGTGCATGGCGTTAACCCGTTCGAGGGCATGAGAACTCTCCGGAAAACTGGACTGCGCAAAGGCAGTAGCATCAACAGTAGATGCAACAGATGCGGAACTAAGGAGCATTTCGACAGGCGTTCAGCCTCACGCTTCAGATGCCGAGGGTCAGGCGAGAGAGAGAACTGAGAGCACAGAAGCTGCTATACTAGCTGAAGAAAACCCGGACGTAGCCTCCGTGTTAACTCCTGCGTCCGACAGTTGGAAGCAGCTCGCTAAGCGAGACAAGGCGACGCTTCTTGTCGAGCAGAGAAGTGACGTTTCACTGAGCACCCTGCTAGAAAGTGTCCAACAAGGCTGCTCCAGAAAGAACATTTCGTTCTATGAAAAAGAGGGTCTAATTTACCGCCGATACTGTGACACTAAAGGACGAGTGTACGACCAATTGTTGGTACCGCAGAATTATCGTAAACAGCTTCTCGACATTGCACACAGCAACGCTTGGGCAGGCCACTTAGGCATGCGAAAAACGAAAACGAGGCTAGTACAGGAGTACTATGGCCCGGTTGCTGGAAGGAAATGGAGGAATTCGTTCGCTCGTGCGACACGTGCCAAATGATTGGAAAGTCCACTGACAAGTGAAGGCGCCCATGAAATTGGTCCCCATAATTACTGACCCATTCCGTCGGCTCGTTATTGACATCGTAGGGCCGCTGCCAGTATCGGAGTCGGGTTGCCGCTACGTTTTGACCGCGCTATGCGTCGCCACAAAATTCCCGGAAGCAATCCCCCTGAAAGAGCTAAGTTCAACCTGCGTTGTTGATGCCTTATTGGCGATATTCTCGCGCGTCGGATTCCTGTCAGAAATCCAAAGTGACAACGGAAGCGTGTTCACTAGCTGTCTTACGACGACATTCCTAGAACGATGCGGAATTAAGGTCGACCACAGCTCTGTTCACCACCCGCAGTCGAACCCGGTTGAGCGAATGAACTCCGCCTTGAAGCGCATTTTAAGGGCTGTTTGTTTCGAAAATAAGCATGACTGGGAAGGTTGCATTCCCGCGAAATTGTTTGCCCTGAGGTCGGCTCCTCACGAGAGCACAGGAGTCCGGCCGAGCTCGTCTACGGACGTAACTTGAGGGGTCCGATCCGATTGTTGCGAGAATCGTGGGAGCGCCAAGGAGAGGATGCTAACGTCGTTTCCTACGTGTTACAACTGCTGGAGCGCATGGGGAAAACTCGTGAAATGTTTGAAAGCAATATGAAAGCGGCGCAGACGTTTGCTAAGGCACGCTATGACAGAACAGCTCGAAAGCGAACTTTCAAAGAGGGTGACGAAGTCATGCTGCTGTGCCCTTCGAAAACGACGAAGCTAGATGTCCAATGGGAAGGGCCAGCCAAAAGTAGTGTCGAAGCTTTCAGACACAAATTATGAGGTGAAACTTGGAAGAAAGCATTCTAAAGTGTACCATAGTAACCTCATGAAGCCTTATGTTCAGCGAGAGGCGGTGGTAAATTTAGCACTTAACCTGCCAGAAGAGGAAATCGCTGAGATTCCTTGTATGACAACTGGAGATACTGCGAGCAGCGTCCTGCTGGCCAAGATTGAGGCAGAACCAAATTTAAATGAAACCGAAAAGCGCTACTTAGGACACGTAGTCCGAGATTTTTCTTTCGTCTTTTCAGACAAACCAGGCAAAACAAACCTGATAGAGCATGACATCAAACTGACGGAGGATAAATCAATCGGTTCGAAGCCATACCGTGTATCTCCGAGGCAAAGGGAAATCATGGAGGCTGAAATTTACCGGATGTGCGACCTGGGTGTGATAATCCCAGCTGAGAGTGACTTCACTTCGCCACTGATTTTAGTTGAAGTGCCAGGCAAAGATCCGAGGCCCTGCATAGATTACCGGCGTTTAAACTCGGTAACAGTCGATCAGACGTACCCTATACCCAATATTGAAGACAGGGTGGAGACAGTATCCAAGGCCACGTACATTTCAACCTTGGACCTTGTTCGCGGATACTGGCAAGTTCCGCTTACTGAGCGTGCGAGTCGCTATGCAGCTTTTATTTCACCGCTAGGGACTTTCCGGCCAGTGATGCTCAGCTTTGGGCTGAAGAATGCTCCTTACGGATTTTGCCGTCTTATGGACCGCGTTCTACACGGACTAGAGAAGTTCGCTTTTCCGTATCTCGATGATGTAGCGATCTTTTCCAATACCTGGTAAGATCATCTGGATCACCTGCGGATCGTGTTGGAAAGGTTGATGGAAGCAGGACTCACTGTGAGAGCAGAGAAATGTCACTTGGGCTGCGCGGAAGTCACTTACCTGGGGCATATTGTTGGGCGGGGAAACGCCGACCGTCTGAACTCAAAATAGCTGCGGTGGTCGACTATCACCGCCCGACAACTAAGACTGAAATGAGGGCATTTCTTGGCCTGACTGGTTATTACCAGCATTACACCCAGCAGTATTCCGAGACTGCAAGTCCCTTGACAGACTCTCTTCGAAAAACTGAGCCCATAACAATTAAATGGGACACTAAGAAAGAGGCCGCATTCCAGAGTTTAAAGCGAGCGTTGAGTCAAAGGCCGGTTCTCATGGCTCCAGATTTTTCATAGCCTTTCATAATTCAATGCGACGCTAGCGACCGAGGTTTGGGAGCTGTTCTTTGTAAGACAGACTCGAATGGGCAAGAGCGACCCATTCTGTACATAAGTCGCAAGTTGAGCGTCAGAGAAGAGGCATACACCACATCGGAAAAGGAAAGCGCATGCCTCGTTTGGGCCGTGCAAAAGCTTGCATGCTACGTTGCCGGGTCAAAGTTCACGGTGGGGACGGACCACTGCCCCTTAACGTGTCTACAGGGCATTTCATCTAAGAATCGCCGCTTACTGAGGTGGAGCATAGCATAGGTGGAGCACAACTTTGAAGTGCGCTATAAGATAGGGAAGCTAAACACCAATGCTGACGGCCTCAGTCGAGCCTTCTAAAATGAATTGAGCCGTTTAGTTACTATGTGTGTAACTGTATAACCGAAACCATTGTATCGGATTAACTTTTCAGATTTCATAACACTGCATATTCCATGTAGTCGAAGAAGCGTCCTAATGCATGCCGCCAGTTTTACTGTGCTCCAAAGAATGTATACACAAATGTCCGAAGGCTTGCGAAACTTCAAAGGGATCGTAACGAAGCTAGCTTTAAATATGAAACAGCTAGACTCAGAATGGGAATCACGCAGCGCTCCTAGTAAAATGAGCTGACCCCTTCGCTTGCCTGATGTGTATCCTGATTTATTTTGTACTTTTATTTAGCCGCATTGCATAAATCTGTCTCATTGGGACGACACTCTAGTGAAAGTAGTTATTTGCGCTTGTTAAACTTGATTAGCACTCCGGTTTGTTTTGTAGCTAGCGCATTAATTGGAAACATATCGTTTCCTTGAAGATCTGGCGAATCGAGTGGTTTTCGCGGGGTGCTCTCTGCTTTGGGTGTGCTTGGTAATGGCGGTCTTGCTGGGTGCGCCAAGTTTACATAAATCCCTGACAGGAAGTGTCGCTGAGTCCGGCGAAGAAGACATCAACAGAAAGCACGAGAGCTTCGACTGAAAGCTGAACCGACCACTCGCTGGATGCTTCGAGTCAACGCATCGAGTCAGCCGAGCAGCGCAGAACAGCTCGACCTCCTGATGCAGCGTCTGGCGGTGGGGGCGCTGTTGTACCCGGAGAGCGATCTCGACCTGACTTATGGCCCTAAGTGCTTCGTCCAAGGCTGCAATAAACAGCTCTCGCGCAGCGGAGCCCCTCCAGCCTGCATTTCGTGGCTTAACGGCTTCTGCGCGATCCCGACCGAGACGAGAGACTATTAGGATCGGGTGAGCGTGGTCGGGGGGAGAAGGGACGAGGACGGCGGGAGACGGGGCTTGGAAGATAAAACAAGAAAAAGAATTTTATACAGGAATGTTTACATTATTTACAACAAAGGGCAACTGAGAATGAATCTCAGTGGATGAGGATTCTTCGCCAACGGGAGTGCCCTGGAGTCCTCAAAACAACACCCGTTAAATAGCGCACGGATTCCCCAGATCCCTGTCTGGGGAATATAGTTCGAAGAATGACGTCCAATCAGACGGACAGTTGTGGACACTGATGCCACCCACGGCAGGGGCGATGCTGGCTAGCCCGCTTCTCGCAGCTTGGTCGATGGGAAAGGGTAGAGCAGTCTATCAGCAGGTGAACGACCTTCCTCCTGCACATGTTTGACGCTTCCCTGCCGGATGTACAAAACACGAGATGCCGAGGACACAGCCGTCTTTCAATTAGCACATCCTTCGACCCGAGGGTCGACTCGGCCACCTGACGCCGCCACGTCGCCGCTTTTCCTACCGCTGCTGCCGCCTTTGCCAGCCCCCGCCGCATCTTCGGCCTTCGCCGGTCAGGGTCCGCTGCCTTAATCCACTTAGGCAGGAGGGGAGCGCGAGCTGCCTTAATCCACCCAGGCAGGAGGGGGGAAGGCATTCCAAACACAACAGCACCCCCGCCACAAGACAAATCGTCCGGAAGATGAGCCGCTCCTACGCAGCTCGGCTCACAGGACGTGCGAGAAGGGGCTCTCGTTCCGCACTTCTCCAGGCCTCTCTTCATCGGCTGTCGATGTCCAGCTCTCGGAATTTCTCTGGAACGCGAGCCAAACGGAACCACAAACGCCAAGCCACACACCGCAAAAGCAAGTGCCGTCTGTAGCCCACTCGCCCCGCCAGGCCAAAACCAAAGAAAACTGATTACTCAGACTTCCCTCTATGTAAAATCTTAATGAAACAAAATTTTCCTGAACGAACACGAAGTGCGTAGCGGATGCACGGTTCAGGTTTTGGGACCTCTTCAAAGTTTTTTCATAATGCATGACACATCAAGATACAGAAGGAAGATCACAATTGGTCTGCGAATCGGTCGGACAAATTGAAACGATTCTCGATGTCATCCGGGCAGGGAAGGATCAGCGAAGAGATCAGACAGAGGCTTTCAATTTTGCCCCAAGCTATTGTCAATTAGCAGTTAGCACAACTGACACCATAGTCTTCCTTTCCGTCATGCATGTTTGCAGACTCTACATAAATGTGCGAAACTTGCACAGCAAACTTGCAGAAGTGGCATACTGCACCACTTCATACGGCCACACAAAGTAGCGCCTCTAGGAGCTCACACGAGCTACGTATGCTCGGGAACGGAGCTCCGAGACCGCCGCACTCAGCGCGTGAACCTCATTGCCGACTGCGCGTACTTGTTCTCGAGCAGGCACTGCACCTTCGGTGGATTCGGCAACTCGCTGCTCTTCAGCCGGCTCTGCTGCAGCCGTTGGCAGTTGACCACCGCGATCGGCGTAACGACGTTCACCAGCCTCCGAAGGGACAAGAGCGAGACCCGCCGCTGGCCTGACGTCTCAGCCGGTGCCGTCGGAAGTACACAGACGCGCGTCGGAGGAAGTGCGCGACGCGAAGAGGCTGATAAAGCACGATTGGCGGGTAGTACGTTTTGTAGTACCACTGGGGTTTCGGCGCGACCAAGGGCGCAGTCCCGCTAGCGCGATCTACGCGCGGACGCGGTGCCGGTCCATTGCCAGCCTCTGTTGACCCTGACGCTCGCGGTTGCAACGGCCGAGCCGAAACAGCCCTGCGGCCGACGGCCGTTGGCTCCTCCGAGTCTGTAGAGCTGCTGTCGTCTTCCGAAGGACTGTAGTTGCTGTAATTCCCATAATCTAGGAAGCGATTCATCTTCCAAGAGACGGGCACTTTTTCTGATGCGGTGAAGCCGGATCCGCAACCGTGTTCAGTTTCAGTTGGCCCACAGGTGGAGCTGCTGGACCTGGTGTCGACATCAAGGCTCCAGCCCCGTCCACAGGCCTCAAGATTTCTAGGGAAGATCATGTGATCTTCGCCGGAGGCCTTTCTTTGCCGCCATCGGCAATCGCCTCCTCGCTGATGGGCGGCCAGAACACCAACACCCAGCTAGATCTGCCCTCCCAACCTTACAAATGAGCCAAAGACTGCTCCAATAGAGTCTGCTTCTAGAGCGGAGCCTGATGCAGCTGCTGCAGCAGAAAAGTATCGCGCGAAGGCCACGAGCCATCGCAACGCCGAATTAATGGCCAGCTCCTCTGTGGAAGATATGGAGGTCTCGGCAACCGTACCAGCATCTTTGCCGCCGAAGGACCGCCGCTCTTCTGGCGGACATTGTTGTGGCGGCAAAGGAAAACCCCGTATCACAACTCCTGGTAAGAACGTTGCATAGTCCGTAAGGCATTGTTTATACGTACGAATTGTGTTCCTCTTCATATTTATCCTGGAACCACACTCTGTCATGCATAAATATGGCCGTTTCATTGATGCAGTGGACCTGTCGTGGCAGGAGACATCACTGTGATGATATGTCCACATTATAAGAGGAGCACCGATGGCGTTTAGTTTGTGTTCAATAAACACTGTTAAACAACACAGTGAAATATCTTTAGATCATGTTGGCACTGGCGGGGGGTGGTGTTGGCATTGTTGCGAACTCCTGTGTAATTGTCAAGGAGTTAAGCCTGAACACTCTTTAGCAGCTGTCGCAGTAAGGGTTCTGTTCAAATGTCTGAATACTGTGGTTTATCCTTATCTTCTACCAAATAGTTGTTCTTCGGTAAAGGACCTCCTAGGCTTAGTCAGACCAACACCTTTTCTGATCCATGGAGACATGGAGGAAGGAACACTAAGGAGAGGCCCTTCGTATTCCCAATGCATTGGCGACAATATGGTGGAAGTGAGGTCAAAATTTAGGCTTAAAAAGTCGGTCCACTAGCAACGTTGTCGTTGTTGCTAAGAAAACTCGGGCCACTAGCAACGGCGCGCGGTGTCGTTCCTAGGGGCCCGAGTGTTTCTCGGTGGCGGTGGATGTGATGGGCTTTTGGCACGGTGTGTTCGGCCTTGCGTGTTATAAAGTCTACATGCCTCGCGTCGTGACGTTACGCACGCATCTGGGATTGTTTTTAAATGCGGCGAATAACCGCTAATTTGATATTTTGTTCGTCAAACTTGGTGTCGTTACCAGGAGCGATCGTTGCATTCAAATGAATCTCGCGAAAAAGTGGCACTCCGGAACCGCGCTTCGACACACGAAGAAGCGTTGATTGTTTTGATCAGCGAACCTTTGCACCTCACCAAACAGCACCGAAACGTGAAGCCGCTCTCGGCGTTGCTGAGCTGCGTTTCGAAGGCCACACGGCCTGTGTACGGTAGCCGGAGGCGGACGATGCGCTGCGCTATAAACGGCCCGCAATGTCGTCTTTCTCGGCCTGTCGTCGGAAAAGGTTCACCGCATCTGTGCGCCGGTCTGTGTTTAGGTGCATGTTTGCGGGGAGGGAGGTGTAGGAGTGTTGCGGTGAGCGGCGCGGTTTTTTAGATACCTTTCTTTTACGAAGCGCTTGAACAACGTAGCGTCGGCGGGGTCTCTGTTCGTCTTACGCTCCTGGTGCTGGCATCGGATCACAACGGCGCATTTCATCCTAGCTGATCTTTTGCGACCGATCTGTGCGTCGACATTTTACACTACTCACGTGTGTCACATCTGATTGAGTAAAAAGTAATTAATTGCGTCTTTTGCTATGCCGGTATGGTATTGGTGCGGAAGTTTTGGTTGACAAGGATAAATTTGCTCCCGAGTGCAGGTACGAAAACAATTAGTAAGCAACTCATGCACGTGCTAAACATATACACCTTTAAAGTGTGCACTAGTAGTACAGCTACAGTGAGCATAATTTATTTTTATATGTGTGTCTTCTGCAGCACATCTAGAACACCGTAATAAAAATCTCACTCAAGGACTTTCCAGCTCATGAAGTGAATTTCTTTGCATAAAATCTCTTGTAAACATTGTAAGCAGTTGGTGCCATAAAACTGCATGCTTATACATTACATCTGTGCTTGTCAGCGTCCAGGCATTTTCAAAACTAATTTGCCATCATGTTTTTCTAAGCTTTACAAATTTCTTTTACTCTTTTTCGCTTGCAGCTCTTCAGCCGAAGTGTGTCGATTGGCCTGAAGGTCTACAGACAAATGATGGTACCTGGCTTCGCCGACAGTTTTGGAACGGAACAGTTCACGATGCTACTAAATGACCTCTTTGACATTCTGAACTCCAAGGTTCCTGCAGCTGGAATACGAAAGGGATCTCCCCCGTGCTGGTCTGAACACCCCGTGCTGGTCTCCGGTGTGTTCAACCGCCTCGATGCATCTTTATGGCACCCCGACGGCTTCTGCCGTGACTTTGGCCACATGCAGACTGACCTGATTGACTGCCGCACAGGCCGGATTCTTCGAGACCAGCCGATGCGGGTATTTTGGGAAGGCTTTGAAAGCTTGCACAAATACATGAAGGACAGAGATGGAGAGTACATGATACTCAAGTTGAAGGACTGGCCACCCAGCGATGACTTCAGTGATGTGCTCCCAAGCAGGTTTGCTGATCTCATGAAAGCTCTGCATGTTCAGCAGTGGATGCAGGTGCACATAATGCTCAGAGATTTTATGCAAACAAATGCACTTCATGAGCTGAAAAGTCCTTGAGTGAGATTTTTATCACGGTGTTCTAGATGTGCTGCAGAAGACACACATATAAAGAGAAATTCTGTTCACTGTAGCTGTACTACTAGTGCACACTTTAAAGGTGTATATATTTAGCACGTGCATGAGTTGCTTACTAATTGTTTTCGTACCTGCACTCGGGAGCAAATTTATCCTTGTCAACCAAAACTTCTGCACCAATACCATACCGGCATAGCAAAAGACGCAATTAATTACTTTTTACTCAATCAGATGTGACACACGTCGGTAGTGTAAAATGTCGACGCACAGATCAGTCGCAAAAGATCAGCTAGGATGAAATGCGCCGTTGTGATCCGATGCCAGCAGCAGGAGCGTACGACGAACAGAGACCCCGCCGACGCTACGTTGTTCAAGCGCTTAGTAAAAGAAAGGTATCTAAAAAAACCGCGCAGCTCACCGCTACACTCCTACACCTCCCTCCCCGCGAACACGCACCTAGACACAGAGCGGCGCACAGGTGCGGTGAACCTTTTCCGACGCCAGAACGAGAAAGACGACATTGCGCGCCGTTTATAACGCAGCGCACCGTCCGCCTCCGGCTACCGTACACAGGCCGTGTGGCCTTCGAAACGCAGCTCAGCAACGCCGAGAGCGGCTTCACGTTTCGGTGCTGTTTGGTGAGGTGCAAAAGTTCGCTGATCAAAACATTGAACGCTTCTTCGCGTGTCGAAGCGCGGTTCCGGAGTGCCACCTTTTCGCGAGATTCATTTCAATGCATTGATCGCTCCGCGTAGCGACACCAAGTTTGACGAACAAAATATCAAATGAGCGGTTATTCGCCGCATTTAAAAACAATCCTAGATGCGTGCGTAACGTCACGACGCGAGGCATGTAGACTTTAACACGCAAGGCCGAACACACCGTGCCGAAAGCCCGTCCACCGCCACCGAGAAACACTCGGGGCCCTAGCAACAACGACGCCATTCGCCGTTGCTAGTGGCCCGAGTTTTTTTAGCAACAACGACAACGTTGCTAGGGGCCTGACTTTTTAAGCCTAAATTTTGACGTCACTTCCGCCACATTCTCGCCAATGCATTGGGAATACGAAGGGCCTCTCCTGAGTTTTCCTTCCTCCATGTCTCCATGGATCAGAAAAGGTGTTGATCACTAACTGACTACGTCTAGGAGGTCCTTTACCGAATACCACAGTATTCAGACATTTGAACTGAACCCTTACTGCGACAGCTGCTAAAGAGTGTTCAGGCTTAACTCCTTGACAATTACACAGGAGTTCGCAACAATGCCAACACCACCCCCCGCCGGTGCCAATATTATCTAAAGATTTTTCAGTGTGTTGTTTAACAGTGTTCTTTGAACACAAACTAAGTGTCATCGGTGCTCCTCTTATAATATGGACATATCATCATAGTGATGTCTCATGCCACGACAGGTCCACTGCATCAATGAAACGGCCACATTTATGCATGACAGTGTGGTTGCAGGATAAATATGAAGAGGAACACAATTCGTACTTATAAACAAACTATGCCTTACGGACTATGCAACGTTCTTACCAGGAGTTGTGATACGGGGTTTTCCTTTGCCGCCACCACAACGGCCTCCAGAAAGGCGGCGGTCCTTCGGCGGCAAAAATGCTGGTACGGTTACCGAGACCTCTATATCCTCGACAGAGGAGCTGGCCGTTAATTCGGCGTTGCGATGGCTCGTGGCCTTCGCGCGATACTTTTCTGGTGCAGCAGCTGCATCAGGCTCCGCTCTAGAAGCAGAATCTATTGGAGCAGTCTTTGGCTCCTTTGTAAGGTTGGGAGGGCAGGTCTAGCTGGGTGTTGGTGTTCTGGTCGCCCATCAGCGATGAGGCGATTGCCGATGGTGGCAAAGAAAGGCCTCCGGCGAAGATCACATGATCTTTCCTAGCAAGGACTGTCGACGGGGTTGGGGCATTGATGTCGCACCAGGTCCGGCAGCTCCACCTGTGGGCCAACTGAAAGTGAATACGGTTGCTGTTCCGGCTTCACCGCTTCAGAAAAAGTGCCCGTCTCTTCGAAGATGAATCGCTTCCTAGATTATGGAATTAATCATTTATTTTACTGTCTTCCAAATACGGCACGACCTGGAGTGCGCGCCATGTGCGCCAGTGCAGGTGGTGTCTTTTCAGAGCCATCTACCGAGGAGCAGAAGATTGGCGCCCGCCTCGTTTCCGAAGTGGAGAAACCGCACAGAACCCTCAACAGTGTCGACGTATACGGTGGCTGCGGGGGTCCGTCCTTCGGTCTAGCCAAAGCTTGCTTAGCAAGCCCCGTGCTCGCAGTAAGCGACAACGAGCACCATTTGACCACTTTAAGCAAGAACTTCCCCGATGTGCCGACGTCTCACGCCTGGTCGTCAAAAGTGCTCAAGCAGCTCCACGCTGGCGGGATGACCGACATTCTCGGAGACATCGAGAAAGAAGATGGGAGCCCGTCCTTCGAATCTCACAAGAGCTGCCGATTTTTGCAGGGTTGTGACAAACAGGGGCTCAGGAATTCTCAACTAGCGACTTTTCTCGGATTCTGTGCCTTCTTTGACCCTTCGTACGTCGTCCTCGTTGCCGAGAGGTGCTCCGTCCGGCACCATAACGGCGAGGGCCTTGCCTTGGCTCTCAAGTGCCTTCTGGACCTCGGTTATCAAACTTCTTGCAGCATGCTGCAGGATGGCTGCTACGGTATGCCGCAGAGACACCGGCGCCTCGTCATCTTTGGGGCCAAGCGCGGCCGAGCAAAACTGCCAGCTTTTCCTTTGCCGACTCACACTTTCGAAGTGCCCGAATGTCACCTATCATTTGCCGTGGACGGTCGCGCCTACACCAGTCCTCTGAACTTGACCTCTGCGGCGCCGTACCAGAGGACCACCTTAAGGGATGCGATTGCCGACCTCAGTGATCCTGAGGAAAAGTTTGACAGAGGTCCGTCAGACTTCATTCGTTGTCACCAGCGGATATGCCCGATCGACTACGACTGCTACAAAAAGATGACGCCGTTGTCCCAGGCTAGTATCGCCGCCATCCCCAAGGTCGCTGGGTCGGATTGGCGCGACCTTCCCAACCGGGAGGTTGAGCTGAGCGACGGCACCCCCGCGTATCGCCTCATCTACACGCACCGCTGCTCACCGTTTATAGAGCTTTTTTAGTTTCGAAACTTCTCCTCCCGAAGCGGCCGCGTTTTGCGCCCGGCCACTGAGATGGCGCTGCAGTCGAAGTTTGCGCCACGCTCGACGCTAGCTAGCCACGCCGCGGTGCAGCAACGTTTCTGAGGCTCCGTTTGTCGTGCTCATTTGCGTCGCGTTCTTTTGTTATGAAGTGATCATTTCGTTATGAGCTGAGTGTTTTTTCACTACGCTTCAGCAGCTTTCGGTGTGTGGTCGGGTGAGGACGCTCATGGTGTGGACCCAACCTGCAAGTAGCGTGGGCTGCCGAATGTTCTCGAGCGCCAAGTTTTCGATTTTTTCGCTGTCAGAGGGTAGGTGGTGGGCGTCATTTATGGTCTTTAGAGTGTGCTAGGACTGTCAACCAAATGCCAACGTGTTTCGTGCCGGGATGTACCTGCGGGTACCGGCGCAACACGGAGAAAAGGCACTTCTTTTCTCCGCCAACCAATCCAAATCTCCTTGCAAAATGGTCGAGAGCGATACCCCGTGCAGACAAGGTGTTGGGGAAAACATGCAAAGTGTGCGACGCCCACTTCCAAGAAGGGGATATTCTGAAGTCATATACGCATGTAATCAACGCAGAAGTGATTGAAATCGAGCGCGGTGTATGGTCTCTAAGGAGTGATGCAATTCCTACCAAATTTCCTAATCTCCCGCTGTACGTCTCGAATCGTAAACGGCGAAAATCTCCGAAAAAGAGAGCAACCGTCACAAGAGACGCAGTGGCAACGCAGAGCGACGCTGCAGAAGATATCGATATCGAGCGAGAGCAACCAGAGCCCGTGCAAGACAGCTGCTTGCATGTTAATGAGCTGGTGGAGAAGAGTGCTTCTTTGAGGTTACCTCGTCAATGGAGATCGGCAGCTCTTGAAGTTGAAAATGGGCGCCGATTACAGATTGTTTTTTACACGGCAGGATTGGAGGCAGATGTATATACAGTACTCAAGAGTGTCGTAGTTCGCGAAGACATGAGTTATGTTGTATCTGCCCGCGGAAAACTGGTGCCGACGCTGCCCATGGATTTGGCAATCACTTCGTTAGCAGACGTAGAGGCAATTGTGCAGGTTGTCCAAACTATGCAAGCCTGTCATGGTTGCTCCTCTAGCAGGGGAGGAACTGTATACCACAAGCAGTGCAGAGTTCTTACTGAGGCAGAAAAAGGAGTCTGTATAAAGTGTGCGAAAATGACGAAGGACCTCAAAAGAAGAAGTGGGCTGTAACCCAATAAAATGGTGTGCCTTGCAGCACCTGTTTTGAGGAAGAGGCTCATTCGTGCCGCTGCAGCTCGGGAGAAAATGAAGAAAGAAATTAGCGAACTCAGTGAAAAACTGAAGAAAGCGTTTTCAACAAGTCTAGGTGAAGTGACACAGGTCCTGCCAGAAGCACAAAAGTTGGTCATACAGACAGCCGTCATGCAACAAGCGGCCAAGTCGCCACGTGGGCACCGGTACAGTACAGACTGGCTTATGTTCTGTCTGCTTCTGAGGCTGACAAGCCCAAAGTGTTACAGAACTCTATCTGACATGAAGATTTTGCCCCTGCAAAGTGCCAACCGCCTTGTACAGCTATGAAAGGTCTTCCTTGTGGCTACGGCTTAAACAAATTTGCCCTTGGTAGCATAAAACTGCATATGGCTGGCAAGCCAGAACATTACACATATGGTTGTCTAATCATCGATGAAGTGAAACTCAGGGAAGGAACCGAGTTTAACAGGTCGTCCTACAAATTTGATGGCTTTGTAGATTACGGGGATATTACTAAAGTTGGCACAGACCAGCTGGCAGACCATGCACTGGTTGTTATGTTCAACCCAATGTTTGCGTCATGGGTCCAACCCATAGCAACTTTTGCAGCTAAGGGTGCAGCGCCAGGATGGGTCTTGGCAAAGGTGGTAATGAGCTCAGTGCTACAATTGCATGAACATGGTGCTCGCGTACTGGCAGTGATAAGCGATGGTGCCGGAAATAACAAATCGATGTGGACACACCTCGGCATCAGTGGAAAGGTGGAGCACCCACAGTGCAAGATTGAACATCCCTGCCTTCCAGAGGGAACATTCCTCCACTTCATTTGTGACGTGCCACATATCGTGAAATGCATCCGGAATCATATGATGAAGCACAAATATGGTCAGGGAAGTTAAATAATTCCTTGGATATGCATGTCTCTTGAGTGATGACGCTGTGTAACAGAGACTTGTTCACCTATGTTTAATTACTGCACATAACGAAATGGTGTACAATAATTTGTTGCAGGTAGGTGAATACCAAGCAAATTTCCAGCACTATGAACGTCTTTTTGAGGCGGAAAAAAGGCCGCTATAAAAGTGGTTCCTAAGTTGACTGAGCACCATGTCAAGCCACAGAAGCTCCAGACCATGAACGTTCGTCTGGCGACTCAGGTAAAGTTGGCCATTCAGTCATTGTAAACATTGTAAGCAGTTGGTGCCATAAAACTGCATGCTTATACATTACATCTGTGCTTGTCAGCGTCCAGGCATTTTCAAAACTAATTTGCCATCATGTTTTTCCAAGCTTTACAAATTTCTTTTACTCTTTTTCGCTTGCAGCTCTTCAGCCGAAGTGTGTCGATTGGCCTGAAGGTCTACAGACAAATGATGTTACCTGGCTTCGCCGACAGTTTTGGAACGGAACAGTTCACGATGCTACTAAATGACCTCTTTGACATTCTGAACTCCAAGGTTCCTGCAGCTGGAATACGAAAGGGATCTCCCCCGTGCTGGTCTGAACACCCCGTGCTGGTCTCCGGTGTGTTCAACCGCCTCGATGCATCTTTATGGCACCCCGACGGCTTCTGCCGTGACTTTGGCCACATGCAGACTGACCTGATTGACTGCCGCACGGCCGGATTCTTCGAGACCAGCCGATGCGGGTAGTTTGGGAAGGCTTTGAAAGCTTGCACAAACGCATGAAGGACAGAGATGGAGAGTACATGATACTCAAGTTGAAGGACTGGCCACCCAGCGATGACTTCAGTGATGTGCTCCCAAGCAGGTTTGCTGATCTCATGAAAGCTCTGCATGTTCAGCAGTGGTTGCAGGTGCACATAATGCTCAGAGATTTTATGCAAAGAAATGCACTTCATGAGCTGAAAAGTCCTTGAGTGAGATTTTTATCACGGTGTTCTAGATGTGCTGCAGAAGACACACATATAAAGAGAAATTCTGTTCACTGTAGCTGTACTACTAGTGCACACTTTAAAGGTGTATATATTTAGCACGTGCATGAGTTGCTTACTAATTGTTTTCGTACCTGCACTCGGGAGCAAATTTATCCTTGTCAACCAAAACTTCCGCACCAATACCATACCGGCATAGCAAAAGACGCAATTAATTACTTTTTACTCAATCAGATGTGACACACGTCAGTAGTGTAAAATGTCGACGCACAGATCAGTCGCAAAAGATCAGCTAGGATGAAATGCGCCGTTGTGATCCGATGCCAGCACCAGGAGCGTACGACGAACAGAGACCCCGCCGACGCTACGTTGTTCAAGCGCTTAGTAAAAGAAAGGTATCTAAAAAAACCGCGCAGCTCACCGCTACACTCCTACACCTCCCTCCCCGCAAACACGCACCTAGACACAGAGCGGCGCACAGGTGCGGTGAACCTTTTCCGACGCCAGGCCGAGAAAGACGACATTGCGCGCCGTTTATAATGCAGCGCACCGTCCGCCTCCGGCTACCGTACACAGGCCGTGTGGCCTTCGAAACGCAGCTCAGCAACGCCGAGAGCGGCTTCACGTTTCGGTGCTGTTTGGTGAGGTGCAAAAGTTCGCTGATCAAAACATTCAACGCTTCTTCGCGTGTCGAAGCGCGGTTCCGGAGTGCCACCTTTTCGCGAGATTCATTTCAATGCATCGATCGCTCCGCGTAACGACACCAAGTTTGACGAACAAAATATCAAATGAGCGGTTATTCGCCGCATTTAAAAACAATCCTAGATGCGTGCGTAACGTCACGACGCGAGGCATGTAGACTTTAACACGCAAGGCCGAACACACCGTGCCGAAAACCCGTCCACCGCCACCGAGAAACACTCGGGCCCCTAGCAACAACGACGCCATACGCCGTTGCTAGTGGCCCGAGTTTTTTTAGCAACAACGACAACGTTGCTAGGGGCCCGACTTTTTAAGCCTAAATTTTGACGTCACTTCCGCCACATTCTCGCCAATGCATTGGGAATACGAAGGGCCTCTCCTGAGTTTTCCTTCCTCCATGTCTCCATGAATCAGAAAAGGTGTTGGTCACTAACTGACTAGGTCTAGGAGGTCCTTTACCGAATACCACAGTATTCAGACATTTGAACTGAACCCTTACTGCGACAGCTGCTAAAGAGTGTTCAGGCTTAACTCCTTGACAATTACACACGAGTTCGCAACAATGCCAACACCACCCCCGCCGGTGCCAACATTATCTAAAGATTTTTCACTGTCTTGTTTAACAGTGTTCCTTGAACACAAACTAAGTGTCATCGGTGCTCCTCTTATAATATGGACATATCATCATAGTGATGTCTCATGCCACGACAGGTCCACTGCATCAATGAAACGGCCACATTTATGCATGACAGTGTGGTTGCAGGATAAATATGAAGAGGAACACAATTCGTACTTATAAACAAACTATGCCTTACGGACTATGCAACGTTCTTACCAGGAGTTGTGATACGGGGTTTTCCTTTGCCGCCACCACAACGGCCGCCAGAAAGGCGGCGGTCCTTCGGCGGCAAAGATGCTGGTACGGTTACCGAGACCTCTATATCCTCCACAGAGGAGCTGGCCGTTAATTCGGCGTTGCGATGGCTCGTGGCCTTCGCGCGATACTTTTCTGGTGCAGCAGCTGCATCAGGCTCCGCTCTAGAAGCAGAATCTATTGGAGCAGTCTTTGGCTCCTTTGTAAGGTTGGAAGGGCAGGTCTAGCTGGGTGTTGGTGTTCTGGTCGCCCATCAGCGACGAGGCGATTGCCGATGGTGGCAAAGAAAGGCCTCCGGCGAAAATCACATGATCTTCCCTAGAAAGGACTGTCGACGGGGTTGGGGCATTGATGTCGCACCAGATCCAGCAGCTCCACCTGTGGGCCAACTGAAAGTGAATACAGTTGCGGTTCCGGCTTCACCGCTTCAGAAAAAGTGCCCGTCTCTTCGAAGATGAATCGCTTCCTAGATTATGGGTAGGATATGTTCTCTTTTGTCTTCAAGCTAATAATTTATTTTACTGTCTTCCAAATACGGCACGACCTGGAGTGCGCGCCATGTGCGCCAGTGCAGGTGGTGTCTTTTCAGAGGCATCTACCGAGGAGCAGAAGATTGGCGCCCGCCTCGTTTCCGAAGTGGAGAAACCGCACAGAACCCTCAACAGTGTCGACGTAGATGGTGGCTGCGGTGGTCCGTCCTTCGGTCTAGCCAAAGCTTGCTTAGGAAGCCCCGTGCTCGCAGTCAGCGACAACGAGCACCATTTGACCACTTTAAGCAAGAACTTCCCCGATGTGCCGACGTCTCACGCCTGTCCGTCAAAAGTGCTCAAGCAGCTCCACGCTGGCGGGATGACCGACATTCTCGGAGACATCGAGAAAGAAGATGGGAGCCCGTCCTTCGAATCTCACAAGAGCTGCCGATTTTTGCAGGGTTGTGACAAACAGGGGCTCAGGAATTCTCAACTAGTGACTTTTCTCGGATTCTGTGCCTTCTTTGACCCTTCGTACGTCGTCCTCGTTGCCGAGAGGTGCTCCGTCCGGCACCATAAAGGCGACGGCCTTGCCTTGGCTCTCAAGTGCCTTCTGGACCTTGGTTATCAAACTTCTTGCAGCATGCTGCAGGATGGCTGCTACGGTATGCCGCAGAGACACGGGCGCCTCGTTATCTTTGGGGCCAAGCGCGGCCGAGCAAAACTGCCAGCTTTTCCTTTGCCGACTCACACTATCGAAGTGCCCGAGTGCCACCTATCATTTGCCGTGGACGGTCGCGCCTACAGCAGTTCTCTGAACTTGACCTCTGCGGCGCCGTACCAGAGGACCACCTTAAGGTATGCGATTGCCGACCTCAGTGATCCTGAGGCAAAGTTTGACAGATGTCCGTCAGTCTTCATTCGTTGTCACCAGCGGATATGCCCGATCGACTACGACTGCTACAAAAAGATGACGCCGTTGTCCCAGGCTAGTATCGCCGCCATCCCCAAGGTCGCTGGGTCGGAATGGCGCGACCTTCCCAACCGGGAGGTTGAGCTGAGCGACGGCACCCCCGCGTATCGCCTCGTCTACACGCACCGCTGCTCACCGTTTATAAAGCTTTTTTAGTTTCGAAACTTCTCCTCCGGAAGCGGCCGCGTTTTGCGCCCGGCCACTGAGATGGCGCTGCAGTCGAAGTTTGCGCCACGCTCGACGCTAGCTAGCCACGCCGCGGTGCAGCAACGTTTCTGAGGCTCCGTTTGTCGTGCTCATTTGCGTCGCGTTCTTTTGTTATCAAGTGATCCTTTCGTTATGAGTTGAGTGTTTGTGCACTACGCTTCAGCAGCTTTCGGTGTGTGGTCGGGTGAGGACGCTCATGGTGTGGACCCAACCTGCAAGTAGCGTGGTCTGCCGAATGTTCTCGAGCGCCAAGTTTTGGATTTTTTCGCTGTCAGAGGGTAGGTGGTGCGCGTCATTTATGGTCTTTAGAGTGTGCTAGGGCTGTCAACCAAATGCCAACGTGTTTCGTGCCGGGATAACAGCGGGTACCGGCTCAACACGGAGAAAAGGCACTTCTTTTCTCCGCCAACCAATCCAAATCTCCTTGCAAAATGGTCGAGAGCGATACCCCGTGCAGACAAGGTGTTGGGGAAAACATGCAAAGTGTGCGACGCCCACTTCCAAGAAGGGGATATTCTGAAGTCATATAAGCATGTAATCAACGCAGAAGTGATTGAAATCGAGCGCGGTGTATGGTCTCTAAGGAGTGATGCAATTCCTACCAAATTTCCTAATCTCCCGCTGTACTTCTCGAATCGTAAACGGCGAAAATCTCCGAAAAAGAGAGCAACCGTCTCAAGAGACGCAGTGGCAACGCAGAGCGACGCTGCAGAAGATATTGATATCGAGCGAGAGCAACCAGAGCCCGTGCAAGACAGCTGCTTGCATGTTAATGAGCTGGTGGAGAAGAGTGCTTCTTTGAGGTTACCTCGTCAGTGGAGATCGGCAGCTCTTGAAGATGAAAATGGGCGCCGATCACAGATTGTTTTTTACACGGCAGGATTGGAGGCAGATGTATATACAGTACTCAAGAGTGTCGTAGTTCGCGAAGACATGAGTTATGTTGTATCTGCCCGCGGAAAACTGGTGCCGACGCTGCCCATGGATTTGGCAATCACTTCGTTAGCAGACGTAGAGGCAATTGTGCAGGTTGTCCAAACTATGCAAGCCTGCCATGGTTGCACCTCTGGGAGGGGAGGAACTGTATACCACAAGCAGTGCAGAGTTCTTACTGAGGCAGAAAAAGGAGTCTGTATAAAGTGTGCGAAAATGACGAAGGACCTCAAAAGAAGAAGTGGGCTGAAACCCAAGAAAAAGGTGTGCCTTGCAGCACCTGTTTTGAGGAAGAGGCTCATTCGTGCCGCTGCAGCTCGGGAGAAAATGAAGAAAGAAATTAGCGAACTCAGTGAAAAACTGAAGAAAGCGTTTTCAACAAGTCTAGGTGAAGTGACACAGGACCTGCCAGAAGCACAAAAGATGGTCATACAGACAGCCGTCATGCAACAAGCGGCCAAGTCGCCACGTGGGCACCAGTACAGTACAGACTGGCTTATGATCTGTCTGCTTCTGAGGCTGACAAGCCCAAAGTGTTACAGAACTCTATCTGACATGAAGATTTTGCCCCTGCCAAGTGCCAACCGCCTTGTACAGCTACTGAAAGGTCTTCCATGTGGCTACGGCTTATATAAATTTGCCCTTGGTAGCATAAAACTGCATATGGCTGGCAAGCCAGAACATTACACATATGGTTGTCTAATCATCGATGAAGTGAAACTCAGGGAAGGAACCGAGTTTAACAGGTCGTCCTACAAATTTGATGGCTTTGTAGATTACGGGGATATTACTAATGTTGGCACAGACCAGCTGGCAGACCATGCACTGGTTGTTATGTTCAACCCAATGTTTGCGTCATGGGTCCAACCCATAGCAACTTTTGCAGCTAAGGGTGCAGCGCCAGGATGGGTCTTGGCAAAGGTGGTAATGAGCTCAGTGCTACAATTGCATGAACATGGTGCTCGCGTACTGGCAGTGATAAGCGATGATGCCGGAAATAACAAATCGATGTGGACACACCTCGGCATCAGTGGAAAGGTGGAGCACCCACAGTGCAAGATTGAACATCCCTGCCTTCCAGAGGGAACATTCCTCCACTTCATTTGTGACGTGCCACATATCGTGAAATGCATCCGGAATCATATGATGAAGCACAAATATGGTCAGGGAAGTTAAATAATTCCTTGGATATGCATGTCTCTTGAGTGATGACGCTGTGTAACAGAGACTTGTTCACCTATGTTTAATTACTGCACATAACGAAATGTTGTACAATAATTTGTTGCAGGTAGGTGAATACCAAGCAAATTTCCAGCACTATGAACGTCTTTTTGAGGCGGAAAAAAAGGCCGCTATAAAAGTGGTTCCTAAGTTGACTGAGCACCATGTCAAGCCACAGAAGCTCCAGACCATGAACGTTCGTCTGGCGACTCAGGTAAATTAGGCCATTCAGTCATTGTAAACATTGTAAGCAGTTGGTGCCATAAAACTGCATGCTTATACATTACATCTGTGCTTGTCAGCGTCCAGGCATTTTCAAAACTAATTTGCCATCATGTTTTTCCAAGCTTTACAAATTTCTTTTACTCTTTCTCGCTTGCAGCTCTTCAGCCGAAGTGTGTCGATTGGCCTGAAGGTCTACAGACAAATGATGGTACCTGGCTTCGCCGACAGTTTTGGAACGGAACAGTTCACGATGCTACTAAATGACCGCATTGACGTTTCTGAACTCCAAGGTTCCTGCAGCTGTAATACGAAAGGGATCTCCCCCGTGCTGGTCTGAACACCCCGTGCTGGTCTCCGGTGTGTTCAACCGCCTCGATGCATCTTTATGGCACCCCGACGGCTTCTGCCGTGACTTTGGCCACATGCAGACTGACCTGATTGACTGTCGCACAGGCCGGATTCTTCGAGACCAGCCGATGCGGGTAGTTTGGGAAGGCTTTGAAAGCTTGCACAAACGCATGAAGGACAGAGATGGAGAGTACATGATACTCAAGTTGAAGGACTGGCCACCCAGCGATGACTTCAGTGATGTGCTCCCAAGCAGGTTTGCTGATCTCATGAAAGCTCTGCATGTTCAGCAGTGGTTGCAGGTGCACATAATGCTCATAGATTTTATGCAAAGAAATGCACTTCATGAGCTGAAAAGTACTTGAGTGAGATTTTTATCACGGTGTTCTAGATGTGCTGCAGAAGACACACATATAAAGAGAAATTCTGTTCACTGTAGCTGTACTACTAGTGCACACTTTAAAGGTGTATATATTTAGCACGTGCATGAGTTGCTTACTAATTGTTTTCGTACCTGCACTCGGGAGCAAATTTATCCTTGTCAACCAAAACTTCCGCACCAATACCATACCGGCATAGCAAAAGACGCAATTAATTACTTTTTACTCAATCAGATGTGACACGTCAGTAGTGTAAAATGTCGACGCACAGATCAGTCGCAAAAGATCAGCTAGGATGAAATGCGCCGTTGTGATCCGATGCCAGCACCAGGAGCGTACGACGAACAGAGACCCCGCCGACGCTACGTTGTTCAAGCGCTTAGTAAAAGAAAGGTATCTAAAAAAACCGCGCAGCTCACCGCTACACTCCTACACCTCCCTCCCCGCAAACACGCACCTAGACACAGAGCGGCGCACAGGTGCGGTGAACCTTTTCCGACGCCAGGCCGAGAAAGACATTGCTGGCCGTTAATAACGCAGCGCACCGTCCGCCTCCGGCTACCGTACACATGCCGTGTGGCCTTCGAAACGCAGCTCAGCAACGCCGAGAGCGGCTTCACGTTTCGGTGGTGTTTGGTGTGGTGCAAAAGTTCGCTGATCAAAACATTCAACGCTTCTTCGCGTGTCGAAGCGTGGTTCCGGAGTGCCACCTTTTCGCGAGATTCATTTCAATGCATCGATCGCTCCTGGTAACGACACCAAGTTTGACGAACAAAATATCAAATGAGCGGTTATTCGCCGCATTTAAAAACAATCCTAGATGCGTGCGTAACGTCACGACGCGAGGCATGTAGACTTTAACACGCAAGGCCGAACACACCGTGCCGAAAGCCCGTCCACCGCCACCGAGAAACATTCGGGCCCCTAGCAACAACGACGCCATACGCCGTTGCTAGTGGCCCGAGTTTTTTTTAGCAACAACGACAACGTTGCTAGGGGCCTGACTTTTTAAGCCTAAATTTTGACGTCACTTCCGCCACATTCTCGCCAATGCATTGGGAATACGAAGGGCCTCTCCTGAGTTTTCCTTCCTCCATGTCTCCATGAATCAGAAAAGGTGTTGGTCACTAACTGACTAGGTCTAGGAGGTCCTTTACCGAATACCACAGTATTCAGACATTTGAACTGAACCCTTACTGCGACAGCTGCTAAAGAGTGTTCAGGCTTAACTCCTTGACAATTACACAGGAGTTAGCAACAATGCCAACACCACCCCCGCCGGTGCCAACATTATCTAAAGATTTTTCACTGTCTTGTTTAACAGTGTTCCTTGAACACAAACTAAGTGTCATCGGTGCTCCTCTTATAATATGGACATATCATCATAGTGATGTCTCATGCCGACAGGTCCACTGCATCAATGAAACGGCCACATTTATGCATGACAGTGTGGTTGCAGGATAAATATGAAGAGGAACACAATTCGTACTTATAAACTATGCCTTACGGACTATGCAACGTTCTTACCAGGAGTTGTGATACGGGGTTTTCCTTTGCCGCCACCACAACGGCCGCCAGAAAGGCGGCGGTCCTTCGGCGGCAAAAATGCTGGTACGGTTACCGAGACCTCTATATCCTCCACAGAGGAGCTGGCCGTTAATTCGGCGTTGCGATGGCTCGTGGCCTTCGCGCGATACTTTTCTGGTGCAGCAGCTGCATCAGGCTCCGCTCTAGAAGCAGAATCTATTGAGCAGTCTTTGGCTCCTTTGTAAGGTTGGAAGGGCAGGTCTAGCTGGGTGTTGGTGTTCTGGCCGCCCATCAGCGATGAGGCGATTGCCGATGGTGGCAAAGAAAGGCCTCCGGCGAAAATCACATGATCTTCCCTAGAAAGGACTGTCGACGGGGTTGGGGCATTGATGTCGCACCAGGTCCAGCAGCTCCACCTGTGGGCCAACTGAAAGTGAATACGGTTGCGGTTCCGGCTTCACCGCTTCAGAAAAAGTGCCCGTCTCTTCGAAGATGAATCGCTTCCTAGATTATGGTTAGGATATGTTCTCTTTTGTCTTCAAGCTAATAATTTATTTTACTGTCTTCCAAATACGGCACGACCTGGAGTGCGCGCCATGTGCGCCAGTGCAGGTGGTGTCTTTTCAGAGGCATCTACCGAGGAGCAGAAGATTGGCGCCCGCCTCGTTTCCGAAGTGGAGAAGCCGCACAGAACCCTCAACAGTGTCGACGTATACGGTGGCTGCGGGGGTCTGTCCTTCGGTCTAGCCAAAGCTTGCTTAGCAAGCCGCGTGCTCGCAGTCAGCGACAACGAGCACCATTTGACCACTTTAAGCAAGAACTTGCCCGATGTGCCGACGTCTCACGCCTGTCCGTCAAAAGTGCTCAAGCAGCTCCACGCTGGCGGGATGACCGACATTCTCGGAGACATCGAGAAAGAAGATGGGAGCCCGTCCTTCGAATCTCACAAGAGCTGCCGATTTTTGCAGGGTTGTGACAAACAGGGGCTGAGGAATTCTCAACTAGTGACTTTTCTCGGATTCTGTGCCTTCTTTGACCCTTCGTACTTTCGTCCTCGTTGCCGAGAGGTGCTCCGTCCGGCACCATAACGGCGACGGCCTTGCCTTGGCTCTCAAGTGCCTTCTGGACCTTGGTTATCAAACTTCTTGCAGCATGCTGCAGGATGGCTGCTACGGTATGCCGCAGAGACACCGGCGCCTCGTCATCTTTGGGGCCAAGCGCGGCCGAGCAAAACTGCCAGCTTTTCCTTTGCCGACTCACACTTTCGAAGTGCCCGAGTGTCACCTATCATTTGCCGTGGACGGTCGCGCCTACAGCAGTCCTCTGAACTTGACCTCTGCGGCGCCGTACCAGAGGACCACCTTAAGGGATGCGATTGCCGACCTCAGTGATCCTGAGGCAAAGTTTGACAGAGGTCCGTCAGACTTCATTCGTTGTCACCAGCGGATATGCCCGACCGACTACGACTGCTACAAAAAGATGACGCTCTTGTCCCAGGCTAGTATCGCCGCCATCCCCAAGGTCGCTGGGTCCAACTGGCGCGACCTTCCCAACCGGGAGGTTGAGCTGAGCGACGGCACCCCCGCGTATCGCCTCATCTACACGCACCGCTGCTCACCGTTTATAAAGCTTTTTTAGTTTCGAAACTTCTCCTCCCGAAGCGGCCGCGTTTTGCGCCCGGCCACTGAGATGGCGCTGCAGTCGAAGTTTGCGCCACGCTCGACGTTAGCTAGCCACGCCGCGGTGCAGCAACGTTTCTGAGGCTCCGTTTGTCGTGCTCATTTGCGTCGCGTTCTTTTGTTATCAAGTGATCCTTTCGTTATGAGTTGAGTGTTTGTGCACTATGCTTCAGCAGCTTTCGGTGTGTGGTCGGGTGAGGACGCTCATGGTGTGGACCCAACCTGCAAGTAGCGTGGGCTGCCGAATGTTCTCGAGCGCCAAGTTTTGGATTTTTTCGCTGTCAGAGGGTAGGTGGTGCGCGTCATTTATGGTCTTTAGAGTGTGCTAGGACTGTCAACCAAATGCCAACGTGTTTCGTGCCGGGATGTACCAGCGGGTACCGGCGCAACACGGAGAAAAGGCACTTCTTTTCTCCGCCAACCAATCCAAATCTCCTTGCAAAATGGTCGAGAGCGATACCCCGTGCAGACAAGGTGTTGGGGAAAACATGCAAAGTGTGCGACGCCCACTTCCAAGAAGGGGATATTCTGAAGTCATATAAGCATGTAATCAACGCAGAAGTGATTGAAATCGAGCGCGGTGTATGGTCTCTAAGGAGTGATGCAATTCCTACCATATTTCCTAATCTCCCGCTGTACTTCTCGAATCGTAAACGGCGAAAATCTCCGAAAAAGAGAGCAACCGTCTCAAGAGACGCAGTGGCAACGCAGAGCGACGCTGCAGAAGATATCGAGCGAGAGCAACCAGAGCCCGTGCAAGACAGCTGCTTGCATGTTAATGAGCTGGTGGAGAAGAGTGCTTCTTTGAGGTTACCTCGTCAGTGGAGATCGGCAGCTCTTGAAGATGAAAATGGGCGCCGATCACAGATTGTTTTTTACACGGCAGGATTGGAGGCAGATGTATATACAGTACTCAAGAGTGTCGTAGTTCGCGAAGACATGAGTTATGTTGTATCTGCCCGCGGAAAACTGGTGCCGACGCTGCCCATGGATTTGGCAATCACTTCGTTAGCAGACGTAGAGGCAATTGTGCAGGTTGTCCAAACTATGTAAGCCTGTCATGGTTGCACCTCTAGCAGGGGAGGAACTGTATACCACAAGCAGTGCAGAGTTCTTACTGAGGCAGAAAAAGGAGTCTGTATAAAGTGTGCGAAAATGACGAAGGACCTCAAAAGAAGAAGTGGGCTGAAACCCAAGAAAAAGGTGTGCCTTGCAGCACCTGTTTTGAGGAAGAGGCTCATTCGTGCCGCTGCAGCTCGGGAGAAAATGAAGAAAGAAATTAGCGAACTCAGTGAAAAACTGAAGAAAGCGTTTTGAACATGTCTAGGTGAAGTGACACAGGACCTGCCAGAAGCACAAAAGATGGTCATACAGACAGCCGTCATGCAACAAGCGGCTAAGTCGCCACGTGGGCACCGGTACAGTACAGACTGGCTTATGATCTGTCTGCTTCTGAGGCTGACAAGCCCAAAGTGTTACAGAACTGTATCTGACATGAAGATTTTGCCGCTGCCAAGTGCCAACCGCCTTGTACAGCTACTGAAAGCTCTTCCATGTGGCTACGGCTTAAACAAATTTGCCCTTGGTAGCATAAAACTGCATATGGCTGGCAAGCCAGAACATTACACATATGGTTGTCTAATCATCGATGAAGTGAAACTCAGGGAAGGAACCGAGTTTAACAGGTCGTCCTACAATTTTGATGGCTTTGTAGATTACGGGGATATTACTAAAGTTGGCACAGACCAGCTGGCAGACCATGCACTGGTTGTTATGTTCAACCCAATGTTTGCGTCATGGGTCCAACCCATAGCAACTTTTGCAGCTAAGGGTGCAGCGCCAGGATGGGTCTTGGCAAAGGTGGTAATGAGCTCAGTGCTACAATTGCATGAACATGGTGCTCGCGTACTGGCAGTGATAAGCGATGGTGCCGGAAATAACAAATCGATGTGGACACACCTCGGCATCAGCGGAAAGGTGGAGCACCCACACTGCAAGATTGAACATCCCTGCCTTCCAGAGGGAACATTCCTCCACTTCATTTGTGACGTGCCACATATCGTGAAATGCATCCGGAATCATATGATGAAGCACAAATATGGTCAGGCAAGTTAAATAATTCCTTGGATATGCATGTCTCTTGAGTGATGACGCTGTGTAACAGAGACTTGTTCTCCTATGTTTAATTACTGCACATAACGAAATGGTGTACAATAATTTGTTGCAGGTAGGTGAATACCAAGGAAATTTCCAGCACTATGAACGTCTTTTTGAGGCGGAAAAAAAGGCCGCTATAAAAGTGGTTCCTAAGTTGACTGAGCAACATGTCAAGCCACAGAAGCTCCAGACCATGAACGTTCGTCTGGCGACTCAGGTAAAGTTGGCCATTCAGTCATTGTAAACATTGTAAGCAGTTGGTGCCATAAAACTGCATGCTTATACATTACATCTGTGCTTGTCAGCGTCCAGGCATTTTCAAAACTAATTTGCCATCATGTTTTTCCAAGCTTTACAAATTTCTTTTACTCATTTTCGCTTGCAGCTCTTCAGCCGAAGTGTGTCGATTGGCCTGAAGGTCTACAGACAAATGATGGTACCTGGCTTCGCCGACAGTTTTGGTACGGAAAAGTTCACGATGCTACTAAATGACCTCTTTGACATTCTGAACTCCAAGGTTCCTGTAGCTGGAATACGAAAGGGATCTCCAAAAATTAAGGTGCCAGAATTGTTTTATATCGCCTTTTTACTGTGGGGAAAGAACCGAGACTTAAAACTTTGCACTCATACACCAATTTTCTCGAAACACTGTTTTCTGTTTCCATTTATATGTTTTCAGTTTTTGGACTTCTTCACAATGTTGAACGAGACGGAATCTATTCCTAATGTCAAGCTGTTCGCATCTAGGCAGACTATCGAGTCCCTACGTGTAACACTGATGTCTGTGCTGTCACTTGTGGAGGTCCTGTTCAACCAAGGCGTGAGCTACATTCTGACAGCAAGCCTGAACCAGGATCCACTCGAGGTAACCGTATCCCTTCCATCATGTATCCTCTTTCAGCTCCTCATAATCACAGTTGTTAAGCTCAAATTTCTTGCTTTGCAGCGATTCTTTGGGCTCATGAGGTTCTTCGGAGGAGACGAATACCATCCAACCGTCACCAAATTCAGCCAGCTTTTCAGACTACTGTCCCTTTACACACCTGTTAAGCTTGCCACAAAAGGGAACTGTGAAGCAGGGGATGAACGAGTTCTGCTGAGCACATTTGAGAGCCTTGGAGAGAAGCGGCGTGAAGCACTACTACAAAAGAGAAAAGTTAAAGATGAAGTCTTCCAGCGACTCACATCACTGCCTTCGAGGGGGCTGTCAGCCCCATTTGACGATGACGTGCACAGTGTTTCAAGTCCAGAAAAAGCGGCATTGTACTATTTAGCGGGATACGTGGCCCATAAAATGATGAAGGTGACCTCCTGCATGGAGTGCAAAAGCGATGCAATGGCTTCACAAGACTCTCTACCGCCTGAAGCTATGCTTGTGATTGAACGAGAGTTTGTGACTGGCAGCCTTGTTGGTCCTTCAAGGAAACTGTTTGCATGCGTGAAAAGCAAGAAGAGACCATTGAGCAAACATCAAAAAAAAGAAGCCTTTGGGGACCTTTTCTGGAATGTATTAGATGCCCTTGCGAAGAGAGGAACTAACTACGAGAGGAACTACGACAGTATGAACATTAAAGGCGTTCGCCTTAAAAAATTTTAAGGCGAAGGCCTTTAATGTTCATACTGTCGCTAGCAGCCATGTCGGCAGATGTGTCCGCCTTTCGGCGTCACTACTTAAAAAAGAAAGCAGTGTCGACGCCGGGAATCGAAGCAGGGCCTTTGGCATTTGAAGTGGAGACGCTGCCACTCCACCACGAAGGCTCAGGGTGCGAGCAATGAATAAAGGCGCATCTAGTGAACGCATGGGTGTAAGGAATCGGTAGTGCGTGCAGGGTCATTACTACCGCTAATTCTTTCTCAGTACCCCGCCGCTGCCGTCTTCAATGGACCCCCGCCCCCACCGGCGGGAGGGGACGGAGGGGTGCGCTCAACCTTTTGTGTCACCTTTCGTGGAACGATGCGAAGGCGCCGGGGTCGCTCGGGCGTCCATCGCCCTTTGGGGCCGATTCGCGACGGCTAGGGAAAAGAGCGGTGGCAGCTTGGGGCTGAACAGCGGCCACACGACGACACCCCCCCCCCCTTGTCTTAATCCCCTCGTCTCAACGGACACCAGCCGAGACACAAGCTCGCGACGAACGTCTGGTTCGAAAAGTCTGCAGAATTCCTGAGGATTAAGCACTGCCGGACGGAATGGCGTCAGGGCGCAGTTGACGAGGGGTGGCAATAGAGATGAGGAATAGCCAGCGACAGCGCGGCTAGCCGCGAGCAGCGAAGGTCCGAGTTGGGTGACGCTACTGACCGGGTACCGGAGAGGCGCCGACTAAACAGCCTTGGGAAGTCTAAGTCGCCTTGGAACGCAGGTCCAAGCTCGCAGTGGCAGTTACAGCGGTAACTGCCCGCTTAAGCCCGATAATTCCCAATTCCGAGACGACGCCAAGGTCGGGGGGTCATTGGGGAAACCGACGTCACGTGCTCGCTCGAGCGTGTTTTGTGTTTGTGTTTACTTTTATTTTGGAGGGAGAGAATGTTCTACCCCGCACTGGCTGGCACGGCTGTGCGTTTGTGTTTGTTTTTATTTTTATTTTGCAATGGAGAAGGTGTTTTGCCCTATGGAGGCTAGAGGGCTGGCCATGCTCTCGATGAGCCAATCGTATGAAGAGTAGCATGATTGGAAGCTAGCAAATGCGGGCCAGGCTTTACGGGCTTTAAAACCGGGCCCCGGAGCCGGAAAAAAGGGTTCTGGGCTAAGGTCAGGTGCTATGCATCTTCGGCTATGCCGAGCAGGGGCCTCCCCTAGTGTTAGCCAGTTCCACTTTTTGTTGTTTTCTCTTTTTGCTGCTTAATGTTTCTCCAGTGCCTAATTTTCTATGCGATGTAAATATCTGTACATAAACTTCAAGCATTTCCTTTATCCCTGCATCGTAACTCACCGCAAGACCGTCTCTGACGGGGCACCCCTGGTGCGAAGAAAACCTTCGGTCTTCCAGTTAAGCAAACCGTCTCTGGCGGGGCACCTCTGGTGCGAAGAAGGAAGATAAAGAACTTGTGAAATTTACTATGGGTTTGATAAATAAAATAAAAGATAAAATAAAGAAACAAAGCAAATTATAAGGAAAAAACCAAGAAAAGACAAATGAAAAATTAAATATAAGAAAAGAAACAAATAAAAAGAAATAAAGTGAAATAACAGTAAGGAAAGGAAAACAACAGAAATAAGAAAAGAACAAAAAGATAAAATCTGAAAATTTCACAAATAAAAGCAAACAGTGAGCCAGGAAACGCTTTCGCCGTGCAGCACTTTAGAGAGCCAAAGTGCCCCTGTATTTTTTTTTTGTCGTAAGGAGCGGGGCCCAGACTCTTTCGGCGAGACGGCCCGCGCGTTCATCACCCGCATTTTGTTGTGTTTGTTTCCGCCCGTGAACTCGCACTTCGCGTGGAGTGAGCATGAGTGTACTACTTCTTTTGTGGGGCCTTGTTCTGGCATTGGCATGTGAAGTGCCGTGTATCTCGGTAGACGGCGTCGCTTCGCGCATCATTTTGCATACGGGGCTCCGGACGCCTTCGACAAACCACACCCCGCGCATCTGTTTGGTGCCTGGGTTTGCGTTGCTTTTCTTTACCGCCTTGTTCTGGCATTGACGTGTGAAGTGCCGTCTGTCTCTGTAGACGGCGCCGCTTCGCGCATCATTTAGCGTACGGGGCTCCGGCCGCCTTCGACAAAACACACCCCGCGGATCTGTTTGGTGCCTGGGTTTGCGTTGCTTTTCTTTACCGGACGTCGGAGCCACTTGTCTTAAATTTGCGCTTCTCCGCTGGAATTTGTTTCCTAACATTGCGGACCGGGGCCTAGACGCGCCGTCGTCCCAGCCCCGTCGGCGGTACATGCATTCCCCGAAACCGGGGAAACTGTCCTTGGGAACATGGGAGCACTGAACGAATAATTGTTTCTGTGGAGGAAACCCAGCGACGGCCGCGAGCTCTGTGCGGGCGGCAGTTGTGGTTGGAGCTGGGTAGGAGACAGACTTCTTCCCATATGCTTGCTTAGGATGACGGATTGCCCTAAGTCCAGGGGTGGCCCAGCTCAGTTGTTCTGTTCTATGCTGCAGTTATGATTATAAGTGTACTGTACCTTTTTGTTGTAATCAAGTGTTAATTAAATGAGTGTTCTCTCAGTTAATCCGGCCGATTCGAGAGGTTCATTGGGCGAATAAGGGAAACGGGACCTACTAAGAAGAAAGAAGAAACAACTAGCAACAACGAGTGAAGAAGAAAGAAGGAAAGAACGAACAACATAGTAACATAAAATTTTACACTATAGCCAAACGGGCGAGTTGGTGGTACATATTGAAGGAAAACAGCGCAACGACGCAGAAAAAAATAAGGTTGTGCGTCAGAAAGCCATCTATTTCATTATATGACAGTGAGGTTGCATACCTCGGTGCCACGTAGAAACGGGTTTTGTCAGTGTGCTATAGCTGATAAGTTGGCCACTTTTCTATAAAATGCACTGCTTTCCTTAATAAATTTCAGTTGTGAGTCAGCGCTTGTGCTGTGTTTTCTTCGACGCTGTCTGCGTCGTTGCGCTGTTTGGCTTCAATAAATTTTTACTACTGCGTTCTGTCTTTGTGTCAGTTTTTTTCTCGTTGCCTCGTCCGCGTGGCTGGTCGTGTCCGGCGATGGATCCGTGCTTGTCGTGGTTCCTACGGGCAAGTTCTTGATCCTGTGCGCGGGTAGCATGTATTCGTGGAATCGCGCGAATCCGTGGTCCTCGGGGAAGGCTGGCACTTTGTCTTTCGTTGGGAAGCTTTTGCGCGGTGGTCTTTGGGCCTTCGTATGCTTCGCGTAACTGGCGTTGCTAACTTTGCAGCCGGCTTCCCTTCGAGCGACACCATGTCGCCTGCTGATGGCTTGACGCTGTTCTTCGTGGCTTGTTGAAACTTTCTTTTTTTTTGTTTTTTTTAGTGCGCCGCCGATTGCCTTCGGTCATTTTTTGTTTGGTCGGGGCGCAGCTCGGAGGGTGTGATGCGCGCGAATATTGTAGCCCGTGCCGAGAACACCGATTTCTCCGTCGCAGATTTGGTCGGTGTAAGAACGGTGCATATTTTTTTGCTTCGCTTTGTCGTACCGTTATGCACTGCGTTCCCTTGTCGACGTAATACTTTAATATTTTCTCCGACCAGGCTGGCGTTCATGACATGCTTCTGACTCGGTTTACATGCTACCTACTGTCATGTTTTGTTTTGTTAGCACTGCAGCTTCCGTTGCGTGTGTTTCCTGAACCTCTCTTCAAAAAGCAACCTTTTGGCTTGTAGGCCACTTTACCGCAATTCTTGCGTCGGTGCTTACGCTGGTGCTTTGGGCATGCTGCCGAAAACTGCCTGTGTGAAGAGCATTTAAAACAAATTAAGTAGGCTCGCCTCTCGCCTTGTACTTTTCTCCTTGGTGCCCTCGTCGATCGTTCGTCTCTGGTGAGGCGCACACGGTGAGTAACCGGTGGCTGATGGTCGTCGTGATAGGGGATCTTGGCTTCCGATTTTGTTTAAGGCATCCATTCGTTCATAGAGTTGCTTCATGCATCGAAGCAGCTCGTGTGGGCTACCATAGTTTGACTCTCAGGGGCCGCACCTTATCTGAGAGTCCAGTGGTCAGGTATCGGATGCATGCCTTGTCGCCGATGTTGCAGCTTCTTGCTTTGGTGAGTTTGTCGTAAAAGTACGCATATATACTTTCGTGGCGCTCCTAGCGTGGTTCTGTGCCCCGGAAGATGTTCTGCAAGCTTGGTGCTGACGGAAACGCCTTTCCGTTACGCTTTTCACTCGGCCGTATTGTCTGGACATTTGTGAGAACGTCGTACCACGTCTTCGCGACGCTGTGGAGTTTCTTGAGGCCGCAGCAGATCGTCTCCTAGGCGCTGCACCCGTTGTCTGCAGCCAAGTTGTCTACTTTTAATGTGCTAGCCCTCTATGTCCCTGTACGACAAATCCTATTGTTCTCGGCGTCGTACAAGAAAAAAATGGGACAAACGTGGAGATATGGCGAGAAGTGGACAAGTAAGCTACCGCAGCAGCTTGAGAGAGAGGAAACATAGCCGGAGAAGGCGACGTAGTAGAGAGGGCGCGAGAGCAGTAGAGAGAAATAGGAGAGCTGATGGCGCCGGAAGAGAAAGACAGCGGACAGCGTACGCCTAGTGGAAAGAAAATGTAGTGTTTTAACGCAGTATCACCGAGGAGGCTTGCGAAAGCATATGTTTAGCATATTTTGTTTATAGTTTTTCTTTGGTGGGACGTCGGTACGTCTGGCGAGATATCACTGAGGTTAAGGTGATTTGATCTGTTCGCGCCGCAGATAGAAGAACATGACGAGATGAGCGCACGGCGCGAGAGTGTGTTGCGGTTTAACATGAGGCAGCAACCTTTGCCTCTGGATTCTTGGTCGATCCCCCAGTGTAGGTATGTGCCATCTTTTCAAAGTCTAATAATAATAACATGAGGCAAAAGTATAATAATAATAATAATAACATGAGGCAAAAGTATATGACTTTTCTATACGCGTATTCTTTGTTTCGCATTGCTTTCCAGTTACCGCATTTGGAAACCCTGGTCTGTGTTTTTATGCATGGAAGGTTAGACTACGACTGTTCCTTAACGCTACCCATGTTACGAATAAACTTCTACCTAAACTTTTTCATATATTTGGGTTTTACTGGTTCAGATCCTGGCGGAAACCGATGAAATCCGCTATCATCTCTTCCCCAGCCTTGAGAAATAGCTGCCGCTGTGGCTGAATGGTTATGGTGCTCGGATGCTGTTCCGAAAGACCCAGGGTGGATCGCGGCCACAGAGGCCACATATTGATTTCACAGTTTGAGGCGAAATGGCAGATGCGGTGCACTGTGCGATGTCAGTGCATGTTGAAAAACCCTAAGAGGCCGAAATTATCCGGAGTCTCCACTACGGCGTCCCTATGGCCTTAGCATGCTTTTACTGGCAAATGCATCCCCGCTTGGGGATGTTGGTGAGTAGTGCTCCATCACGTACTACCCCAGCACCCATGTTTAGGCTGTGCGTGGCTTTGTCATTTCTGGGGAAAAGGGAATCCTGGTGGCTGAGCAGACCCCCAGTGTTTGAACCTTAAAGGCCCCGATTTGCACAGAAAGTACCCCCGGATTGACCCACGCGGGGGAAAATCAGCCAGCTGCCATTTCCTGTCTCACTGTCCGCCCTTTTCTTTCCTTATCTTCCCTCTCCCGCCTATCCTGTCATCTCACTTGTTCCTTATTTTCTGGGCAGCGAGGGTTAACCCTGTGCCTACTGGTCTAATTTGGCCCTTATGCATGGAGTTATAGTGGCCGCGTATGCTCAGTGCGTGTAGCGCATTCCCATGATGGGCTCCTTGCTGGGCGACCAGCCCGGTTACCGAATACATATACCATATTATGGCTAACAAAACATCCTTCTGATCGGTCCCTGAAAAGGGGGGGGGGGGGGACCGACGTTAAACGTGTGCCGCAAATGTCAACGGAAATCTTTCTAAAGATTTTGTTGTGCATTGTCAGCTTTTGCAATTGCAAATAATATTTAGGAACCATGTTGGAAAATAATTCAAAGCGAAGAAGCAACCGTCAGGAGACCTAAAGCCTAAAGCATCAGACTGCTAACTTAAAAAGCTTGGCAAACTGGATTTGCAGGTCACACCTCACCGCAGCCTTAACTATTTTAACGGAGTCATTTCGGAACACGGAACTTTTACAGAGTACTGATCGAGAGATTGAAGAATAACTATGTATTCTATATTTTAACGGCATACGACCTACGCAACCAAGAGCGCGCTGCGGTATACAAATAAAGAAGGGGCGCGGGGCGAGCGCGAGGGGAGAGCGCGCGGCGCTAGCGCGAGAGGTGGAGAACAAAAGAGAACCGCCGCGGCCGGTTGTGTGTGGGTCTCCTGGCGGTACATGCGGTCGCACAAGGCCTTGTCATTTTCGGCGCATGCGCAGACCCCGCGCCGGTGCATGTAGGGGCTCGTCGAGCAGCGGTGCGTGTAGATGAGGCGATACGCGGGGGTGCCGTCGCTCAGCTCAACCTCCCGGTTGGGAAGGTCGCGCCAGTCCGACCCAGCGACCTTGGGGATGGCGGCGATACTAGCCTGGGACAACGGCGTCATCTTTTTGTAGCAGTCGTAGTCGATCGGGCATATCCGCTGGTGACAACGAATGAAGTCTGACGGACCTCTGTCAGACTTTGCCTCAGGATCACTGAGGTCGGCAATCGCATCCCTTAAGGTGGTCCTCTGGTACGGCGCCGCAGAGGTCAAGTTCAGAGGACTGCTGTAGGCGCGACCGTCCAAGGCAAATGATAGGTGGCACTCGGGCACTTCGAAAGTGTGAGTCGGCAAAGGAAAAGCTGGCAGTTTTGCTCGGCCGCGCTTGGCCCCAAAGATGACGAGGCGCCGGTGTCTCTGCGGCATACCGTACACTCTAAACACGGTAACCTTTACGTAACCTTTGTAAAGGTGCACATTTTCACATTGAAGTATACCTATAATTTAAAGGTTACAGAATGTAACCTTTCCACTTATAACCTTTGTAAAATTTACAAATGGTAAAGGTTACTTCTTTTTACGCATAGGTTACGCGACTTTTTTAGCGCTGTAACCTTTACAAAGGTATATATACATCTTTGAGTTAGCCATAGGTTACGTGCTCCAAAATGTGTAACCTTTGTAAGCAGCAATGGCTGGCCTAAAAATGGCAAAAATGTCGTTCCAACTTGCTGAAGGCGATGCAATACAGAGCTCTGCTGGATTTCAATTTGAATGGAACAAAAATTGGCCAAATAAGAGAATGGTTTAGAAAGGAGAGAAATGACAAATATCGGCATATGATAGGCAAATTTTTAATTGACTCCAACATCTTCAAGACTAGAGGAAATACAAAACAACAAAACTTCCCAAATATTGTCTACATTGAAGAAAAACTAAGGAATGTAACAGATGCAGGTATGTTCGAAGCACTATTTTTGCAAACGTTTTGCAAAAAAATCACAATAAATGGGCAAGCAAGGCACTAAAATACGGGCCCATATTACAGTATTACTATTGGCATGCGAAACAGAACCACGTTGAACAAGCAACTCAATAAATCATGCTCTGATGCAGTCTCGCTTCGAATAGAGAGCTTGGCTACAGCATATCACTCTTATTGCAATGTAAATAAAAACATAGGCATTGTAATTGTAGTACCAAAAAGAACAAAATAACAGCTTATATTATTTAAGACCAAGTGCCAAGTCAACTTGACATTGTGTGAGGGATACAACAGACAAAATATGAATGGCAAAAATATCGGAGAAGGAAATATTTTAATCACAAATTTTACCACACCTCTTAAAAGAAAGATTAAAATGACTATACAATAAGAGATCAGGAAGGGTGGTCCAAGCAGTGCAGATAACATAAGTTCTTTTAAAACTTGCGGCCACCTATACAAACGCAAACAACAATCAATCGATTTAAACATCTTGCCTAAAACAGTAACCAGAGATATACATGTACCTAACAGCTTTAAGAGGTACATAGCATCAGCAAATTCAGCACAACTTGCCTAGATCATATAAACAAAAGCCCCTTGTGAGTCCTCCAGTCACTTCATTAACAAAGATGCACAATGACATGACCAATAACTTGCAACATTAACAGTGCTATAAACCTGACAACACTCGCATAAGTACATCAACTTGTGTACTGCAGTTAAAAAAAAATTTGCTCAATTTAGCTGTAGAAAATATACTTCAACATATTAGAAAGTGAACAATTGAAACACATTTATTTCCAGAAAATTACAACAAATTATTTTCTTTCAAGAGCATGAACAAGCTCTTAAGTCGGTTCGTCAGTAGTCCACGTGGCACTAAAGTGTCTGGCAGGGTAATCTTCTGCAGCAGGATGAGTATGGCGGAAAATGCCGGTGGATAGTCGAGGTTTTTTATGTAATATTATTACGGGGGGCTAGCCCAGCGGCAGACGGTACAGGCCACAGTCAGATGGCACACCTAGCTAAATCACTCCAGCACAAACTGCCACGTCCTCGTCGTCGTTCACTGCCGAACGTCCCAAAACAACGTCGTCTTCTCCTAGCAACTATGCACCGTAACAATATGTCACCAGGCAAAAGAAGAGGGCACGCGCTAGGTTGCCGTTGCTGATCGAGATCACTTCTTTACTACTTCCAGCGTAAACACTCAGAACAGGTGTATACATGAGGTGCAGTCACTTGCAACTCTTCAGGCAGTGGGATCTGTGGAATGTTAAATTAGAGCCAGGGAGCAACCATTCATACTTAAAGCATGGTTGATGTTCAAACCAGAGTGAAACATGGTATACAAAGAACACCGCAGTGCCTACCGCACCGCAGCGCCGCTGCTGCCATTACTGCGCAGTTGCTTCCGCAATTGACCTAGGATGGCCATTGGTCAAACCACAGCCAATATTTTTAATGAGGCCAGTTGTATTGCTAAAATCGTATGGCGCACCGATCAATTGATAATCAATGAAACGACGTGCAAAGTTCCAAAATTCAGATTCAAAACAAAGGTACCACTTCATAGTGAAAAAAACACGGGAAAACGAGACGAGCAAAGAAAGACACAACACACCATCTCGTTTTCCCGCGCTGTTTTCAATATATGAATCAATAACGGGAGGGGGGGCGAGTAAGAACACTGGACGCTCACACAAATTTGTGATTCACAATTTTCACAAATTTGTGAAAAAACGGCTATATTGCAGTTGCAACTTAATTCTTGTTAGCGCACTTCATAGGGCTCGCACTGTCTTACGCACGTCCGTTCAGATCGCTCGCGCACCACACACCCTGCGCTGCGCTTCCCGTCGCCAACGCGGATGAGTCGACGCGCCGCACTCGCGAAAAACAACCATCACAAACACAAACGTCATCCAGACGGCGCCGGGAAGAGATGAAAGAGGATAGGCAGGCAATGCGGTAGCCACTGGGACCTACCGGCGCACCGAACCAGATTCACGTGATCGCCACTCGAGTCGAGGAGGCGACTGCCGCCGTTTGAGCGGGAGTATAGCGCCGATGTGGAATTGCGTCATAAAATGGCTTACAATACCAACTCGCCCAAATCACATCCTTCATTAAAAAAGTACCATCGTGCGTTTTACGCATCCTCTTTTGTACGTATGCAAAAAAAAAACGGGCGCACACGCACGCAAGCGATCAAGAATTAGCGCTGGATTACCCCCGTATTATCGCACCTAATGACCCCAAATGACATACGGCAACAATAGTCTAAAGCCAATATTCTGGATAACCAAACTTTTGGCACGAAACCCCGCGCAATAGGTGAATGAGGCACTCAAACTACTGAACCACATTTCGCTTCGAAGTGCACTCAACGAGGCTTAGGAATGAAGCTGCTCTGGCAAACAAAGAAAATACGCACTTTGACAAGCATGAAATAAATGATTTCGCAGGTCGCTATTGTGCATATGGTAAAAAAAAGGCCACTCACCCAAGTCTGTCATTCTTCCATGAACCCCAGGAACGTGACTGCAGTAGTCGCAACGAATAGCACCGGGCGCGGAGCTGTCCGCCGAGCACACAACGACGTAGCGTATACAGTCACATTGAGGTTCGTTGAAGCTGCTGCGCAGAGTACCCCACAGGTCCCTGCTGCTTAGCGGCATTACCCCAAACAAACCACTTCAGGAACGCCACCAAAAGACGGCGTGGTTCACGAACGGTTCCAACTCTCGGTTCTAACGGTTCCGAGAACAAAGCAGCCTCCGCAAAGCTGCAACGTCCGAGCCTTTCCGCCGTCCAGACTTGCCGGCGTGCAACGATGCCAAGCGTTTGAAATAGAATCGCCGCTTTTCATTGGGTGAAGCGCCAGCGATCTGCGCATGCGCGTCTCACGCATACTGGAGCGGCCGTCATGCCATATTTTGAGCAGTTTTTTGCAAATTACTCGTTTCTTATAGGCGCCGCCGTTCGTACCGTGGGCGCATTACATTTTGATTTGTGATATATATTTTCCACCAGAACTGATACATTGGAATTGTATGAAAAGGGCCACATGAAGGAAAATCGAATCGCGCACTCGGCGGCCCGCAAATGCGGTTACGTCCGCTGTCGCCTTTCCAGGCGCTCCCCTTTCATATGTCTGCTTTTTACTATTAATTGCGACCGTTGGTATCGCGTATCGTTTCGAGGAAGATGAGAAATAGGCTCTATCCGAGTCATCGAGAAATTACATGGAATTTGAAATACTTGTTTATTAACGTTTATTCGCGCAATAAAATCGATACAGAACATGCTTAGAGAAGTAGCACGTTAGGTTTCTTTGCAAAACTCATGGATAGGAATCGAACATTCAAGATGTGTTCTCATATACAGCCACAAAATTCTGCATTTGCATTGCATTCGCAGCCTCCTGTGGTAAATGTGAAGGCGATATCTGATAACGCGCGATTCAATGTGGATGCGACCAAAAACAGCAGTATCGGGCTCATGCGATAGCTTACGTTGATTTCTCCCCCTTGCGGTCGAAACCACAGCCCCATTGCATCCGAAAATCACATTCCCGCACATAAAGCAGCATACGTCCTCTATATGTGCATATCTCCTGGCTTGACGGCGCATATAGGTGACCGTGCTGCGCAAAGGTTACAGCGCAAAGGTTACTTGGCAATTTTTCATCGTAACCTTTGAAACGGTTGACTTTTGACCGTTGTAACCTTTGGGCTCCACGAAAACAAAGAAAACATAATGGAAACATCAAAAAACATTAATTGTAACCTTTGTGACAAAAGTTACTCACGTCCAAAAGTTACGTTATAGGTTACTGTGTTTAGAGTGTAGCAGCCATCCTGCAGCATGCTGCAAGAAGTTTGATAACCAAGGTCCAGAAGGCACTTGAGAGCCAAGGGAAGGCCGTCGCCGTTATGGTGCCGGACGGAGCACCTCTCGGCAACGAGGACGACGTACGAAGGGTCAAAGAAGGCACAGAATCCGAGAAAAGTCACTAGTTGAGAATTCCTGAGCCCCTGTTTGTCACAACCCTGCAAAAATCGGCAGCTCTTGTGAGATTCGAAGGACGGGCTCCCATCTTCTTTCTCGATGTCTCCGAGAATGTCGGTCATCCCGCCAGCGTGGAGCTGCTTGAGCACTTTTGACGGACAGGCGTGAGACGTCGGCACATCGGGGAAGTTCTTGCTTAAAGTGGTCAAATGGTGCTCGTTGTCGCTGACTGCGAGCACGGGGCTTGCTACGCAAGCTTTGGCTAGACCGAAGGACAGACCCCCGCAGCCACCGTATACGTCGACACTGTTGAGGGTTCTGTGCGTCTTCTCCACTTCGGAAACGAGGCGGGCGCCAATCTTCTGCTCCTCGGTAGATGGCTCTGAAAAGACACCCGTTGCCCCGTCATAGCACTGCGAGAAGAAGAATGGCGGCCGCACCATGTCGAAGCAGTTTCCTACGCAGCCACCTTTGCTGCAAACCACTTCTCATACATTTTCCTCGTGATTCTGGCACATCAGCGCATTCCAATCAAATTCTTTAATTAATTTATCCACAGTAACGGTATTTATGTGCTTTAGAAGTTGCACGTCGATTTCGTTGGGTAAGTCCTTCCCTTTTAAATAGGCTAGAGCAACAAAATAGTGGTCAGCTACTTTTTGTCGAATCACCCCAGCAATTGATCGTCTGCTCGTTGATGCGACAATGTGGTCTATGCTTGTCTGTGTCAAGCTGGTCTCCTTCCATTCCTCTCTAGTGAAGCCCTCAATAATATTTTTTAATCCATATCCTGCAAGTAAATCTAGGTAGTCCAAAACGTTCTTGTTACCTTGCTTTGCCACATCAATATTGATGTCACCTCTTATTAACGGACTATTACTGTGAATTTTCTTCAGCCACACATGCAATTCTTTTAAAAAGTCATTTATTTATATTGTTTCCAGGAGGCCTGTAAATAGCACTTATTACGTAGTTCTCTGTTTTAGTATTGACGGATACCATGAAAGCTTCGGCTGAAACTAAGCTATCAATAATTTCCGATCTATGGTCATATTTGACGAACACCATTATGCCACCCCCTTTGCGTTCCTTCGTGCAATAACTGTACTGGTTGTAGCCGTTCAAGTTGTATAGGGAGCATTCAGCATGTTGTAATTTGGTTTCACATAAAACAATATCAGGAGACTCAGATGCCTGCGATAAATATGAGCGGAGTAGGTTCCGGTGTTTCTTTACGCTTCTTGCGTTGATGTGAAGAACAGTAAGGTCCACTTCATGTTTAGGGTTTGCTTCGATTGTTTCTTGGACATATGCCTGCCATTCCGGAAAAGACAAAAAGTCTGAGACATCTTAACGAATCTTGTCAAGGTCACTCTCGTGCTCCACTTGAATCACTGTAGCGCCAGGTGCTTTCCTGGCCAGGATTTTGCCATTTGTGGTCCACACGAACTGAAAGCTGTTCGCTTTTGAAGCTGATTTGGTTTTCCAAACAAGGTTTTGATTCTTGTTGTCAGGTTTTCGTTGATATAAATATTATCCAATCTCAATGCCATCCCTTTCTCAATCCATTGATCCCTTCTCTTCTTGCTAGTAAACCGAACCATGAACGCCGGTGTCTTTTCTTCTTTTGCTCGCAATCTATGTACGGATTCAATTTCCACTTCTTCAGGGACGGGAAGCTGTAGCTTTTCCGCTAAATCTTGGAACAGCTGACACTAGATTTTCAGTATCCTGTTTTGGAATGCCGTGTATTTCAACGTTGTTTCGTCTGGAATACTGCTCTGTTCGATCGACTGCCAGCTGTAGTTCCTTAATCACGGTCTCTCGCACCGATATCATGGTTTCCAAGCCTCCAATCTTGTCTTGCATTCCTTCGATTGTCACATCGTCCACACTATAATTTCGACACCGCAGTATGGCTGCTTTCTGTCTCTTCTTCAAAGTGCTCATGTTGTATTCTACCCTGAACTCAGCTTAGGACAAATCTGGCATTCTCTCTGGATTTTCCTCGTACCTTTGAATCAGAGTCTTGTGCCATATGTCCGGTCGTAGAGAGGATGCAGTTGACCATCTTCATGATGGGAAGTGTGTACTGAGGCCAGAGTAACAAAGGGCGTAGAGGCATTCTCCACCTCTTCATGTGGTGCTTGATTTAGCCTCAAGAGAAGGTGAGCGTGAGGGCTTTCTCAATGCTGAAACTTTATTCTCTTAAAACTTTCCACGACATGGTAAGGGCGAAATAGGCTGATCTTTCGGTTGCGCAAAATTTTCATAATTACTCGAACCATGTTTCAAAGTAGATTGCACACATCGCCGGTTCGTTGTTCACCAACGTTGCGGCATATTGATTAGTCAGCGTGTCTTCGTCAATTTCAAGTTCTCCTTTTTTGACCTGAAACTTCTGTAGGGATCGAAAATGTCTCTGTTGAAAGAAACAAACGGATATTGTTCATGGAAGCCGTGTAAACTTCGCAGTCTCTGTAAAAGGGTTGAACGGTGATCATTCCACGTTTTCAGAGCTGGCTTTTAACTTGCCGCCCATGGTTAATGACGGCACGGCATATTCGACAGTGAGAAGGTGGGACCTCTATCTTCGGAGGGCGCAAAGCTTTCCTGTACCTTTCCGTGAACTCGTCACTGGATGCCTCTCCGGCAGACGGAGTTTCAGTGACTTCCGAAGCTGAAAGTTTTAGAAACGCTGTAGGCTTTCCCAACTGCCTAATCATTGCAAAGTAATAATTGAACCATTTTCTTGAGAGCAACCAGTAATTGCTGTGCGATATCTTGGGACACTTGAAGAATTTGTGGTGATTCATACCGCTTGAGAGGACCGTCCAAACGCCTCCCTGTTCATGCCAGATGGCGCTCGTCTACACCGGACCCGTGCACTATTTGATTTCTTGAACGCAGATTTCAGTTAGCGTGTGAGGGCCTCGGATTACAACAAGCATACAGGAAGTGGCATGGCATAGCCTCTTTATTCGCCTTACTTGACGCCCTGCGACTTTTTTCTTTGGGTGTACCTGAAAGATTTGGCTTACCACCAAACTCCACAAAGAATTGCGGTGCTGAATCAGCACACCTGTACAGCATGAGACAATTCCAAGTGTCATGTTACAATGGATATCTGGGAACTTTTGCCTGAGACTGCGCCGCGTCGTCGCAGCATCTGGTGGTTACACTGAAAATGTCATTCTTTAGTTTTTTGCAACGGGAGTAGGAAAATTTTCACACTGGTGTTTTATTTTTTTACAGCTCTCAGCGCCACCTGTTGGTGGAAATGTAAACTAAATTTGAATTTTGAAGGGATAAAATTCTGGATTTTTTAAGCGTAGGGCCGCAAATAATACAATTCTATCTCATTACGTCTTTTTTTGTTGATTTTCAAAGTCCATCAGTCATTTTTGGGACACACGGTATATAATTATTGTTACTTAAGGTTTCATACACAATAACGTATAACAGCAGGAGTTCCAGGGGCAGAGTTTTATCTTTTTGTAAAGAAGAAGACGAACATTCTGTGCAGCGGCGGCAGTGCCATCGCTGCGCGTGCTTTGGGCTCGCTTTGGCTGACCGCAGACTGTTGCCGCCCTGCTCCTTTAATAAGGTCCCAGTGCCTTTAATAAACCCCCGTCTTACATTTGGTGGAGTCGCCGGGTAACGATATCGGCTCTGGAGCTCCGTAACCGCACTCTTCCAACAACTGCTATGCCTGTGGACACCCAAAATCAAGCCGTGCAAGCAGGCCCACGGACTGTCATCTGTGCCGGCTCCGTTCACCAGCGGGACCCGGCTGTCTTCAGCGGAACAGATGAGCAGGACGTGGAAGATTGGATCGCGTCTTACGAACGTGTGAGTCTCTATAACAAAAGGGACGACGAGACTAAGCTAAACAATGCCATTTTTTATCTTACCGGTGTCGCCAATTTATGGTACCGCAACCATGAAGGGGACGTTGGAACTTGGTCGGCCTTCAAGACGAAGTTCCCCGAAGTGTTTGGTCGCCCAGCCGTCAGACAACTCCGCGCCGAACAGCGCTTGCGTGAACGGTCGCAGCAGGTCGGCGAAAGCTTCACTAGCTACATAGAAGATGTAATCGCCCTCTGCAACCGAGTGAACGTCAGCATGCCGGAAGCTGACAAGATAAAGCAGATCCTGAAAGGTATTGATGATGACGCCTTTCAAATGCTGCTAGCGCGGGACTTGCGCACCGTTTCAGAAGTCATCACGCTGTGCCAGAGCTTCGAGGAGCTGCGGAAGCAGCGGGTCCTGACTCGTCAGCATTCAGCTCATGTAGAGTCACTTGCTGGACTGACACCCGCAGCTGATAACTCCTCTCTGCTGCAGCAAGTCAAAGACTTTGTGCGTGAGGAGGTGGCCCGTCAGCTCTCTCTTTTGCCTAGCCCTCAGGGGTCGCCACCATATTTGGCCCCGGCTCTCCAACATGCTATTCGCGAGCAGGTTGCTGAGGCGCTTCCGTCCGCCCATTCACCATCACATGTCGCTGCTCCAGTGGCGTACGCTGACGCCGCTCCCAGACCTGTCGCCACGCCTCTGAGTTATGCCAACGTCGTCCCAAGACCTGCCCGCCCGTCCACTGACTTGCGCCGAGGTCGTTGCTCAAACTCAGCCGCCTACGTATCCTACAGTGTCAGTGCCCGTACCAACGCCGACACCTTATATGCGACCCTCTCCACGAGGCCGAGATCCCTGGCGCACGACGGATAACCGGCCTATTTGCTACACCTGCGGATTGCCTGGGCACGTAGCCCGCTATTGTCGTCGCCGTCTCCCAGTCTCGACACCGCCGGCCGGGTACTGGCCTCCAGCGCGTCAGTACTCTGCGTCTGCTGAGCCCCGTCCGTCGACTCGTCCGTTCTCCCCCGAACGCTCACCACTTGCCGATCGCCGTTCCCCTTCGCCGCGACGCCGCTCCATCTCTCCGATGCGTCGTCGACCTAATAGTTCTCAAGAGGAAAACTAGATGCCGCAGTTCCTGAGGCAAGAACTGCGTCCCCGTCGAACTACCAAAGACCTCAGCTGTCACCTGCGAACCTGATTGACGTTTCGGTCGAGGGAATTTCTGTCATGGCCCTTGTCGACACTGGCGCCGCAATTTCAGTAATAGACGTACAACTTTGTCGCCGCTTGAAGAAAGTTAAGACGCCAATTGCCGGTCTCTCGCTGCGCACGGCCAGCGCTCAGTACATCAAGCCGTCAGCAGCTTGCACAGCACGAGTTTTGATTCAGGACGTCCTATATACAATCGAGTTCGTCGTCCTGCCGTTTTGTTCCCACGATGTTATTTTGGGCTGGGATTTCCTGTCTCGTCATGCTGCGGTCATAGATTGCGCTCGCGCTGAAGTCGGATTCTCTGCCTTGCCCCAATCGCTGCCGGACGCTGCTCTCTCGTCGCCATGTATTAAAGCCCTCGTCGCCGAAGACATCGACCTGCCTCCGTGCTCTTCCGTCCTTGTGCGCCTCTGTTGTGACCCTCTCCGTGATGACACTGTACTTTTCACGCCCGCTCATACTTTTCTCCGCCGGAAGTGTCTTCCGCTGCCTTACGCCGTTCTGACTATTTCTGCTGGCCTATCCGTACTGTGGGTCTGTAACCCGTTCTCCTGCCCTAGTGCTTTGCGCCGTGGCGAATGTGTCGGCAGTGTCCAACCCATCGCGTCTATTATAACCCGTGAGGAGACTGACGAAACATCGCACATCAATCTCACTGCACTCAGCCCACCATCTTCTACGCCCACTCCTTCCTCTACAAAACTGTTTCTCCGCTCCATCGACGCAGATCTTCCTCCGCCGCAGCGCAAGCAGCTTCTCCACTTGCTCCACCAGTTCAGCGCCTCCTTCGACTGCCATCACAGCTCCCTTGGCCAAACCTCGACTGTCACACATCGCATCGACACAGGTGCCCACGCTCCTCTACGGCAGCGCCCCTATCGTGTGTCGACAACCGAGCGCCAAGTCATTGAAGATCAAGTCGACCAAATGCTCAAGAGCGGCGTCATTCAGCCCTCACGCAGTCCTTTGGCTTCGCCAGTTGTGCTTGTCAAAAAGAAAGACGGCTCCATCCGTTTCTGTGTAGACTACCGCCGCCTTAACAAGATCACGCGCAAGGACGTATATCCTCTGCCACGCATCGATGATGCGCTAGACTGCTTGCAAGGTGCCGAAATATTTTCTTCTTTGGATTTACGCTCCGGGTACTGGCAGGTACCCATGGAAGAGGCCGATCGCCCCAAAACAGCCTTTGTAACCCCTGACGGCCTATATGAATTTACTGTGATGCCTTTCGGCCTTTGTAATGCTCCTGCCACCTTTGAGCGGATGATGGATACCATTCTGCGTGGGCTGAAGTGGAAGACCTGCCTCTGTTACCTCGACGACATCGTCGTGTTTTCGCCTGACTTTGACACTCACCTCTCCCGACTGAAACACGTTCTCACCTGCCTCTCTGACGCCGGCCTTCAGCTCAACTTAAAGAAGTGTCATTTTGCCGCCCGCCAACTTACCATTTTAGGCCATGTTGTCTCTAAGGACGGTGTCCGTCCGGACCCGGCTAAACTTCGTGCTGTGGCTGCGTTTCCTCGACCTACTTCTATCAAAGATCTGCGCAGCTTCCTGGGTCTGTGCTCCTACTTCCGTAGGTTTATACGGAACTTTGCCTCAATTGCTGCACCTTTGACACAACTTCTGTCCGGCAGTTCCGATCTTTCTCAGTGGTCCCAAGTTTGTGACGACGCCTTCGATTCTTTGCGCCGTATCCTCACCGCACCGCCGATACTGCGCCATTTCGACCCAAACGCACCTACCGAGGTCCATACTGACGCCAGTGGGGTAGGCATCGGCGCCGTACTCGCACAGCGCAAATCTGGCTTCATCGAATACGTCGTTGCCTATGCCAGCCGCACGATAACAAAGGCTGAATCTAACTACTCGTCACTGAAAAAGAGTGTCTGGCGATAGTTTGGGCCCTTACCAAGTTCCGCCCTTACCTCTACGGACGCCCGTTTGAAGTCGTGACCGACCACCATGCGCTATGCTGGCTTTCCTCTCTGAAAGATCCATCCGGTCGCCTCGCGAGGTGGGCCCTTCGCCTCCAGGAGTACGATATCCGCGTCGTGTATCGTACTGGTCGCAAACATCAAGACGCCGATGCTCTATCCCGCTGCCCACTTCCAGCCAATATTTCCAGCCTTTCCGCCTTCGACGCCTCCTCACCGCTGCTTCACATCAGCGCCATGCCTTCCTCGCAGCGTGCCGACCCATGGATCTCTTCTCTTATTGACTTCCTCACCAACCCTACGGCTGGTTCGCCTTCGCGCGCTCTTCGCCGCCATGCTTCCCATTTCTCAATACGTGATAACCTCCTTTATCGCCGCAACTACACCTCAGACGGCCGCAAGTGGTTGCTAGTTATTCCCCGTCACCTTCGCTCGGAAGTCTGCGCCCATTTTCATGCTGACCCGGAGTGCGGTCATGTCAGAGTGTTCAAGACCTACGATCGCATCCGACTACGATATTATTGGCGTGGCATGTACACATTCATCCGCAAATACGTGCGGTCATGCCTTACCTGTCAACGTCGCAAGCCACCTCCTCATCGTTCTGCTGGAGAATTGCAGCCGCTACCTTGCCCGCCACGCCCATTTGACCGCGTCGGCATTGACCTATACGGTCCCCTCCCGTACACTTCGGCCGGCAACCGTTGGGCTATCGTCGCGGTTGACCATTTGACAAGGTATGCCGAAACCGCAGCCCTTCCAGCCGCTACAGCCTCAGAGGTGGCCTCGTTTATTTTAAACCGATTCATCCTTCGTCACGGCGCCCCTCGCGAACTGCTGAGCGACAGAGGCCGCGTCTTCTTGTCGGATGTTGTGAAATCACTGCTCACCAAGTGCAATATAATTCATCGAACCACCTCCGCATATCATCCGCAAACCAACGGTCTCACCGAGCGCTTTAATCGTACCCTCGGTGATATGTTGTCTATGTATGTCTCCTCAGATCAGTCAAACTGGGATCTTGTCCTGCCGTACGTAACCTACGCGTACAATACCGCAACGCAGTCCACTACCGGATTTTCTCCTTTCTTTCTCCTTTACGGCCGTCACCCTTCTGCTACCATCGACACCATTCTCCCGTACCAACCCGATGCTTCCGAGTATACGCCTCTAAATGAAGCCGCATAGCACGCCGAAGACTGTCGCCGCATCGCCCGTGTCCTCACGACTGACACTCAGTGCAGAGAGAAATCCCGCCACGACCTCAGCCAAACAACACCACACTTCGCCAACGGCTCCCTTGTGTGGCTCTGGATTTCGACGAATACTCCGGGTTTGTCATCAAAATTTCTTGCCAAGTACCATGGCCCATACCGCGTACTGGAGCGCACATCTCCAGTTCATTACACTGTAGAACCTCTCAACCCATCTTCTGATCGCCGCCGCCGTGGACGCGAGACTGTTCACGTCCAGCGCCTCAAGCCATTCTACGACCCAGCCGTACTGCCTGCGCCCTGAGTCGCCAGGTTGGCTCCTTTTCTCCCCGGGGGCAACTGTAAAGAAGACGAACATTCTGTGCAGCGGCGGCAGTGCCATCGCTGCGCGTGCTTTGGGCTCGCTTTGGCTGACCGCAGACTGTTGCCGCCCTCCTCCTTTAATAAGGTCCCAGTGCCTTTAATAAACCCCCGTCTTACATTTTGAATGAATGCCTTAAATAACACAAAGTGACGACATACACGAAGATACTGAACAGTGCAACAAGCCATACAAAGACTGACAAGAGCCTTTACTGAGATCAGACACCACGGTCCAAACTATTAGCTGCAATACAAACAGCAGCATCTGAACAATCACTGCCATGGGGTAGCCATCAAATAAAACCTTACAGTTTCACTGTCAACATTCTATAACCAATGCAATACTTGTTGAAATAAACACTGAAACTGTCAGCATTCTATAACCAATGCAATTCTTGTTGAAATAAACACATCTCCTTCCTTTTGCAACAGATTGAAAACCCAGAAACCTGATTATTTAGCTACTTGGGAAGAATATGTGAGCATCCATGCAGTGCAAGCTTGATATGTGGTTGGGAGGCAAGCGTATTGATGTGTATGCTGTGTAAAATGCATCAGGTGCCAAGCCATCTGCTGCCAGCATCATTTGCATAAAACATCAGGTCAAGCATGTTAACTTTTTGAGTAGATTTACACCTAAGAGGGTGTACTTCCTGGCTGGACGAAAGTGGAACTTCGATGAGACCAGCTGAGTCCTGGTAAAAATTTCATCAAAATAAATGATGTAATCTGGCATCGCCATTCAAAAAGCAAGAAGTTTATCATGCTTATAAATACAATTGTGAATAATCATTGTTGCGTAATATAGCAAAAAGTGCTTGGGTCGTTTTCCTTTCTGCATTGCGTACATTACAAAAAAACAGCAAGCACATATAAACCTCATACAATGACAACTTCAAACAGGGTCATGCATAACACAAGCCTCTAGATGCATTTACAGAATCTCCGTTGTGGTTTCCAGTCTGAGTTAGAATCATAAAGCAATGAATGCTCTCGCTGTTTGAAACAATGCTATTTATTAAAAGAAAAGTCTCTAGTTCCAAGGCCATGACTACCAGGTGTTATCTAATCTAGTCTGCTCTTAATAATAATGGTTTATTTCGTCCAACTGCTTACAAAGCGTACATTCCTGCACCGCTTAAACACTGTTGTGCTTGTCTGCGGTTCCAGCACCCTGCGAAATACACATGTTTTCTTGGTATCTTCCATAGAACTAAGTCACTGGCTTGACAATCTTATCAAAGCACAACGTAAAAACAAGCGCACATGTTACCGTCGTCGCTATCTGGACAGCGGAAATTTCTTAAGTAAAGCAAAAGATCACTCACAGTTTTCGTACACAGACGCGACATGTCACCATCGTTAATCGGTGGACAGATTGAATTTTGTTACTAATTAAAGAATTGGGCAAGCATACACAGATACACTGCATCTTCTCTACAAAACAGGGAAATTCCATAAACAAACAAAGTAAAAAGGCACCATGTTGTCTGGTTCTTGTTTGCACCGTTCCCATATGTGGTCCTTCTCCTTGCAGAGTTCTAATATTTCGCGGTCAATCCATGTGTTCTTCGGATTTCTTTGCTTTAAAACCTTTTGTTTAGTTGCTTTGAAACAGATAACCGAAATCTCTTTAGCGAGCTTCTCATACATTTCCTCGTGATTCTGGCACATCAGCGCATTCCAGTCAAATTCTTTAATTAATTTATCCACAGTAACGGCATTTATGTGCTTTAGAAGTTGCACGTCGATTTCGTTGGATAAGTCCTGCCCTTTTAAATAGGCTAGAGCAACAAAAATAGTGGTCAGCTACTTTTTGTCGAATCACCCCAGCAATTGATCGTCTGCTCGTTGATGCGACAATGTGGTCTATGCTTGTCTGTGTGAAGCTGGTCTCCTTCCATTCCTCTCTAGTGAAGCCCTCAATAATATTTTTTAATCCATATCCTGCAAGTAAATCTAGGTAGTCCAAAACGTTCTTGTTACCTTGCTTTGCCACATCAATATTGATGTCACCTATTATTAACGGATTATTACTGTGAACTTGCTTCAGCCACACACGCAATTCTTTTAAAAAGTCATTTATATTGTTTCCAGGAGGCCTGTGAATAGCACTTATTACGTAGTTCTCCGTTTTAGTATTGACGGATACCATGACAGCTTCGGCTGAAACTAAGCTGTACTCAATAATTTCCTATCTATGTTCAGATTTGACGAACACCATTAGGCCACCCCCTTTGCGTTACTTCGTGCAATAATTGTACTGGTTGTAGCCGTTCAAGTTGTATAGGGAGCATTCAGCATATTGTAATTTGGTTTCACATAAAACAATAATATCAGGAGACTCAGATGCCTGCGATAAATATGAGCGGAGTAGGTCCCGGTGTTTCTTTACGCTTCCGTTGATCTGAAGAACAGTAAGGTCCACTTCATGTTTAGGGTTTGCTTCTATTGTTTCTTGGACATATGCCTGCCATTCCGGAAAAGACAAAAAAGTCTGAGACATCTTAACGAATCTTGTCAAGGTCGCTCTCGTGCTCCACTTGAATCACTGTAGCGCCAGGTGCATTCCTGGCCTGGATTTTGCCATTTCTGGTCCACACGAACTGAAAGCTGTTCGCTTTTGCAGCTGATTTGGTTTTCCAAACAAGGTTTTTGATTCTTGGTGTCAGGTTTTCGTTGATATAAATATTATCCAATCTCAATGCCATCCTTTTCTCAATCAATTGATCCCTTGTCTTCCTGCTAGTAAACCGAACCATGATCGCCGGTGTCTTTTCTTCTTTTGCTCGCAATCTATGTACGGATTCAATCTCCACTTCAGGGACGGGCAGCTGTAGCTTTTCCGCTAAATCTTGAACAACTGACACTAGATTTTCAGTATCCTGTTTTGGAATGCCGTGTATTTCAACGTTGTTTCGTCTGGAATACTGTTCTTTTCGATCGACTGCTAGCTGTAGTTCCTTAATCACGGTCTCTCGCACCGATATCATGGTTTCCAAGCCTCCAATCTTGTCTTGAATTCCTTCGATTGTCACATCGTCCACGCTGTAATTTCAACACCGCAGTATGGCTGCTTTCTGTCTCTTCTTCAAAGTGCTCATGTTGTATTCTACCCTGAACTCAGCTGAGGACAAGTCTGGCATTCTCTCTGGCCTTTCCTCGTACCTTTGAATGGGAGTCTTGTGCTATATATCCTGGTCTAAGAGAGGATGCAGTTGACCATCTTCATGATGGGAAGTGTGTACTGAGGCCAGAGTAACAAAAGGCGTAGAGGCATTCTCCACCTCTTCATGTGGTGCTTGATTAGCCACAAAAGAAAGTGAGCGTGAGGGCTTTCTCTATGCTGAAACTATTCTCTTAAAACTTTCCACGACATGGTAAGGGCGAAATAGGCTGATCTTTGGGTTGCGCAAAATTTTCATAATTACTCGAACCATGTTTCAAAGTAGATTGCACACATCGCCTGTTCGTTGTTCACCAAGTTGCGGCATATTGATTAGTCAGCGTGTCTTCGTCAATTTCAAGTTCTGCTTTGACCTGAAACTTCGGTAGGGATCGAAAATGTCTCTGTTGAAAGAAACAAACGGATATTGTTCACGGAGCCGTGTAAACTTCGCAGTCTCTGTAGAAGGGCTGAACGGCGATCATTCCACGTTTGTAGACCTGGCTTTTAACTGGCCGGCCATGGTTAATGACGGCACAGCATATTCGACAGGGAGAAGGTGGGACCTGTACCTTCGGAGGGCGCAAAGATTTCCTCTACCTTTCCGAGAGGTCGTCACTGGATGCCTCTCCGGCAGACTGAGTTTCAGTGTGACTTCTGAAGCAGAAAGTTTTAGAAACGCTGTAGGCTTTCCCAACTGCCTAACATTGCAAAGTAATAATTGAACCATTTTCTTGAGAGCAACCGGTAAATGCTGTGCGATATCTTGGGACACTAGAAGAAGTTGTGGCGATTCATACCGCTTGAGAGGACCGTCCAAACGCCTCCTGGTTCATGGCAGATGGCGCTCGTCCACACCGGACGCGTGCACTATTTGATTTCTTGAACGAACATTTCAGTTAGCGTGTGAGGGCCTTGGATTACAACAAGCATACAGGAAGTGGCATGGCATCGCCTCCTTACTCGCCTGACTTGACGCCCTGCGACTTTTTTCTTTGGGGGCACCTGAAAGATTTGGTTTACCACCAAACTCCACAAAATATTGCGGAGCTGAAGCAGCACATCTGTACAGCATGAGACAATTCCAAGTGACATATTACAATGGATATCTGGGAACTTTTGCCTGAGACTGCGCCGCGTCGTCGCAGCATCTGGTGGTTACATTGAAAATGTTATTCTTTAGTTTTTTGCAACAGTCGTAGGAAAATTTTTACACAGGTGTTTTATTTTTTATAGCTCTTAGCGCCACCTGTTGGTGGAAACGAGAACTAAATTTGAATTTTGAAGGGATAAAATTCTTAGATTTTTTAAGCTTAAGGCCTCAAACAATACAATTCTATCTCATTGCGTCTTTCTTTATTGATTTTCAAAATCCATCAGTAATTTTTGGGACACGCGGTATATAATTTAGTTACTTAAGGTTTCATACACAATAACGTATAACAGGAGCAGTTCCAGGGGCAGACTTTTATCTTTTGAATGAATGCCTTAAATAACACAAAGTCACGACATGCACGAAGATACTGAACTGTGCAAGAATCCATACAAAGACTGACAAGGGCCTTTAGTGAGATCAGACACCACGGTCCAAACTATTAGCTGGAATACAAACAGCAGGAACTGAACAATCACTGCCATGGGGTAGCCATCAAATAAAACCTTACTGTTTCACTGTCAACATTCTATAACCAATGCAAATACTTGTTGAAATAAACACATCTCCTGCCTTTTGCAACAGATTTAAAACCCAGAAACCTGGTTATTTACCTACTTGGGAAGAATGTGTGAGCATCCATGGAGTGCAAGCTTGATATTTGGTAGGGAGGCTAGTGTATTGATGTGTATGCTGTGTAAACTCCATCAGGTGCCAAGCCATGTGCTGCCAGCATCGTTTGCACAAAATATCAGGTCAAGCATGTTAACTTTTTGAGTAGATTTACACCTAAGAGGGCGTACTTCCTGGCTGGCCAAATTGGAAATTCGATGCGACCAGCTAAGTTGTAAAAATTTCATCAAAATAAATGATGTATCGCCATTCCAAAAGCAAGAAGTTGTGCTTATCATTGTATTATAATACAATTGTGAATAATCATTGGTGCGTAATATAACAAAAACTGCTTGGGACTTTTTCCTTTCTGCATTGCGTTCATTACAAAAAGCAGCAAGCACATGTAAAAACATCATACAATGACAACTTCAAACAGGGTCATGCATAACACAAGCCTCTAGATGCATTTACAGAATCTCCGTTGTGGTTTCCAGTCTGAGTTAGAATCATAAAGCAATGAATGCTCTCGCTGCTTGAAACAATGCTATTTATTAAAAGAAAAGTCTCTAGTTCCAAGGCCATGACTACCAGGTGTTATCTAATCTAGTCTGCTCTTAATAATAATGGTTTATTTCGTCCAACTGCTTACAAAGCGTACATTCCTGCACCGCTTAAACACTGTTGTGCTTGTCTGCGGTTCCAGCACCCTGCGAAATACACATGTTTTCTTGGTATCTTCCATAGAACTAAGTCACTGGCTTGACAATCTTATCAAAGCACAACGTAAAAACAAGCGCACATGTTACCGTCGTCGCTATCTGGACAGCGGAAATTTCTTAAGTAAAGCACAAGATCACTCACAGTTTTCGTACACAGACGCGACATGTCACCATCGTTAATCGGTGGACAGATTGAATTTTGTTACTAATTAAAGAATTGGGCAAGCATACACAGATACACTGCATCTTCTCTACAAAACAGGGAAATTCCATAAACAAACAAAGTAAAAAGGCACCATGTTGTCTGGTTCTTGTTGCACCGTTCCCATATGTGGTCCTTCTCCTTGCAGAGTTCTAATATTTCGCGGTCAATCCATGTGTTCTTCGGATTTCTTTGCTTTAAAACCTTTTGTTTAGTTGCTTTGAAACAGATAACCGACATCTCTTTAGCGAGCTTCTCATAAATTTCCTCGTGATTCTGGCACATCAGCGCATTCCAGTCAAATTCTTTAATTAATTTATCCACAGTAACGGCATTTATGTGCTTTAGAAGTTGCACGTCGATTTCGTTGGATAAGTCCTGCCCTTTTAAATAGGCTAGAGCAACAAAAATAGTGGTCAGCTACTTTTTGTCGAATCACCCCAGCAATTGATCGTCTGCTCGTTGATGCGACAATGTGGTCTATGCTTGTCTGTGTGAAGCTGGTCTCCTTCCATTCCTCTCTAGTGAAGCCCTCAATAATATTTTTTAATCCATATCCTGCAAGTAAATCTAGGTAGTCCAAAACGTTCTTGTTACCTTGCTTTGCCACATCAATATTGATGTCACCTATTATTAACGGATTATTACTGTGAACTTGCTTCAGCGACACACGCAATTCTTTTAAAAAGTCATTTATATTGTTTCCAGGAGGCCTGTGAATAGCACTTATTACGTAGTTCTCCGTTTTAGTATTGACGGATACCATGACAGCTTCGGCTGAAACTAAGCTGTACTCAATAATTTCCTATCTATGTTCAGATTTGACGAACACCATTATGCCACCCCCTTTGCGTTACTTCGTGCAATAATTGTACTGGTTGTAGCCGTTCAAGTTGTATAGGGAGCATTCAGCATATTGTAATTTGGTTTCACATAAAACAATAATATCAGGAGACTCAGATGCCTGCGATAAATATGAGCGGAGTAGGTCCCGGTGTTTCTTTACGCTTCCGTTGATCTGAAGAACAGTAAGGTCCACTTCATGTTTAGGGTTTGCTTCTATTGTTTCTTGGACATATGCCTGCCATTCCGGAAAAGACAAAAAAGTCTGAGACATCTTAACGAATCTTGTCAAGGTCGCTCTCGTGCTCCACTTGAATCACTGTAGCGCCAGGTGCATTCCTGGCCTGGATTTTGCCATTTCTGGTCCACACGAACTGAAAGCTGTTCGCTTTTGCAGCTGATTTGGTTTTCCAAACAAGGTTTTTGATTCTTGGTGTCAGGTTTTCGTTGATATAAATATTATCCAATCTCAATGCCATCCTTTTCTCAATCAATTGATCCCTTGTCTTCCTGCTAGTAAACCGAACCATGATCGCCGGTGTCTTTTCTTCTTTTGCTCGCAATCTATGTACGGATTCAATCTCCACTTCAGGGACGGGCAGCTGTAGCTTTTCCGCTAAATCTTGAACAACTGACACTAGATTTTCAGTATCCTGTTTTGGAATGCCGTGTATTTCAACGTTGTTTCGTCTGGAATACTGTTCTTTTCGATCGACTGCTAGCTGTAGTTCCTTAATCACGGTCTCTCGCACCGATATCATGGTTTCCAAGCCTCCAATCTTGTCTTGAATTCCTTCGATTGTCACATCGTCCACGCTGTAATTTCAACACCGCAGTATGGCTGCTTTCTGTCTCTTCTTCAAAGTGCTCATGTTGTATTCTACCCTGAACTCAGCTGAGGACAAGTCTGGCATTCTCTCTGGCCTTTCCTCGTACCTTTGAATGGGAGTCTTGTGCTATATATCCTGGTCTAAGAGAGGATGCAGTTGACCATCTTCATGATGGGAAGTGTGTACTGAGGCCAGAGTAACAAAAGGCGTAGAGGCATTCTCCACCTCTTCATGTGGTGCTTGATTAGCCACAAAAGAAAGTGAGCGTGAGGGCTTTCTCTATGCTGAAACTATTCTCTTAAAACTTTCCACGACATGGTAAGGGCGAAATAGGCTGATCTTTGGGTTGCGCAAAATTTTCATAATTACTCGAACCATGTTTCAAAGTAGATTGCACACATCGCCTGTTCGTTGTTCACCAAGTTGCGGCATATTGATTAGTCAGCGTGTCTTCGTCAATTTCAAGTTCTCCTGCTTTGACCTGAAACTTCGGTAGGGATCGAAAATGTCTCTGTTGAAAGAAACAAACGGATATTGCTCACGGAGCCGTGTAAACTTCGCAGTCTCTGTAGAAGGGCTGAACGGCGATCATTCCACGTTTGTAGACCTGGCTTTTAACTGGCCGGCCATGGTTAATGACGGCACAGCATATTCGACAGGGAGAAGGTGGGACCTGTACCTTCGGAGGGCGCAAAGATTTCCTCTACCTTTCCGAGAGGTCGTCACTGGATGCCTCTCCGGCAGACTGAGTTTCAGTGTGACTTCTGAAGCAGAAAGTTTTAGAAACGCTGTAGGCTTTCCCAACTGCCTAACATTGCAAAGTAATAATTGAACCATTTTCTTGAGAGCAACCGGTAAATGCTGTGCGATATCTTGGGACACTAGAAGAAGTTGTGGCGATTCATACCGCTTGAGAGGACCGTCCAAACGCCTCCTGGTTCATGGCAGATGGCGCTCGTCCACACCGGACGCGTGCACTATTTGATTTCTTGAACGAACATTTCAGTTAGCGTGTGAGGGCCTTGGATTACAACAAGCATACAGGAAGTGGCATGGCATCGCCTCCTTACTCGCCTGACTTGACGCCCTGCGACTTTTTTCTTTGGGGGCACCTGAAAGATTTGGTTTACCACCAAACTCCACAAAATATTGCGGAGCTGAAGCAGCACATCTGTACAGCATGAGACAATTCCAAGTGACATATTACAATGGATATCTGGGAACTTTTGCCTGAGACTGCGCCGCGTCGTCGCAGCATCTGGTGGTTACATTGAAAATGTTATTCTTTAGTTTTTTGCAACAGTCGTAGGAAAATTTTTACACAGGTGTTTTATTTTTTATAGCTCTTAGCGCCACCTGTTGGTGGAAACGAGAACTAAATTTGAATTTTGAAGGGATAAAATTCTTAGATTTTTTAAGCTTAAGGCCTCAAACAATACAATTCTATCTCATTGCGTCTTTCTTTATTGATTTTCAAAATCCATCAGTAATTTTTGGGACACGCGGTATATAATTTAGTTACTTAAGGTTTCATACACAATAACGTATAACAGGAGCAGTTCCAGGGGCAGACTTTTATCTTTTGAATGAATGCCTTAAATAACACAAAGTCACGACATGCACGAAGATACTGAACTGTGCAAGAAGCCATACAAAGACTGACAAGGGCCTTTAGTGAGATCAGACACCACGGTCCAAACTATTAGCTGGAATACAAACAGCAGGAACTGAACAATCACTGCCATGGGGTAGCCATCAAATAAAACCTTACTGTTTCACTGTCAACATTCTATAACCAATGCAAATACTTGTTGAAATAAACACATCTCCTGCCTTTTGCAACAGATTTAAAACCCAGAAACCTGGTTATTTACCTACTTGGGAAGAATGTGTGAGCATCCATGGAGTGCAAGCTTGATATGTGGTAGGGAGGCAAGTGTATTGATGTGTATGCTGTGTAAACTCCATCAGGTGCCAAGCCATGTGCTGCCAGCATCGTTTGCACAAAATATCAGGTCAAGCATGTTAACTTTTTGAGTAGATTTACACCTAAGAGGGCGTACTTCCTGGCTGGCCAAATTGGAAATTCGATGCGACCAGCTAAGTTGTAAAAATTTCATCAAAATAAATGATGTATCGCCATTCCAAAAGCAAGAAGTTGTGTTTATCATTGTATTATAATACAATTGTGAATAATCATTGGTGCGTAATATAACAAAAACTGCTTGGGACTTTTTCCTTTCTGCATTGCGTTCATTACAAAAAGCAGCAAGCACATGTAAAAACATCATACAATGACAACTTCAAACAGGGTCATGCATAACACAATCCTCTAGATGCATTTACAGTATCTCCGTTTTGGCTTCCAGTCTGAGTTAGAATCATGAACTAATGAATGCTGTCGCTGTTTGAAACAATGGTATTTATTAAAACAAAACAGTCTCTAGTTCCAGGGCCATGACTACCAGGTGTTATCTAATTTAGTCTGCTCTTAAGCTGACTATGCCCTGCCCCCGCCAGGCCAATCATGTCTTGCCTGAGCATCAAAAATTCTTCGCAATCATCCAGATAAGTATAGCACGCGGAATCAGCACATTGAATCTAGATTACTAGAACACTCAAGAAACAGCTGCATAAGCAACTATTTCAGGCATTTCATAAAAAAAGTTCAAACTATCATTAACAAAATTAACCTCTTGTACAGGCACTATGGGGAATAAAAGAAAGCAAACCTGCACTGGTGTTTTACCCCACAGCCTGGCAGACAGCCACACAGTCTCGGCTCTATTATGAGCAACAGAACTCATCATCTAAATAAAACCAGAGTGATCATGACGACAGCGCTTAACAAGTACCCTGACAAAGATGAAACAGGTATATCAACAGCAGCATATCAATAGTGGACTTCTGAGCCATGAAACGATAAAATGATGCAGTCAAACTTCCTATAATTCTTTCCGCAATTCTGAGTCCCATGATGTTAACTGTTAACCGTTCCTCACTAGTAACCTTGTTACACATTCTGTCATTGAGGGACTTCTCTGAACAAAAACGTATGTATACGCTTGTTGAACAGAAAGCACGCACAAGTTTATGGGAACTGCCGGCAAACTTGCAGGACTTGTTAACAATGAATCGTCACACAGTCTTTGACACAATATGTTGCAGCATGGCTAGAAGGCAGGCAACAATGTCTTGGTAACTGTCGCACAACTGACTTGCATGTCATCAGAAATGTCAGAAGGGGCTTTTCACCTGAAAAACAAACAGAATAATAAGAAAAAAATGCATCAACTCTAGGCAGAGATCCTCAAAATCTCTTGTCGAAATAGTTTATCTTGATGCTTTTGCAACACACACAAGAGAGTGTGAGAAGCCCTGCTTGGTACAATTAGAGAATACAGCTGCAAGAAAAGGAGTGTTCGCTGAATAATTTACTTTCGCTCTTTTTCTCACTTACACTTGTTATTCAGGAAAGGCACTCGAATCACAGGCAAGAATAACAAATCTTAACCTTTGGGTCTTCCCACTGCAAATTAATATCCATATATGTATCACAAAGAGAAGCAGCTTTCATAGTGCCTATCATTAACCATGATTAAGACTGCACATTGCGTATGGAAATCAGCCTTTCTATTTACTCTGCTCTGTATACTATGAAGAGTTACAAAAGTATCGAAGAACGAGAAATCACTGGTTTCCCAAATCCAACGTCATCTGCGATGGAGGTAATCAAAAATGGGTACGTCATCTTGCTGTTGTTATCACCCAGCTGTAATGACAAGTCTTAACTTCTGCTCTCATTGCTTTGAGCACAAATCAGTGGTTCCATCAAAAAGTTTACCTGTCTTCGTGTTCAAATATTAACGTAAGAGAGTTTTGACATTTACTGCAGAAGTGCTACCTGGAAAGTGTCCCAACAGTTTCCAGACAGCTTTGTTTCAACCTGGTTCAATAAAGTGGGACATTCGAGGCGATTCACAGTACGAGTACACTGAGCCGCTTCTCCCCAGCGCAGCAATGCACTGCACATGAGTAGTAAGCATATGAGTATTGTGCTGTGAAGAGCTGAGTGCAACCTCATCTTTAAACACATCAATAAAACAGCTACTTCAAACCGTGATTTAGCTGTTCACCACGAAGTGCTGAAGCTGCAAGAATTTGGTTGAAGCTTCTGGAAAAGGTCTGGAAGAGCTGACGGCAACCTCATCTTTAAACACATCAATAAAACAGCTACTCCAAACTGTCATTTAAATTAAAAATAACTGTAGATGCACAAAATTACAGAATGCAAATAAGACAGCACAGAACCAAATGAGCTGCTCACCACAGAGTGCTGAGGCTGCAAGAATTTGGTGGAAGCTTCTGCAATAGGGCTGCAAAATCAATGTCACTGAGAAGCTCGTAAGGGAAGAAATTGTGCGATGAATTGCGAATAACTCCCTTTATGGCCATAAATAGTGTTTCAGAAAAACTATAGCTTCACTGCAATTAGTCAGAGCAGCGAACATAACAACAGACATTGAAGTTATCTTTCGCTGTATTGCAAGGCGCCCCGCCGCGGTGGCTGAGTGGTTACGGCGCTCGGCTGCTTACCCGAAAGACGCAGGTCAAAAATGTACCATCCCAGCATACACACACATGCTGCTGGGTTTTATCCTAATGGGACTAGTAAAGATTTTGCATTGAAACACTTCTGCACATTGCATTTCAGAGCTCTCAACTACCTTTCATAGGGTATTCGGCTAGAATGTCGTTAGCATGCATATAAAAAGGTAGCTAGGAAAACATTGACTAAGGGGATGTGTTCTACTGACTGCAGTGTTCTACTGACGACAGATTAGCAGTAGTTTAACACATCAAAAGTAACGCACCTTATGAACAGCTTACTGACAAATTACAAGACCCGACATGCACACCTTAACAAAGTGACCCATGAGAAGGACGTACCGGTGATCATTAGTTCTGTTCTTTTCAGTGGCAAGACCACTTTGCTATAGTATGAGAAACATCAAGAGTGTCATGGGTAAGCCCTTACAGTCCACACTCTTCGCCTTCTCCAGTTTCCCGCAATTGTTAGAGAACGTATCAAGAGCAGTGAAGAAAACTAACTGATTGATTACAAGCTGCCCTTGTAGGCTCCAAGGTGCAACAGCCAAAGTAGGATTTCAAACAATTCTTGGCGAAGAAAATCGCAGTTTGGAGCAGGTCACGGAAAAACAATCTCCACATTGGAGCACAGAATTCCAAATGTCTAGCAGTTTAACACGTAAAAAAGCTTATTTCAGCTTTGAATATTTATAGGACCATGCAAACGAACATAAAACATAAGAAAGCTTTCTTATTTTTACTTTGAAGCTGCACTTACACGTGAGTGCCCTCTGACTAGACTGGACCATGACTAGCCCTAACTTATTTGTACCGCATAGAAATTCATGTTCGCTTGATGTGTTCTAAACGTGCGGCATTGAGACTAGACGTAAGCATGAAATGCACTGCAGGAAAGGTGTGTCGTATTCTAGGATGTCTGAGAGACACTGAGAGCCGCACACGAGTATTGGGGAGCATCCCTTTTCAGCCATTTTTCTTTCCTTATCTTTTGTTAACAAAGAACAGCGCGCCTGGCTTTTTTGCCGTTTTTTATGATTCACGCACACGCTACCAGCGGTCATATTAAGCCTCCTTTCTTCGTCCAACGTTCAGCACGCTCTCCTCGAGACCGGCCATGCTTCCTGACGGCTGCCGGCTGTGTGCAGCGACCATGATCTGTCACCTTCATGACATCGCGGGTTGGCGGACTGGCGTTGCTGCGCCCTTCTCCATCGCATTGTTTCTACTTCGCAATCCCGAACTATGTTCGGGGGCACACATGAAAGATTCATCCTAGTTTGGTAGGTGTCGTGGCTTTGGTGGTCTTCCAGGGGGGCCCTGGAAACTTTACACCTTTCACATTTCCAATGCTAACAACACCCGGTACTCAAACAACATTAGAAGAGCAGGCCAACATATTGGGTGAGCATTTTTCCACAGTTTCAATCTCATCCAACTACACACACATTCCAAAAGCACAAAACAATAGTAGAAAAGCACTTCCCTTCACAACATGCATACATGAAGACTACAATCAGCTTATTACAATGCAGGAACTAAACACAGTACTAACATCTGGTAAAAAGACAGCACCAGGCCCAGACAATATGCATTGTGCCATGCTTGCCCACCTCTCTGAGAATGCCGTAGAGGCTCTCCTAAAATATTTCAATAAAATATGGATGAGTGGAGAAATCCCCCAAGCATGGAAAGAAGCAGTTATAGTACCTTTCCTAAAACCTGGCAAACCACCTACTAGTGCCACCAATTACAGGCCAATAGCACTCACTAGCTGTATAGCAAAATCCTTCGAAAGCATTCTAAACATCAGATTAACCTTCACACTTCAGTCCCGGCAACTTTTCGATACACACCAATGCGGGTTTAAAAAGACATGTTTCACAACCGATCACCTTGTTCGCTTTGAGAATACAGTCCGGGAAGCGTTCATCCACAAGCAACACTGTATCGGGGTCTTCTTCGACCTGGAGAAGGCTTACGATACCACGTGGAGGTTCGGTATCCTCCGTGACTTAGCGGACCTAGGTATCCGCGGCAGGATGCTGGGCTGTTTGAGCGACTTCCTAAGCAACTGTATGTTCAGAGTCCGCCTAGGTGCAACCTTCTCCAACACTTTTATTCAAGAAACTGGCGTACCCCAGGGGTGCATCCTCAGCACGACCTTATTCATCATCAAAATGAACTCCATAGGAAAAGTAATTCCAAGCTCCATAATGTACTCAGTTTAAGTAGACGACCTGCAAATAGCATGCACGTCTTCCAGCATACCTACCTGTGAGCGACAGATACAAATAACAATAAATAAACTGGCTACCTGGGCAGATAGAAACGTATTTAGATTTTCCCCTCAGAAAACAGTAGCGGTTCTGTTCTCTTTGAGACGAGGCCTGCAGGCCGACCCCACACTATATTTAAGCCAAACCCTGTCAAACAACAGCATAAATTTCTAGGGATAACTTTCGATAAAAAACTCACTTTCTTGCCACATATAAGTAGCTTAAAGCAAAAAACTTCCCAGGCCATCAATGTGCTGAAACTACTGTCAAGAAAACACGGGGGGTCTGATAGGGCATGCCTGTTACATACATATATATCGTTCTCTGGTTCGCTCTAAGTGAGACTATGGGTCCATAGTATATGGCTCAGCAAGACCGTCCTACATAAAACGACTGGATCCTGTCCACAGAACTTCCCCAATAGCAAGTCTGTATGTGGAAACTAATGAACCTTCCTTAGAAGATCGAAGAACTGTACTAACTTGTACATACATCCTCAAAATAATTTCTCAGCCCAAACATCTCTGTTACCCAATTGTCACGAAATGCCCATCCCGAATACCTTCATCAACAAGCCTTACGCGATTAAGCCGTTGCTCTTGCGCTTCGAAGAAAAATGCCAAGCTCTGAACATACCAAATGAAATTTAAAATATTGCTCCATATATATCGTCACAAAAACACACCTCAGGAAAAGCTGTACGCCACACGACCATATAATACAAGAATATCTAGCACTACAAGAAAAGTACAGAAATTACACTGTATTTTATACTGATGGGTCAAAAACTCATGCTCATGTAGGAAGCGCAGTAATACAAGGAAAAAATAAAACCGCAGTACGACTGCCCTCATGTGCTACATGTTTCACCGCTGAGTGTTATGCCATTTGTGTTGCGGTACAGAAAATAACAAATGAAAACATCAAAACAGCATAATTTATGCAGATTCACTGAGCGTCCTTACAGCTAACTAACAACCCCAAGAAGCACAACTTGCATGTAGTCGAGTGGGAAGTCGCGCACTATGTCATTTGCGAGCTCAGTGAGGACAGATGTGCCCCTATGGTGATCGAAGTCCTCTTGTACACGAAAACTGGTGTCGGTTCATGCTGCACAATTCCCATCCAATAGGACTACCTTCCGTGCCCTGTATGAACCCTCACAGGTACATTTTGGACAGCAACTGTACCTACTGTGCCCTTTGGAGTACAAAATAAATGAACGGGCTGGCACATCACTAATGATAGCCTTCAGACAAACAAAAACACTGCGGCCTTTGATACAGAGACCACCTTCAAGAAGCCCCTTCAGCTTTGTAAGAAATGGCTCCATAAATTGATTTGCAGATTCTGGCTTTCTGGGGCCAGAAAAAGTCTTCACAACAGATGGTAGATGCTTGCCACCGTTTGCAATCATGCACTGTAGTACCCAAAGCTGGAGATTGGAATTTCTTGTTAATGACAATCCATCAATGTTCAATGACAACCAACACATCTGGCAACTCACGAAGGCAACCGACTGCATGTAACAGATTCCTCTCAAGACCGAAGTGGCAGAACTGACCAGGCGAAAGATCTGTTGTAACTGATATTTCCGAACACGGTTCTACAGATCGAGTTTTGAGAAGCATGCACGCATCGGCTGGGAGGGAAGAATAGCAAGCATGTTGCCTCAAAATCTTCGGCAGATTGCCCAATGCCTCCCTATGAATCCTGTGGGTCACTGCCCAGGTTCGCAGCTGTTGTGATAATTCCTCTTTCGACCTCGCTATCGGCTCAGCAGAACAGATGCCGTCAGAAGCCGATTTAGTCACTGGCGAACTGCCGCGCACGTCCTTCGCCAGGTTCGGCAGTGTTCGCAAGAAGTCAATCAAACTCTCGCCGGGTATAAAACTTGCATCAGCACGCACTTCCGTCACCACGGGAAACTCGTCTTCACATGTGAATTTGCACTGCTGTTTGTGAGAGGAGCTGTCAACGACGTCTAAATTGGTGCCACATTTTGGACGCTAGCCACCAAGCTGCCTTCTTGTTCTACAAGGAGGTTCATAATCTCTTTCGTTTGTCTCGTTGCCGTTTCCAAAATATGGAAACGTTTTCGATCGCTGGCCATGCTGGATAAATTCAACCAGCCTATCTAATTATTGTTTCCTCTCTGTACTGGCGCAAGAACCATACAAACTGCGCACAAAAGCCTAGCGAAAAATCAGCGGCTGCAAATTACAAGACAACCCTCACAGTATCAGAGAATAACTAAAAAAACACACGCCGTGTTGCTGGATGCTTTGGATTGAGAAGGCAGCCAAAGAATTCAGTCCCTTCAGTCAGCAAAGCAAGTGCGACAAAGGGCGGTCGAGACTCGAGTTAACCGCCAGGCCGGGCGTGAGACATAAGCTACGGCTATGGCTAGATTGTGGCTAAATGTATGGCCGTTTGTTGCCGTCATTATCTCTTTTAAATACTTGACAACCTGTTTCTTGTCTAAATATTTTATTTTTATGCTGTTCATTGCTTGTCTTGCTTTATTGTTATCCAAGACAAGATTCAAGCCAAGCAAGGCTGGCTGATAAATGTAAACAAATATAGCAGAGCCGGTCGCATTTCTGCAATGTTATTTTAGATGGCGCTACAAGTCTCAGTGCGAGGTGTGCTGTTTTGTAGTTGCTTCCACAGATGGCGCTGTGACCTGAGGCCCTAGGGTTTAAAGATAACAATGATCATGTAAATAAATCTGCAGTGGAAGTTAGCAAAAAGGGATTGGAGGATTGGTGGCTGAAAAGCAGAGATGTGGCATAAGGTTACAATTTTAGGAAACCGTAGGTAAAGATGATGGCGAATCTTAATGAGAATTGCCAACGCAGTAAACAAAAAATTAATAAAGAAAGAAAAGCTGAGCATGGTGGCATTGCCACCACCCCGTTTCAAAGGGGGCGCTCCCATCCATCCATCCATCCATCCATCCATCCATCCATCCATCCATCCATCCATCCATCCGTCCGTCCGTCCGTCCGTCCGTCCGTCCGTCCGTCCGTCCGTCCGTCCATCGGGTAGCAGACCCCACGAAATCTCGAAACGTGATGAGTAGATCTTAGGGAGCCCTGATACCACTCCTAGCCTTGAAATGGCAGGTGCTGCCACCAGTATTGAGATCCAGGTTGCTGTTCCTGAGCAACCTGTCGCAGCTAATCATTAACACGAGAGAAGCGGGTTCTATCCTGGTCGGGGCGGTCACATTTCGATGAAGATGAAATGCTGGAGGCCCATTTACTGTGCAATGTCAGTGCACTTTAACTATTTCGCTACCGCGGAAAAATGGCCGATTTGGAGTGCACTGACAGAATTTTTTTACAAGAGATAACAAACCTAGCGCGCATTGCAATGCATGAAAATGCAGCTTATTAGTTGCACTTCTAAATGAAATCCACAAAAGAGCCGTGTGTGCAAAGGTACTCGAATATTTATTAGTCAAATACGGCAAAAACACGAAAAAAGTATATACGAAAAACACAAATTACCTGCTGAACTTAGCCGGAACTTGAGTACAGGAAAACTGAAATATACAAATTGTTTCACATGCCTATATCTTTATTTCCTCCGAGTTTCAGCTCTCAGAAAAAAGTTTCGCTCTTTGAAATGTAGTAGCGTGCGGCAGCCAGGCGGCCGCAGCAGAGAACAAGCCAAGACCGATGCAGGACCAGGAATCAGCGTTCATTGGTCTGACGCTTCTTTTACAAGCAGCGGTCGCTTATCCGCTGCTGCTATCAGTGCGCGTCAGGGCAGAGTGACGCGTCATGCACTTGACGCTATCACACTCTTCCTACGGCCGGTCAAGTCAGGGGTCATGACTGCGGTGCCACTGTGCGAAGCAATCACGTGATGACGTAAAGCAGAGGTTTACTTTACAGGTGCTGCACACAACGTTCATTTTTTCTCGTTTTCTGCTGATAGCAGAGCTTGCAGTTCCTTCGCTTTTTCGTTTTTTTCCGGTTGATGACGGATTGATTGTATGGGAGCATAGGGGGCGTGGCCTTCTTTTACTTCATCATACTCGAAGAGTTGTTGCATGACCTGCTCTCTGAAAGGCAGCTGATCGAATTTGGCGTGTTGGGCGAGCTCTGGAACATCCGGATGGTCTCTTCAGTGTGCTTGGTACAGAATAAAACTGTTGACGCAAGCGATGTCAACACAGTCGAAAAATAGCTTTCCACCAACACACGCATTTTCTCAAGACGTTGTATGTGCCAATTATCTGATCGGACTTGTCAACGCCCAACATTCCGGTATTATATTCACGGATCAGGAGAGGCTCCTTGATGCTTGTCACAGTCCACGTGTGTCTTTCTTTCTGCCTTCGTTTTGCGGGAACATGCTGGTTGGCTATGTGAATGGCGCTCATAAGGTTCACAGCACGCCGGTCCTTCCATTGCATGTACAGAATGTTGCCATCCCGAAGCAACCGGACGTCTCCTGGCTGGGCTCTCCTCTCCCACGTGATGCCCTCCAACTCGGATGGGAAGTAGCGGCGATATTTTCTGGTTGTGCCACATGCATGAATTTTCAGCTCAAGAAGGTGCTCGAAGAGTTTGGTTGACGTGTAGAAATTGTCCATGTAAGCACGATAGCCCTGGTCAAGGTACTCTGCGCACAGTTTGCTGACTACATCAAAAGGTAGGCTATGCGGTCCTGCTAGCTCACGTTTGCCAGTGTAGACAGAAAACTGAAGGGTGTACTGTAATGATCGGAGGCCCAGCCAGCGGAGAACGGCGAGCCAGTAAGGCGCCGTCAGGTATGCGGCGAAAAGCGCTGCTGTTTCTAGGCGTTGGCGTGGACAAAAGCTCAAATCCCCTTCGCCGGCGGTGCTGAATGCGGCTCTGGTGCCGGACTGCGCTCCTGGGGACTGGCAGCGGAAACAGGCGAGCCAGCCGGGCGCCATCAGGCCACTTCGGCCGAAGCGCTGCTGCTCGGGGAAGACAAAAGAGACACTGCGTTGGGCAGCTACTGGCGACGGCGTCGGCGTACACAAAGGCGTCTAATCCCCTTCGCCGGGAAGGCTGAGTGCGGCGCTTCTCCTGGACTGCCCGTGGACCGACGGACGAGACCCAGTGGCGACGACGGCGGTGGCGACGGCGCCGCCAGCTCAATGCCCGCGTGCGCCCTGGGCAGCAGACAAAGCCGAGGAGCGACACGGCTGATTTGTCCCTTCCACCGAACTGAAGAGGTCACCGGTGTGAGCGGTCAGCGCTCGCGTCCCCATCGATCAGGATCGTCACTCAGCAGCGAAGGACCTTTGGGCCTGGTCAAACAGTTCGCGACTCAGAGACGCCAAGTTCCTCCTTGCCCGTGTATGTGTGTGTCTGTGCGGTGTGCGCCGTCACGTGGGGAGGGCGGAGCCTAAGAAGAAGAAGAGCCTAGCTGGGTGCCTGGGGAATGTGAACTGCATTTAAGCAGCAATCTGTGGGGTGGCAGATCATCCTCCCTGATTTTCTGACTTTGGTCTACTTGCTGTAAATATGTAAAATAAACCTTCAAGCTTGCTATTCCTCCCGAAGGCTTCCCTCCGTGGTCTGGCTGCTTCGCCCTAATGCGGTGAAGACCCTGGTCCCGACCACCCCGATCACATCAACTGGATGGCAGCTGTGGGATGGTCTGCGCCCGGTCCTGACTCTGGTATGGTAAGTGCACGGTCCTTCTCTTGGATTATTGCCAGGTTTTACAACTTTGGGAATTTCTTAGCCTAGGCAGTCGAAGGTTGATAGAAGAGGCAGCCGGGGCTCCTCTAACCACGTGTTGTAAAGACTTGCCATTGCTGAAATAGTCATGGACTGGAAGAAGCTGCGCAGACCGGACCTGGTTTTGATATGCGGGAAATTGGGCATCGAGTGCGGGTCGATCCTTAGGAAACTGCTCTTAATTGAGGCAATTGAGGCAGGCGGTGCAGACGCGGAGGAGATAGTCGGATGTTGGGAGGACATTCGGGAGGAATTAGCGAAGGCACAGGAGATCGAGAAAAAAACGGCTCGATGAAAAGAAACGAGTGGGATGAAGTAGCTCGAGAAGAGCGGGAAAGGGAGCTGCGGGAAATCACACGTCAACTTAACCTCGTAAGAATGAAAACAATTCGATCTAGGTTAAGTGTTTTCAAGACAGGCGATAATATCAGGACATTTCTTCAAAATTTTGAAGGCATTTGTACGGAGGAGCAGTTAGACCGGGGTTATTGGTCAGTTTATGCTGCTAGCTTTCCTCCCGTGTGAAGTCGCTAATGTACTTGCGCGCCTGTCGGACGAGGACGCCGAAAATTATGGAAAAGCTAAAAGTGAGCTTTTCATGTATTTTGGAATTCCCGCAGAGGTCGATTTCAAAAGCCAAAGTGAATGTGGTCAGGTACACCACGACATTGTCAACGACCGACTTAGGAGCACCGCTCAGTCGCCGAAAGACACGAGGGCTGCTAAGAAGTGCCGGGATAGGGCAGATTTGGCTCTAGAAAGAAAGGCTACTTCAGCAGCAGGGACCGATGATTTCGGTCAAAAATCTAGAGAAGAGTGCAGATCCGCAAGCCGCGAGGGCTCGGGGGATAGTGTAGGCACTGAGGCTAGAAATGACGAAAAGTGCCGACCCGCAAGCCGCGAGGGCTCGGGGGATATTGTAAGCACTAAGGCTGGCGAAAAGTGCATATCCGCAAGCCGTGAGGGCTCAGAGGATAATGCCCCAGTAGCACAAACGGGGCTCGGAATTGCGGGCCCTCGCGGGCCCCACACGGGGAGCCCATGGGGGCCCGATGTGGGATATGTGCGGGATTTGCAACTCGGCATCGCGCGGGACCCACAGGGGCAGCCCAGTGGGCTTCCTACAGTGGACCAGCAGTGGACGCGTATGGTCTGCATGCATAAAAACGATACAGGGGGCTTTCCTCGGTCCTTTGTGGGACCCATAGGGGCAGTAATGGGCTTCTTAGAGGGGACCTCCAGGGGGCATAGGCGGCAGTGCAGCGGGGCCCCACACGGGCTAGCCCAAGTCCGGCCCACATGGGCAAGCCCAAGTCCGGCCCACATGGGCTAGCCCAAGTCCGGCCCACGTGGGCTAGCCCAAGTTCGGCCCACAGGCAAACACACATAGACCAAGGAAGAGACAGGACACACACCAGCGCTGAATTCAGCGCTGGTGTGTGTGTCCTCTCTCTTTCATGGACTTGGTGTGTTCGCGCTGTTGAACCATCATTATGAATATACACTAATTAGCCCAATCTGGACTTCATCCACAGGCAAAACAGTGCACTTTTGCTTCTCAACCGGTTTTCCTTGGGCGATGGCCCAATTGCTTCTCCTTGTTAGAGACACCTCGGTGCGCGCTATCTTTTTCCCATTGAACAAGAAACGCGAGCTGTGATGCATTACGGGAAAGGTCTAGTATTGGACAGTCGCAGGTATTAAGCGACAGCGTAAGGAGCTCGTTCAGGTGAAATCCCGGCTCCGGCCGTCGGAAAAAACCAAAATTCCTGTAAATAGAAAAAGAAAATAGCCCCACTGCGCCAGGTGGGCAAGTAACGCGTATGCCACGAAGGTTTTTGTTTGTTCTTTATTCCCGTAGGCCACGAAGGGTAATTGCTTCAGGCGTGTTTGAGCGACACCCATTGAACGCGTGGTCGGGTGTATGGCTTAGTAACCTGTGTTTGGGATGTGTTCTGGTCTGACAGTAATGAAAAAAAAAAACAAATATTTGGTGTGGTGAATGGGGGCTTAACGTCCCAAAGCGACTCAGGCTATGAGGGACGATGTAGTGAAGAGCTTCAAAATTTCGACTATCTGGGGTTCTAAAACGTGCAAAGACATCGCACAGTACACGGGCCTCTAGAATTTCGCCTTCATCGAAATTCGGCCGCCGCGGCCGGGATCAAACCCGCGTCTTTCGGATCAGCAGCCGAGAGCCGTAAACATTGAGCCACCGCGGAGCCAGACAAATATTAATATGCAAATTACGCGTCAGAAATTGGACGGAATGAAAAGGGGTGTTATGGTGCTTCAGTGTACTGGAACAAATGGTGTGTATGTGTACAAGTGGCGTAGTATGCCGTGCTCTGTAAGCTAGATAATGATTGATCATAGGTAATCAATAATTGGGATTGTAATCGACGATCGTTATCGGCAAAGTGATTGTGGATTGGTAATCGCTAAGAAATAAGATTAAGGAAAAAGACGAAAAGAAGCTACCCAGAATCTCACGCAGCAGAAGGTGTACGTCACATTACTTAAAAAGAGATAATGCCTGCAAAAGAAGACAGGACGAAAGAGAAGGCACGGACAAGCCAGGCGTCTCATGACGCCTTTCCCCGAGGATTGGCAATGCTCAGTACCGTGAATGCACCTCACGCCTTTCGTATTTGAATCAATATTGTGTTTCAAATGTGTGTCGTAACATTGTTGGTGTGTAAACAGGTTGCTCGGACGATTCCAATGCTTGCTTGGTCATCCTCCTTTATTTACGGCACATTCCGCAGCATCGATGCGATGCGAGATGTTTGTTCAGGGCCTTAAGCCGCTCCCCCTCAGGACGCTCGTCGCTGATTGCGCTCGCACGTATGCACCATATGCCTGTGAAAGAAAAAATACACACCACAAAACTAATTTTAGTCTTGTTATCATGAAGGACAAGAAATTTCGGTATGTAACAGAGAAAATTTTTCGTTATTTTGTCTCTCTACGCTGTGCAATCTACAACTGGCTGGTTCAAAAAAGACTGAACAACTAGAAAGTTTCTGTTGACGCTGAGCATACAACTGAGACGGCGGCAGTACTCAGACAACAGAGTGATTTCAAATGCGTACTTACGTCCTAGCAGCACGAAGTCGCCGTCATAAAATCCGCCTTCTCCGCCGTGGCCTCCACCGCTAAAATGTCAGTAAATGTCACTGTTCACCACTCACGTCTTTCGGACCGCAGTTATTCAACACTGAGACAAGGACGACAGGGTTCCACCATACTTGCACTGGACGTACACATGGAAGGCGATGTCATCTTCGATCGTGGATTGATCAAGCAGCACGAGGAAAGGAACACAAAAATGTATAACACAAATTCAACGACGACTAGCGAGTGCCAGCGTGTTTTTGCAGCTACCTTCATCCCTTGACACTCAACCCAACCGCAGGAAAGAAAAACCTGTTCCAAACAAACGCAGGAAAGGCCCGACACAGTGAACAAGTAGAATCGGAGCCCCCTCTCCACTTCATGGAGCGTCGCGGGGAATGTTCGGTAGTGGGCTGTAGAGTGAGTGCCTCCGCGCCATTTCGGGGAAGGGGGCTGGGAGGGACAGGACAAAGAGGGGCCCTCGGGGAAGGAACAAAGGCAGACAGAAAAGCCAGGGTTGAGCAGGTTTTTTTTTTAGAGTGGACCCAGGAAAAGCAGGGAAGGCGGTGGTGAGAGGGGAAAAAACTTGAAAAAAAAAAAGTGCGCAAAGACAGGTTACTCGTGTGACGTGTCTACAGGAGTTTGTTTTTATTTTGTTCTCTCTAGCACTGTACCTTTTCGCTGCTAACCTTTTCTTGTTCGTCGATAGAAATGTAGGCGATCTGTGATTAGTATCTCTTCCTGATAGGGTGAAGGGTGGGGCAGCTCGCGATGGCGCTTGGCCAAGTTGCGTTATCAATGTGCGATCACTAGACGAAGAAGACGCGCAAAGAATGCCTCCACAAAAACCAAGAATTTTGTGTCTTGATCGATGCATCGCTACAGACTGCTGCTAGCGGACATTAAGAAAGCTGGTGCAATTAACGCGACAGTAACAAACTTTTTGCAGCCTCTGGAGCAGTCGCCGGAGGCTCGCTATGTTCATCAACCAGTCATGAATTCCATGCGCCACATGTTGCATGGGGACGACGAAAGCGCTTGAAGTGCTGGCGTAATTGAAGTGCGTTGAAACAGTCAAGAAACCTTATCCTGGCAGCTTTCTCCGCGGCGACCGTAGCACACCAGAAAAAAATACAATGCGATAAACGCAAAAGAAGCACCAACAAATCTCAGAAGCTGGTTCTTTTGTTATTACGACGTTCAAAGAGCAGCTCTTCGTCAGAGTGAAACGTGCAAGGTCTTGCTATTTGGTCACGCTTAACCCTTTTACCTCTGATGTAGGATATGCAGATATGCAGGCAGACTAAATGCGAGAATGACAACTCTTCCCGTGTACAACTAGTGTACGTGTGACTGTCGATAGGTTTTGCCCTGCAACTCGCTAATGGCGCATGATGTTTCTGCACTGTGAAGCCCAGAGTAATCTGCGCAGGATTTACGAAGGCTGCTGGCGGATATATACTAGCCGTTTCCCGCACACACTGCATGTTTTGCTACTGCGTAGCTCACGCTTAGGCCTTTTCTACCAGATATGTACGATACAGGCGGGGAAAATGTTGGAATCGCAATTGTGCCCATGCCTAGCCCATATATTTTCCATGCAGGACCAATTTAGGCTACAGGCGGGAATACTGGTGTTAGCCCACACGCAGCCCAATTGGTTCCGTTAGGGCGCTGCACGGGCAGCCCCTGTTGGGTGTGCCCGCACTTCACCGTCATGTAGCCCCATCTTTTATGCACACGAACTGCACGCAGCCCATGCTTACCCCTTTCATACCCGGTGAAGACATCGGCAAATGTGCTCATGCCCAGCCCACGCGGGACCTACCCGGTGTTGCTAAGGCAGCCCAAACTGCATTCCTGAAACGCTTCGCCACTGTGAAGCCCATAGTTTAGCCCCTGTATTTCCTACGCCGGACCCATGTCGGCTGAAGGCGGGAATACTAGCTCTTTGCCCACACAAAAACACTGCGGCTCCCTCATGGTGGTGTACGGGCAGCCCCTTTTGGGGTTGCCCGCGCTTCACCATAATAGAGCCCGCATCCTAGCCCGCGTGTATCTGCGGTGGGACCTAGGTGGGCTGCCCAGTCTGTTTAAGCCCATGCCTAGCCGACGAGGGACCCATTCGGGCACAAAGTGGGCAGCCCCAGCGTTGTGTGCCAGCACTGCACCCACGGGGGACCCCTGTGGGTTTATTCCGGGGAGCCACCAGCCCTCATTGCCCATGTAGGACCCGCATGGGCCCGCCACCTTGTGCTACTGGGGTGTGGGCACTAATGCTAGCAGTAAGGAAAGGTGCAGCTCGGCGGTTTGGAGCCCAGAGGAGCGTGCACTTTCCGGGAAGAAGGCGGCCGTCTCTAACCCTGAGGCCGATGCTATGTTGAAAAGTGAGGTTGATTGCTGCGATCGACGGGGTAGCACACGGGACAAAAACGCTACGTTAGCCGAGCAGCGTGGTTCAGGTCAAGTTGCAGGCCAAAGCGTTAGTGTCGTAGGCTCGAACAGCAAACCTCGGGAGAGCAAGCTATGCTCAGGAAAGAGTAAAGTGCCGATGAGAGAGTCAGATACTGCGACATGCAGTGACTCGCCGAAAGCACAAGCCCATTGCTCAAAATCAAGTGGGAAATGCGGCTCGGTGCTGCTCAGAGAGAAGATGCGGAGGATGAGGACACCGCGAGAAAGGGAGGCGCGCAGGGCCGATCAGCTAAGGCAGTTTTCAGAAGGCGGCCGCGAGCAGGGAGAACCAAGCGTGCTCTCCTGAGAAGAGACACAGTACAGGCCGAAAACACTGGAAAACTAAAGAGGCCAGCCAACAGTGCAATCGGCCGAGACGGTCACCGCGACACGCCAGATGCGACAGGCACCGCACGAGGGCCAGAATGACTCGGCGAGTTCAGACACAGCGAAAGCCACCTGACCCATTGTGGCGACGCTGCGGTAGTTCTTGCGGGACGACCGAAGCTTGTAGCAGGCCACAGAGAAGCAAGCATAGCTACCACCCGAAAGAGCGCAGCAGAACGCGTTTCAGTCTAAGGCCATTCTTGAATCGAGGGGGGAATGCTCGTAGGCATTGCTTTCTTAGATCGTCCCCCTCCGGCATTCTTTTCAAATCCTGCTCAGGTGTAGGAGACGCGCGGCAGGGGTGCGGAACAAATCAATGTCGCGTGGCGTCTGGAGCCCGAAGAGGTGAACACGCACTTAAGCCCTTCGGCTTTGTTGGGTCTCGGCGGCCGAAGCTACTGTCAGTCTGCGACCGCGCCGAGCGCGGCTGAAGAATAGGACCCTTCGTGTCGCGACGGGGGTAGTTAGCAGATTCCGAGAATGAGTCTGCTGTTTGTTCTTTTTTTCTTTTTGCTGCTGCCGAAAAAGTTTTGAGTACGTGTAGTTTTTGTATGGTCATTGTTAACTTTTGCAGCAGTGGTCTTGCATTTCTTTTAATGCTAATGTTTTGGCAGTGCACAGGTAGTGCTTATGTATAGCAGCTTCCGCTATCACGCGGAAATGCTGGAAAGACGGGCCATTGTAGGACACTGGCATAAGCACCTGGAGTCTCTTTGTCTAAGGATTAGACAGATTAATGAGAGTTGGACTCCGATATTGAAGGAAGCTTTGCCAGGTTGAGCAAAGGTGACGGCACTATGCGGTCATGCGAATGAGAAGAAGTAAGCACATTCGTAATTCTAGTGGTAATTACGAGTTGAATTCCATTACAAAGAGGGCGAGAAAACTGAAACGCGAGGGCCTCAGCACGTGTTTTCTCCGTGGCCCTATTGGAAGTGCTTAAAGTTCCCGAGCAAAACAGTTTGGATTGTTTTCTCCGCATTTGCATCTCTGAAGCGTCACCGTTTTGTTCTCTTTGTCGTCTAGTTGGAGCGGTTTTCTTTGATCAAAATTCGGAAGCGAGGGGCTTCCATTACAAAAGAAAACAAAATTGGCTCAACTAGGTCCGGTAGGCCAGCTCTCCTGGCATGCGCTTTCGAGGCGAAGGCTGTGTTGGGTATCGAAATTTACTGCCTTTGTTTAACCTTATCCGAAAACCTGGCTGTTCTCTGAGGTTGGCCGTGTGCTGCCCTGCTGGAGGTATGGGCTTAGCGTAGGTCTGATCACTAATGCTCCGTTTCGAGGACCACTGCAAGTTGTGCAGGGCTTCCTGGCCGACCTGTCGAGCAGAAGGACTCGGACGCACCGATCAGCTGCAACCACTTCGTGACGTCTTCTTGGCGGCGGACGGACTGTAATGATCGGAGGCCCAGCCAGCGGAGAACGGCGAGCCAGTAAGGCGCCGTCAGGTATGCGGCCAAAAGCGCTGCTGTTTCTCGGCGTTGGTGTGGACAAAAGCTCTAATCCCCTTCGCCGGCGATGCTGAATGCGGATCTGGTGCCGGACTACGCTCCTGGGGACTGGCAGCGGAAACACGCGAGCCAGCCGGGCGCCATCAGGCCACTTCGGCCGAAGCGCTGCTGCTCGGGGAAGACAAAAGAGACACTGCGCGGGGCAGCTACTGGCGACGGCGTCGGCGTACACAAAGGCGTCTAATCCCCTTCGCCGGGAAGGCTGAGTGCGGCGCTTCTCCTGGACTGCCCGTGGACCGACGGACGAGACCCAGTGGCGACGACGGCGGGGGCGACGGCGCCGCCAGCTCAGTGCCCGCGTGCGCCCTGGGGCCGCAGACAAAGCCGAGGGGCGACACGGCTGATTTGTCCCTTCCACCGAACTGAAGAGGTCACCGGTGTGAGCGGTCAGCGCTCGCGTCCCCATCGATCAGGATCGTCACTCAGCAGCGAAGGACCTTTGGGCCTGGTCAAACAGTTCGCGACTCAGAGACGCCAAGTTCCTCCTTGCCCGTGTATGTGTGTGTCTGTGCGGTGTGCGCCGTCACGTGGGGAGGGCGGAGCCTAAGAAGAAGAAGAGCCTAGCTGGGTGCCTGGGGAATGTGAACTGCATTTAAGCAGCAATCTGTGGGGTGGCACATCATCCTCCCTGATTTTCTGACTTTGGTCTACTTGCTGTAAATATGTAAAATAAACCTTCAAGCTTGCTATTCCTCCCGAAGGCTTCCCTCCGTGGTCTGGCTGCTTCGCCCTAATGCGGTGAAGACCCGGTCCCGACCACCCCGATCACATCAGTACCCTCTTTCGGAGTCAGCCAATACCCACAATTTATAACCCCACTTCGTCATCTCTCATATACTGTCGAATTCCGTACCTTCCTTTAGATTTCGCCACTCGTTCATCAATGGAGAGGTCACGTTTTGGTTGAAAAAAAAATGCTGACGTTTCATCGATGTGCTTCAAAATCCAGGACACTTTCCATGTCTTGCCAAAAGATGCAGCCGCTCCTGAATCCTCCGGGTCTGCTGCATGAAAAAAAGCAAGCAAAGCGAAAAACCGATTTCGGGACATTATTTTTGATGGCAGAAGGCCAGAATAGACCGGCGGCAGTGGTTGTTTTGTCTTCTGCTTTTCTAATCAATTAGCTTTAAGCGATAACATATTCAGTAGTATTCTAAACTGATCAACACCACAAAATAAATAAATAAATTAAAAATCCCCTGTGCCCCTTGGTTTCTGTGGCTGTTGGCTTCTTTCATATTTATAACGAGCCCCTCATTCCCCTTCCCTTGTTTGCTTAATTGCTTAGCGAGGGCCTCGGTTCTGGCAGCCATGACGCCATAGGAAGCATAAGAGGGTTCTCACGCAGCTTCCACCCTCTTCGTTCGATGACGTTCTACGTCACACCTGCGGTAACTCAGGACGTTCTACGTCCGCCGCTTATGAACGTGGGTGGCGCTGATGAACACGCTCAAGGTTAGGTTACTTGTAAACATAAATACCCCCGAAAGCAGAAGATTTCACAGCCGTCGCCGTAGCTCAGAGGTAGAGCACCGGACGCGTAATTCGGAGGTCGTGGGTTCGGATCCCACCGGCGGCAGTGGTTGTTTTTTCTTCTGCTTTTCTAATCAATTAGCTTTAAGCGATAACATATTCAGTAATATTCTAAACTGATCAACACCACAAAATAAATAAATAAATTAAAAATCCCCTGTGCCCCTTGGTTTCTGTGGCTGTTGGCTTCTTTCATTTCTGTATTCCAATAGAGATTTAGTCGCGGCACGTCCAGAATTCCAATGTATATGATGATTCCACATCTCCAATGGAGTCGCCTCTTCCCATGAGCCGTCTCGTCGAGAGTATGTTGGCTTGTCCAAAATATTCATCTATGCGTACTTGTTAGTGCTTTCACAGAGGGTCTTCATCGTTTCCGCTCTGAAGAACATCAAGAAGTCGAGAGGTCGAGCGAAGCGCCGAGCGCCGCTCCGCAGCGATGCGCTGATATGGGCTCCTGGTTGTCGCCTTGGTTGAAACGCGACTCGACCTTGGGCATTCGCCAGACTGTCTTGGCGATATGTTGTGAAGACCCCGAAGCACAAAAATAAACCGCTGTCATCAGTTACAAACCCCATGCATCGCAGAAAACAAAGAGCGAACGAAAACGAAGCTTACGTGCGAGTACGCGCTGTTGTTCTAGGCCTCTGCAGCGAAGTCTCGCTGTCGGAACTGAAATCCGACGTTTGTACATCGTTGTCCGACTCCTCACTACTGCTTTCGTCACGAAAAACGGCAACAGAAGCGGAAAACTATGCAGGAAAACTATGCAGACAGCATAACAGCATACCAGCAAAGCTTAAAAAAAGGAAAGAAAAATCGTAGCAGTAATACAAAAGAAATAAAGGAAGCACGAACAAAACCTATTTTTTGACACATCTGTAACACTTTGTAACGCGTAAAAATCAAACGTAAAGGCAAAATTACATAAAAATTACAAATTGCAATATTGTAATCACATCAATTTAAACACAATTACAGGAATTACAATTCAAAAGTTACAAAATCACAACCACAAAAAATTATACAAAATTACATAAATTACAATTCAAAAGTTACACCCGGTTATGTATACTTGAAAGAAAGTTTTGCAACTCTTTTATTTTTCGAGTGCTGAACAGTGATGTGGCTATGGCAGAGGTTGATAGTGCGGTAGACTATACCTAAGCATCTGTTTGCCATAACCTGTTCTGCCATATTTCGTTCCTTCTTGTTTTGTACGATGCGTTTTTTTTGCATAATGAATGAAGTGTGGCAATGAAAGGAGTATTGTTTTTTATTTTCGATTTTGTATTTAGAGAGTAAGCAGTGTGCATATAAATCATTAATTGGCATTATGTCCCCTTTCTCAAAAAGTGGTTTGCTGGGTGGTCATATGCTACATTATATACTATTCTAAGAATTCTTTTTGTTGGGTAAGTAATTTTTGGAGGTTTGTGAAAGATGTATTTCCCCATACCAAGTGACAGAAAAATGACTTAAACAGAAGCATTTTCACATTTACAGGGAGAATGTTTTTGTGAGCGCAAACTTTTCCTATGACACGGGATAGTTTAGATGCTATGTAATTTGTGTGCTCGTCCCAAGTCATTTTCTCATTGAAAAATACACCTAGTATTTTGAAAGCGCTAGCAATATCTATTTTAAAATTATCAAGAAATATACCATCATTATTTCGGATGTTCTTGTTCTTGGGGCGGAAAATAATAGCTTTAGTTTTTGAGGTATTAATCTTGAGGGCTTTAAATCTTGTCCACTTTTCAAGTTGAGTAAGGCCGCCGTGGTGGCTCAGTGGTTATGGTGCTCGGCTGCTGACCCAAAAGACGCGGGTTCGATCCCGGCCGCGGCGGCTGGAATTTCTTTAGAGGAGAAATTCTAGAGGCCCGTGTACTGTGCGATGTCAGTGCACGTTAAAGAACCCAGGTGGTCGAAATTTCCGGAGCCCTCCACTACGGCGTCTCTCATAGCCTTAGTCGCTTTGGGACGTTAAACCTATAAACCAACCAACCATCAAGTTGAGTAAGCGTTGTGTTTGCTTTTGCAATCATAGATGAGGCGCATGAATCGGAAAAAATCAAGGTGGTGTCGTCTGCATATATTACAATTTTTGTTTCTTTGTCTATTTGTGTTATGTCATTCACATATATATTAAAAAGGAATGGGCCCAAGATGCAGCCTTGGGGCACACCAGATAAGATAGCTTTGACATCTGATCGGTGACCGTTTAATTCTACATACTGCTGTCGGTGTTTAAGATAACTGCTCAAAAGTAACAAGGATTGTCCACGGAAACCATATACTTTTAAGCTTTTTAAGCAGTAACATGTAGTTAAGATGATCAAAGGCCTTGGAAGAATCTACATATATTCCTAAAGCTAAGCATTTGTCATCAAAGAGTTTAAAATGAATTCTTTTTGCTCTAACAAAGCAAGTTCCGTAGACAGATTTTTCCGAAATCCAAATTGTGAAGGTGTTATTACATTACGTTTGTTACAGAAGTTATTCATCCGGGACAAAATTATTTTTTCAAACCCTTTGGAGAAAACAGGCAATATTGACAATGGCCTATAGTTTGCACAGTCATTTTCATCTCCCTTTTTGTATACAACTGTTACCTTTGCAGTCTGCATATTCTGTCGAAACGCGCCATTGTCTAGACAAAGGTTAAATATGTGTCATATAGGGTGCAATTATGTCGACGACATGCTTCATAGGTTTAATCTTAATACCGTCAGCATCGCTACTTCCGCTGTTATTTAATGCCAGAAATACTGACACTACTTCAGCCTCTGTAACAGAACTTAAAAAACAGGTGTGATCCGCGGTGCACTTTATGTAATTCAAAGCCTGTCAAAGCCTGATGACTGTCAGAAGGTTCACATGACCTTGGCGGCCCACCTGCCACCTAGGTTGCTTCTGTGGAGATTTTTCGCTCGCGGCCAATGACGCCGATGACGGCGTCAGCTTTTCTGCATGTGTGTTCTGTGCTTCACCACTGCAGGGGTAGGATGTCACAGAACACGGGGTGATAATTATTCAGTAAGAAGACTCCCTTTAAGACCAGCCGAGTTCCAAAACTCTTCTGAAGTTTTTTATTTCCTTTTAACACCATAATGGTAAGCCAAACACATTAAGCACAGACTATTTCTCTTTTGCCAAGTTAGGACAGGAACATACTCCAGCTGAAAGCAATGTTCTTAGAAAGTCTGAGCCATTGGTACAAACAGTGTAAACAAAACTGGAGGAGAATGCAGGGTGCCTCTCTTCTTTTGGATATAGCGAATAGATGAAGCGAAATCAGTTAACTTTGAAAATATGTCATTTCATGAGCACTTCTCTGAATGGTGAAATCTTTACAGGATGTGTTTGCAAGTAGTACTGTTTTTTTAACAGCCCTTATAGCTTCTCTATGGTTTTTTGCTTACTCGTACCATTGACTTATTTGTTCCGGTGTGTGTATGTGGGCGCATGCATATTTGGAAATTAGCAGGAAGATATTTCTGCCGGCAGCACTGTTCGCGGCAGTGACGGTATGGGTGAGTAGCCTCACCCCTCATCACCGGAGAACATATGATGCAAAGAGTCTGCAGGCTGCTTCTATGGCTTATACCTAACCTCGTGCCTAGCAATGGAGAAGCCATTTGATTGGGCGCAGTTTTAGAAAAGAAATGGCAGTCGATGTGCTCCTGCTTGGTCCGTCTTCGGCAGAATCTGTTAACGGACTGCCAACCCACATGACACTCATTGATGTACTAAGTATGTTTGTTGGTTTCAATGCCAGAATCACTGCCATTGTGCTTAAGCGTTGTCCAGATGAAGTGATTGACAAACTCGCTCGTAAATCATGGTGCTATAGCCCGCGAGTAAAGCGGCATTCTTTGAAGAAGGCGATACTTTGTTTTTGCCTCTTTTTCTTGAGCCGTCACCTCATTTTCTCTGGCACCACCACCTTTTACTATTACAGGAAATGAAATAGGATAGCTCTCACCGCCATGGGTGCTTGAAATCTGAAAAATAAAAGGAAGCCTCTTCTTGGTGCATGGAGCCTCCTATGGGGATGGACACTGCTAGCTCATCCTCATGTTTACCACCATCTAATAAACGTCATCAATATATGAGTAGTAGATTGCAAATTGCATTATTATACCTCTGTCAAGGGGGCAAGTTAGGTGCATTTACGGAGAGTGTCACTCGCTATAAGTGCACTTTGTCAAACCTAAACGTCGGCAGTGGAGTGTCACTCACAGAAGAGTACACTCCAGCAGTAGCGCTTTCAGGGAACAACTTTAGAGGGCTGAGTACATGACCTTCCCCACTTCCGTGAGCCGAAAGGCGGCCTGCAAGTTTAAAATGCACCACACGAGGTGTAGTCCGGGTAGCCTTGCTCTAGCTTCGAGCATTTGGATGGTCTATGATGGACAAACAGATGAATTGTACTGTGGTATCGCATGGAAAGGCGTGTTATGAAAGCAAAGTGGCTCAGAGGGAACTGAAGGCAGTTCTTCGAATCACCTCCTATAGCGCTCGAGGTCACTCGCTTTAGCGCTTGAGCAGACAGCAAGCGTCACATCGGGAACCTCACCAGTTTGTTTTGATGCCTCCGCGCACTGCATACGCTTATATTCCACAGAGCGCAGCAAAGCACCAAAGTGGATTCTCAGCCGATAAAAGCTGCTCCCTGCAAAACATTTTTCGGAATTGCCGCTAATAAATCGGCAGAAGTGCGGTGATTTAGTTTTACCAAACCGATGTAAATGCCTATAGTTTTACAGTTCCACACATCGTGGCACATGAGGGACAGTATCGTCTTCGTGTCTACTACATTTCTGGAAAGTCCTGGCCGCTCTTTAGCCATAACCGAGAAACTGATACATTTTTTATTGTGTACGTAAATTACATTTGGCACAAAGAAGTAAGTAATGACTCATTTCCTTAATGAGTTGCTGCAATCGAGGACCGTGTGCCCAGATGCTTATGTCGGGCGAGCGGCGCGGGGGATATCCAGACAACCACACAATAGATGAAGTTATTGCTTCCACACAGACTTGCTCCGTGCTTGTATTTCAACACGGTCTTCCAGGTAAGCGGTCTTTATAGCCTCGCTACAGTATGTAAAAAAGATCGCATTTATTCATTTGCAGATACTGCTGTTTGTGGCGCCGAGCGCTTTCTCCCATACTAAACAACCAAATGTAGCGGGAAAATGTGACAAAAAACGAACACAGAAACAAATGTGTGACCACCATATTGGCACGTAGTAGTGACTGCAGTTTGGAGAGCAGGAAGACAGTGAAAATGGCTCCTAAAAATGTCTTTATTTGGGCTGACTTGCATCCGCAAAGAACTCATGAGTTGGCAGGGGCGTAACAACAAGCTTGATCGCCAGTTGTCAGATTGAATGCCTGCCGCTCTCGGCCATGCTCAGTTTAAAGCTCATAGTGAACCTCGAGATAAAACATGCAAAGTTACTAGAAAATTCTGGAACAATATAGAGTCGGCTCCGCCTGGATGCGATCAGTCGACATAAATCTGGTCGCGTCTTCCATCACAAATAGCGATAAAGGAGCATTTGTCAGCCGCTTTGTAAAATGAACACTAAAAGATTCTAGGCAATAGGGAAGCATTGCAGGGGGTGGCAGAAAGTTAGGTGGGAGGATGCGATTTAAAATTTTACGAAAATGCCTTCTTTTCACATATAGCTTTAGTGTCGACAGCATCATCTCACAATAAAATAATAGTATGGTCAATCTCCTCGACGCCTTCGGCAGCGGGGCTAGCGGGCGCCAGGCGAGCCGGACCCCAACGTCGGGCCAGCGGCAGCTGCGAGGCGGTTGTGGCAAGAAATTTGCAAATATCACAGTTGTTACCTCTACCAGCTGCTCAGTATTGGTCAGCGATACTCAAAAATGACACTTTTTTCACATTTCTTGTCCCATGGTTTATTATTTGCGTCAAGAACACTCTTTAGCTCGTTTTTATGACGTCGGCAGACGGTATCCAGGCTGGCCGGCAGGCTCGGCGCGCACTTCACGTCCGCATAAGAAAATACAAAACAGCCATACTACCAGAAAGGTTGCTTGCTAGATTAGAGCTACGACAGCATGACTGTGAGAAAAGTGGTTCTTTCGGCAACGACACTGCCTGCGGCAACGCCGGGCGACGACCTGCGCTCTGGTCGCTGACTGCCCTAGTCGTCGCTAGGCCTAGCTGGTTTCGCATCGACTCCGGAGCTGACGGCGCTTCGGGACTGGCCAGCGCTCAGAAACGTGCTCCGCTCGGCACCCCTTTACTGTGAACTCGTCCCATAATAAAAGATATGTTCCATATCCACGACGTCTTCAGCAACGGAGCTAGCAGACGGCAGGCGAACCGCGTCAGGTAACAGCAGCACAAAAGCGGCAGTGGGTTGAAATTTGCTTGCATCGCAGTCATCACTTCTACCAGGAACTCAGTATTTGCCAACGATCGTCAGAAACGATGCATTTTTGATATTCATATATCCCAGGTCTTGCTATGCACGTGAACAAACAATACTATCGCGTTCTTCGGATGCCGGCGGTCGGCACGAAGACTGGCGCGGGCCGCCAGGCTCCAAGCAGTGCGCCCTATGTCATCATGACGTTGCCGCTCTCCGCGCTGCCGCTTCCCGTCGTTGCGTTTGCCGCGAGCGGCCCTCCGTTGACATCTAGCAGGCCGGACGCAGGCGACGAGGTGTGATCGGTCGTTGCGACGCTGTTCGCAACGGCGCGCCGCAGATCGCGCTCACTTTTCGCACATGTGTCCCCGCCTTTAAGCATAGTTCGGCAATACGTTGACAAAAACTAACCAAGCGAGTGGCGGTTAGCAGGAAATGCGGCTCGCTGGTGCATCGACTGCGCTCACGCGGTTGTGGCTGTGGCCCGCTCATCGTACGGCAGTGTATTTTGGTATGACATCACTAAAACTGTAATTTTTCTACCAACCTTGTGATGTCAGAGTTGATGGCGCTAGCGATGGGTCTAGATCTTGAGAGTGAGCATTTAGGTAATCTTTGGAACCTAATTAAAATATTTTTTAAACGTTTGTTGTGTCCAACACCTGGCTGTGAGTTCCCTTACATACATAGGAATCCCATAGCAGGCTTTTCATAGCTTCAAAATTTGGTGTCTCCACCCCTTTAAGCAGAACCGAAAACTGGGCGAGTTGGTGAACGTTCAAAATTATGTACAGCGCGAAAACGAAGACAGGGGAAGAAACACGCAAACAAACAAGCGCTTCTTTGTTTGCTTGTTTCTACCCCTGTCTTCGTTTCTCATGCTGTACATAATGTTGAACATTCAATACAATGAAGAAGAGTAGCTTGTTGGGCCGCTGGTGCATGGTAAGTGGAAAACTTTGCATTGTTATCTGCTCTAGAAAATCCTGTAAAAGTACAAGTCTGGCCTACATGCTGAGTGTCACAGTTCATTTGCACCTCCTGATTTCGTTTTGTTCTGCACATGTAGATGACTTTGTTTTTTTTAGTACTGTTTGTGCATGCTACAGGTATAATGCATTCAAGTGGGACGTCTGCATTAGTACCATTGGCAGCCAATTCTCGTACTGCAGACAGTGGCTAACACTATGGCACCTGCTCTTGTACCCTTCTCTTCGCCACATTTATTGGTAGTGTCATGAGCCTGCATTTGGTGGTATGGCATGTTCTGTGTCACCTGAAAAACTGTCCTGGCAGCTTTGAAGCACGAATGGGTGTTGTAATAAATGCACCATAATTCATGTCATGGCTTATGGATGTCCTACTTAATTCCACCCCATGAAGAAATACTGGATGCGTTACTGCTACAATACAGTGACGGCAATCCAGAAGTTGGGTGAAGTAGATAGGCCTATGTCAAAAGTAACAAAATTCATCCTATCCTAGAACCTAGAATGTTCACTATTGGCATATCATTTGTGTCCAGTGTAGTATTTTGAATCCAGCTGCTGCACCTTATGACACTGGTAGGGCACATTATTGCTACTGCAATCTAAGTCCTGCCCGTAGTGTTATTTTCATGTTCAAGGTACCTGAAAAGCTTCATGTGCTACACATGGTCCAGCCCTATCATTAAACTCTCATAAACAGTGGCTGCTGAGAGTTTGGGCTCCGATATTGCATTGTACTTACTTTACAAAACAGCTTCAGCACACTGGATGGATTGAGGAATTTCCTCAGTGATTATTAGCAGTTGCTGTAGTATTCATTAACTGATATTACATTCACTTTGATGTGCGATTTCACTTTAACAGCTCTTGCTAAATCTGGAAGTTGGACTAGTTGCTGTGTATTTAGATGCAGCACAGAATGAACACAGGCACATATGAATGAAGGCGGAATTGCTGTTTTTTCTCATGATATAAGGCCATTATAAAATACTCATGACTTGTCATTTTCAGGCACTATGCGGTACATTCAAGGAGATCAGTCAGCAGCACCACGCACACACACCAACATGCGTGAAGACATGCGGGCTGCCCATAGTGGTCACCAGCCTGTGCACGGGGTGAACCTCCAAGGCTTCAAGGATGAACCTCGAAGGATGAGCCTCGAAGGCTTCAACCTTGTGTGGACTCTGCCGCCCGACTATATGCACTGTGTGCTAGAGGGAGTTGCGCAGCAGCTGACAGAGATGTGGCTAACTGCTGTTGGCAAGCCTTTCTACATTGGTAGGCATATTCGTGAGCTTCAGAACAGAATTAAGCAACTTAAGCCTCCAATTTCGTTCTGCCGCTTGCCTAGGCCAATTGCTAAGAGTAAGAATTGGAAGGGGACTGAGTGGCTGTTCTGGCTGCTTTATTATGCTCTTCCTTGTTTAAAAGATTTGATTGCGGACAGGTACCTCCATCATTTTTCTTTATTGTGCCAAGACATTTTCCTGCTCATCCAGACGTGTGTCAGTGACGTAGATCTAATTGAGGCAGACCAGCTTCTTTCATCATTTGTAAAGAGAATTTCAGTCCTGTATGGAAAAAACAGTGCAACATTCAACATGCATCAGTTGCTACACCTTGCAAAAAGTGTAGAAATGTTAGGACCTTTATGGGGACCTCCACATTTCCATTTGAGAATGGAAATGGGCCGTTTTTGAGACATGTGACAGCTGCAAAAGGTGTGCCAATGCAGGTTGCAGAAAGTTGTATTATGAAGACATGGTTGAAAAGTGTGAATTGATTTGTGGAGCTTTCGGTACATCTTTTGCAACTGAAAAACCAAATGATCAAGATGCGTTCCATGAGAGGAACTGGTGCCCATGTGCTCGGAGCTCCACTGAGGTCAGTTTATCTAGAAGAGACTGTAGCTGAGATGTTTTTCACTGAATATGGGCAAGTACCTCCTATGATACATTATGCTCGAATAGAAATTAATGGTATCACAATTCACAGCACTCAGTACAGTAGAGCAGAGAAAACTTTCTCTGAGTGTGTGAAGACGCATAAGTATGCATTACATTCCAATGGACATATGTTCCTTCAGTATAAATGTTCAAAATGTTGCACTTGTGTGCCAAGAATTGGTGATCTGTGAGGCAACATTTCAAGTGCATACACCTTTGTAAGCGTCCCCCACCAAGTCGAAATCTCCTTCTGTTCTCACCTGATGATGTTGCTAACCAGTGTGTGTTCCTTCAGATAGACAATGTTTCGTATGTTTGTGACATTGAAAATAATTATAAGATAGACTGAGTGTCAGAAAAAGTGCAGTGTGATGGTACGGACAGCCTTAAATGGCAACTGCAGCACTTTTTTGAGAATTTCGCGATATTCAAGGATTAAAATCTATGTAGGCTGTAGGTAAAGCATGTCAAGTGCTTTTGCACTACTAGCATTTAAAATAGTGACGTTGACGATTGAATTTTGCGCATCTCCGCAATGCACCGGTGGGGTGCAGGGAAATTCAGCGTGACGTCACGGAAGGTATGATTTAAAATTACCGCTATCATCAGCCACACCCTTCCCTGACGCGTTAGATGCTGCCAAACAAATCTCGGCAGCGTTCGCCTTCGGTGGCACTGGTTTTTTTCCTTCAAAGCAGGGGTTTGTGCGTGGGAAATGTACCGATACCTTCGGTGACGTCATCATGCGTCACCCACTTTGCGTTGTGCGCTGCGGAGAAGCTTGAAGGGCGTCCGGATTTTATTCGGCGATTACTTCACTATTTCAAGTGCTAGCTCAAAAAGACTTCTCATGCTTTACCTCCAAGTTTCACACATTCGACCCTCTTAAGCTAGTTGATTTCTAAAACATATGCAGTTTCCCTTTAAAGGGGAACGAGGGGTTTCAAAATTTCTGCTAATGCAGTCATAGATATGAAATGTTGAGGTAAAATTAAGTTAGGTTTCTACTAGCCTGCTGCTTTAGCATTGCTTCTTAATGTGAAAAGAGACCGGGTGCCGGCATTTTCCTCACTGGGCAATCCGCAGGGTTTCCCTCGTTAGCCTCTCCTGTACCACACTGTTAATTCCAGCATTCCCGATTGTCCGATGCGGCGCGGCAAGAGCTCCAGCTATAGTAACTGGAAAAACTTTCCAGTTACTCTAATCCAGGCTTACGCCGATGACACTCTCTTAATCGTTTTGGCCAAATCACGTAGACACTTTTAGTCGGGTATCAGCGGATGTTCTTACCAGCAATGCGGCCTAGGCGGCTAATGATAGTGTCATAATTTCTACTTGAAAAACTTTTTTGCGTCTTTTTCTTAGGTGGTGCCATAAAAAAAACATTCCTACCATCCGTCTTGTGGGTGACAGCTTTCTAGTTCGTCAAAATCTTGCGATTTTTGTGTCATCTTCGAACGCAGCGTTTGCTTTGTGCCCACGCTAATTATCTGTGAAAGTCTACAGTCCCTCTTTCGTCTCGCATTCATTTTTGTATGCGCATTTATATTAATTGCATCTTAGTCATCTCCTTTACGTTCAGGTTGTCTGGCGCACTTTAACGTACGCGTCTCCTGCATAGCGGACGGACGGCGCGAACTGATTTAAGGGGTAAGATTTTGTTTACCCAGTTTGCCCCATCACTTACATTCTCGTGTCATAGCGCACTACGCCAATACCATCAATTCAAATTCTTTTACAAGCTTCTTAGCTTCCATTGCATCTTGACGTATTGTGCACACAGGATCTCTTTCTTCGCATACTTCGACCAACTTTCGGCGGCCACTCCTAGCTTCTTGTGCTTCTCCTTTACTCCTGTGACCCGTATCGAAACCACGCATCTCTGAAAAATTCGGTTGTGATGTATTGTCCTTTCCAATCACCATGTCCGCTCATTGCCACGGTTACATGGATTATGTTTATTTACGGACGGCGCTTATGCTCAAACTGCAGCTGGGGCGGGGTTTGTGGCCATTCCACCAAATGGGAGTCTCCGTCATGTCGCTCATTTGCGCTTAGAGATCGGTTCCATTGCTTACTGTGCTGATATACTGGCGTTCCATGAGGCCTGCATATATGCCTACAGCTATATCTCTACCATTCCAGTTTGAATTTAGTAATGCGAAAAGATTATATCGTTCATCGGTCAGAAAATCTGGCGTTGACCGTCCACGAGAAACCGACGGAAACCCCAACCTGACCATATGACGTCAGCGGGAGTGCCATAAGACATCATGAAAGAAAATTTCTTCCGAAGTGTGTTTAGAGTCCAGGCCGGTGCAATATGTTTAATGTTTTTATGTTTTTAGTCAGTGGCGTATGGTATAAATTTCCGTTGCTGGACTAAATTTTTTACAGTTGCTAGCCAGCGCTCGTGTCTCTTTTTGTCCTGTATGTTGCGCTAACGATTTTTGTGTCATGAACCAACTAGCCCATCTAATTCTTGTCTTGGTCACATCACTCCCACGGTCCTTTGGCTCACGAGGCTTCGTATTCAGTGGATTACAGGGGCCTGTCAGCTCCCCTGGCTGTTTGGCTCACCTTCAGAATTTCGTGATCCTAGCTCTGTTCAGGCTTTTGCAACAGCGTGCCCTTCACACTACGGGCACGATTGTGGGAGCCCTAAAACACACAGAAACTTCCTGTCCAAGAAGAGTCCCAGTGATTAGATGACATTCTCGTGCAAGGTCCCTCAGCAAATTTCCCTTGGTTGCCCACTGTTCTAGAACACTGAGCTGCATTTAACCTCCGTGCATATTAATTTCCGTTCTCACTGCCCTTCTCGCTTAAACCGCTGCATCGATCGAGCATCTTCAATCAGTGCTCATATTGGTGATGTCCCTCCTCACATTATTGCATCTCCCTACGCTGTTTCCGTTGTTGGCGACGCTGGCGATGGACTAGTGCGCATTACGTCGAAATTTTGCTGTGGTTACCTCTTGCACTCGCCCCGTGCACGCGCTCTTATTCGCACTGGTGTAAATCTTCAGGTCATTCTCCCTGAGCTTGTTTGTCGTCGTCCTGGCTCTTTTGAGCGTTAGTAGCTCTCTCGCGCCGCTTCTGATGTCTACAGGTCCTGGGCGCCCAGACGGCCTATACTGGCGAGGGCTTCCTCTGCGCCTGCGGCCTGGACATCGATTCGCGCGAGCGTTCACCGTCCCTACTACATGCACCTTTTCCTTCCGTCCCGACGTTCATTTCATGCTGTTTTGTCTGTCGTTTTTTTCCCTCATTCTGCGCTGATTGCACCACACTACCTTGACATCTTTCTTTTTCCACCACCCTTTCGGCGCTTGGCTTCCTTCATGGTTTCGCCGTTGAGTTCTACAAAAACTGTTCCGTACATACCTCCGTAGATACAGGCATGGGATCATGCATATTCTTGCGTTGCTTCCTTACCGGCCAAATATAACTTAAGTTCTTGTTTCTATATTTTATTGTGACCTTGTGTTTTTTGTTTCTCGTCGATATGTTTTTGCTTACGTCTTCAAGGGTTCAATTCGATTCATTTTCTGGAGCAATGACCATTTCAGTCCAATTTTACTCTGGATGTAAAAAAGCCTGGATAATTTTCAGTCGTTCCTGCTCCAACAACGTGTGAACAGGTGAATTTCTATCACAGATGGAGACCACAGCAGCAAGGCCACAGGTCAAACTTTCACTGACTGTGCAGCGAACTTTTCAGCAGGCAGTTTCTTCAATTATAGTAGAGACTATGCGAATCTACAAGAGGGGCAGTGTCAAAGAACTAGCGAATGATATCAATGCTGTAGACCCTACAGCTGCCTCTGCACCTTTCCAGGCTCCTGCAGAGTACAGAGGGCAAAACACATGCCTAGAACAACTAAACTGTTTTCCGGAGCTCCCAAAGCCGCTGCAACCAAGAAGGCAAAAAATGATGATGAAATTCGGTGAGTTTAACAGCACATGTTTACACCCAGACCATTTTTGACCATATCTTATCACTAGTTATCGCGCGATACGCCCGAAACACGCTCAGAGCGTGTTCTAGACATGCGTCTTGCCCTCTGTACAGATACACCTATGTATTACAATCCAGCTAGATGTGGATATAAGTGTAAGTAATGTGTTTTGCACAGAAAACATGAAACAGCAATCATTATCGTGGTTCTTTTGCTAGGCAACGTTTTATGTCAGCATCAGAAAAGTCCTTAAGCTAATGTGGTGATGACAAACAACAGAGTGGGGACCATGGTGAAGTTGGCAAAGCCAGAAGACATGGTGGAGGTCGCCCGCGAACAATGTCTCCCGAAGCGGCTACTGAGCGTGGGCCAGCAAACACAGTAGATCTCGTCCAACTTGAAGCAAAGCAGTGGCTTCGTTCCAGCAAACGTGAACTGATAAATGCTAGACCCAGAGGCATGCATCACATGACTGCATAAGGTGCATGTTCTTGCTAGGTTAGCCATTTTCTCAGAGGTCAGTATGGAGATAGCCACTCTTAAGAGCTAACATTGTTGCATCAAAGAGCCACTTGACCTCCCAAGCACAGATAGTGCTGCAAAAGAAAATAACTGCAAGAGAGTCCTTCAGCTAAGCCAGTGACGGCAACAAAGTGGGAAACCTGGTGGAACTCACTAAGCTAGAAGTCAATTTGGAGGTCACCCACAAATGCGGTCTGTCGAAGATACACAAAGCGTCTACCTGCCGCGGTGGCTCAGTGGCTTGCGTTCTCGGCTACTGAGCCGGAGGATCTGGGATCCACAGCGGACGCGTTTCGATGAAGGCGAAACACAAAACACTCCCGTGTGCTGTGCGACTGTGGTTCAAATTAAATTGGAGCCCTCCACTACGGTGCCCCTCATGGGCTTCAGGAAGTAAAACCTCCCAATTTACAATCTTTGCTTTAGGTTGGATGAGATCTACAAAGTAGTGGCTTCTTTACATAGTACTGCAGTGTTATGCGCGTTAGTGGCACGACACTGGTGGAGTGTACTAGGGGACTGCTGTAGTAGTACCACTCCACAACTGCACAGTAAGGTGCCAATGTGGTTTACTGCATAATAAGCCACGCAGTTAACACTGAGAACCAGTCCGCATTACTGCAGTTTTCACAGGATTGCAAGTTAACACTGAAAGTCAGCATTTATTATGCTAAAACTTTTTAAGATTAAATTCTGCTGCACTGTCATGCATGCTCAATTCAGTCGTACTTTCTTATTTTTATTTCTCAATTGTGACGGGAGCAGACTGTTACTGCCGTTTAGCCCAAATACGAAAGACATATCACCTTCCTCCTCGAACAACAATCCTCAGATTACCATGCTTTGCAGTTACTATCCGTGAATAAAAGTTTGTGCGGTCACCCAGTTACTTGTGATGGGATCTCAACAGTCCTTTCACTGCTTGATATAATTAACCGATATTGTTCACTACACACATTGAGAGCCGGCATTTTGCCCCTACCATCCAGTGTTCTCACCTAAGGTTTACAGTACGCGCCGAAAAATGAAGGCATGCATCAGATCATTCACAATGTATGTATAATGTTTTTGGCACCTGTTCAAGAAATCAGATATGTTTACACTCTGATTCAATTACAACCTCTGGATGCGGTGACAGGCCAGACTCAGATAGCTGAGGCAGCAGCGCCGTTGCGGTTGTCTCCGTTGGCTCATATGAAGCTGCTGGTGCCACAGACTCCTGCCCGGGCACCAAAGGAAGCTCATGGGGAGCCGGAGGATGCATCAAACGCCCCTCCCGAGCAAGATTTTGCTGCTTCACTTCATAGCGAGTGGTAGATTCTGCCACCTGTACATGCACAAGAAGCTCTGATGGCCAAGCTGTCTGCGGTGGTTCTGATTGAGCAGACACGGCAGGCCCTGTTTCTCGTGCAGAGATCGCCATAGGCACCGTCAGTTCTGTAACGGGATCCAACAACTTTGTCGTTTCGTGTGGCAGTTTGGACGAAGCTTAAGTCACCATGAGCTCCTCCGCAGCTTCCATTGCAAGGCGCTGCAACTACATCTTGGAGAGAGTAGCAGACTTCAGCTGTTTTGCAAGAGATGCCTGTATGCTAGTTCCCAACAGGAGTTTAGATTCACATGGTTCTGAAAGAAGTGGCAACTCCCGCAATCACCCTGGCTCCAGTGCAGGTGTTGCTGCAGGCTCCATGGGCTTTTCAACGCGCTCCAGCACTCCTGCTCTTTATTGTGGCACTTCTGAGAAAGCCAAAGGGACATGTCCCTGCAGAGCTTCCCTTACATGACCCTGCTGTTCCAGTGGAGGGGAAGTGGAAGACTCCACCTGCTTCGCCTGCGGCGCCTGCACAATTGCGTCCAACAGCCTTTTGGACTGGCGTGATTCTGAAGTAGGAGGCAGCTCTAGCACAGGCCTTATGTCTGGTGCAGACATGGACGCAAGCACAATTGGCTCTTTGACGGGCTCCAGCACTCTTGCCATTTCGTGTGGCAGTTCGGACGAAACTGAAGTTGCCACAAGTTCCTTAACATCTTTCATTGGATGATCCTGCTGCTCATTCACAGATTCCCGTATGCGAACCTCTGAGAGTCGTATGGATTGAGCTGATTCTGACAGAACAGTCACTTCTGGCACTAGCCCTGGCTCTGGTCCAGAGATGGACGCAAATGCCATTAGCTATCTGAGGTGTTCCAGCACCTCTGCCACATGTCCTGTGGCAGTTCGAGCCAAAGGGACCACAGGTTCCTCCACAGTAGCAGGCTGTCGAGATACCTGCCTGTCGAGATACCAGGCCTGCCGAGATACCTTCACACAAGCCTCGAATAGTCGTGTGGGTTGGGATGGATATGAAGGAGGAGTCAACTGTGGCACTGGCTCTGATGGAGAGGTCTCTGGCTTTGGTGTGAAGGGCGCTGACTCTGGCGACCAGGCCAACCCGTGGGGGTTCTGAGGACAGCTCTGGCAAGGTCACCTCAGATATGCCAACCTTGCTTTCCTCCCCACCACGTGGAGGAGGTTTTTATTGTCTCTCATCAAGTGGGGAAGTTATTCAACTCAGATGCTAACCTGCGCTATGCCACAAGCTATAATACTGGGCGTGGGTGCATCAAGATCAGGTGAGCAATAACAGGCGCTAGTTGGTAGTTTATTGTACACAAAACCGCACCAGACTGATCACTGAAACATGAAGCCATATTTGTGCGTCCTAGTTGTTTAATTATCACTCCGGCGTGATTTTCTGCGCAAAGGTTTCAGGAGCTTGGGGAACAAATGCTGAGATAATTCTAGCTCGTCGCTCGTGTTGAGCATTTAGAGCCTAGATATGTTTTATTAGAACTATGCCTCCCGAGATAGCAAACTAATTTGCACACGACATATCCGCAACGAATTTGAAAACTGATCAATAAGTACATGCACTTATTTGGACAACCTTATGCTGAAAAAATTGCCACTCACAGGCACTCCAAGGTATTCTCAAGAGGATAAGCAATTATTTACACTTGCTCGCACTGTGCATTGTTCTGAATAGTGTGACATAGGATCTAGTGCACATGCTACTGAAAGTGCCTGAAGGCTTTGTAGTTTCACCGGTTTCATTCCTCGTGTTGTGAAGACCAGTGGCAGTGGCGCCATTAGGTTTTACAGTGGAGCACTGTAGAACAGACTGTGGAACACAACTGTGTGGCATGGGGAAAGGGAGACTGGGAGGAAGAAGTGGATGTGCATGGTGCTTGTTGTGAGTAGAGAGCACTGTCGTGTTGGAGATATTGAGTGTGGTATGTCTGTGATCTCCGCGCGAACTGGGGCGACCGAAGGACACCGTCATGGAGAAGTATGCGACTCTATGACCTCGAGGCCTATCAATGTCAATAAATGATTGAGCAGTAGGCTTTGCGTCCCCCATCACGCCATATGATGATGACTGTGTTGAATACTGTCCGATCATATTCCTTGACGATGTGTCTATCTTGCAGTCTACCCTGAAGAAATTCCCTCTCTGGTGCAGTCTATGGCAGATGACTTTCAGTACTGAAAAGTTTTATGATGTGCAGTTTACAAAAAAAGATGAAAAAGTCCCCCCTTCCCTCCCCAGCTCAGGTAAAATAAATAATGTAGTTCGAACTATAGAACCTGTTCAATACATTGAGGTTACATTTGCTGAAATACTGCAGGAGCCTAATCATACTGGCTTAATTACAACAAAAGCTTATTGTCTCCTCCAAGTAGACCCCTTGGGCTGTATACTAATGACAGACTGCACGTACCAGGTGTTTCAGGAAAGCTCCCACTAATGAAAAACGCACAAATGTCGAGCTATAACATTCTGGTAATGGCCCAGGCCATATTTGGTGGTCGCTATCGTGTCGGGAACGCTCAATTATAGCTGGACATTGATTTTGGTCCAAATCGGGCAAGGTGAAATTTCGGGGGTGGTTCCAATTTTGGTTGGGGAATCCTCCCTTACGGCGCGGTTTCAGGTGTCCACCGAAGTATGTGAGACAGATATTGCGCCATTTCTTTTCCTCAAAAACTAACTTAAAAATTTCGTGCACCGACATCGCACAGCACACGGGCGCCTTTGTACGTTTCGCCTCCACCGAAATGCGGCCGAGGCGGTAGGGTTCCAACCCGTGTACTCCGGCTCAGTAGATGAGCGCCTTAACAACTGAGCCATCGGAACGGGCGAGTATAGTTCAGATGCCCCTCCGTATACTGACATTTTCCAGGTTATGAGGACAATAGTGCAAGGCTTTTGCACTAAAAATAAAAGAAAAAAACCTATCTCACTGGCAAGTTTCATGTAAATGTTCTCCACTTCTGGAACATGTGTGTGTGGCAGTGGCACAATTCAAAGAAAGGTGATAGCATCCTGGACTCTCCTTTATTGCACCAGTTGGTGCAAATGCTGTCCCATTCTATCAAATATGTGATCACACATCTGAGGATATTTTTGGGCAGCGTCCTAGATGCATGCTACTTAAATTGAACCCGCCACATATCTTCGGGCTGTCACCTCCCAGCTACATGCGTAGTCCGAGAGGCGTTTCGAAGTGTTTCACTACTATGTGTGCCACCCAAAGGTGGCAAAGTCAGCTCTAAGCGAGAGACCCTGTGCATGCAAGGCGTGGTCGTGCACCCTCCCCAGCACATACCTCACCAGAAGAGGGCGAAGGCAACACAAGGCACAAGCAGATCTCACGAGATCACGGAACAGGGCCAAGCGTGGATCGTTGTGGGATGCGTCTATCATAGCTATGATGTAAAAGCCATTGCTCAAGAAATGCATTCGTGCCTACCATGACTTTAGAAGCGCCGTTTGCGATACAGCTTGCACAGCGACAGAAAACATTAATCCAACATGTTGGTTTGGTTTGGTTTATTGGGGTTTAACGTCCCAAAGCAACTGAGGCTATGAGAGACGCCGTAGTGAAGGGCTCCGGAAATTTCGACCACCTGGGGTTCTTTAACGTGCACTGACATCGCACAGTACACGGGCATCTAGAATTTCGCCTTCATCGAAATTCAGCCGCCGCGGCCGGGATCGAACCCGCGTCTTTCGGGACAGCAGCCGAGCGCCGTAAATCCAACATATTGGTTTTCTTTGTAAGTTGTGAAGGCACTGCAGGCAGCAATCAGGTTGTCTTCAGGACTGAATGAGAAATCCACAGTGAACAGAGATAAAAGCTTTGTCAGACAAGCTTATAGCATTCTGCATATGGGAAATGCCAATGTTGCAAAATGGAATATGGAGAAAATATGCTTGGCCATTGCAAATGTAACATTTTTTTGCATGGTTATTTTTCATGCGGTGTTTTAAATGTCGATGTGGCTTTCCCAGTTGCATCTTATCAGCTCTTTTACTGTTACGGTCCCTGAGTATCATAATGCTTCATTGAGTTTCACGGTACTAACTTGGTCACCCAGCTATTTGCTACTGCCTTCCCTTGCCTAACTTATGCACAAACACGCACAGTGTCCAAGAGGCGTACGGCAGTGTCTTATGACGTGTGCCTCCTGCCCAGCGCATCACAGCGATCCCAGCGCATCACAGCTCAGCGCTTCACAGCAATCCACCCCCAGCTACTCGCAAATTACATCTGCACATTGTTCTCGCAATCACTCTCCGAAGGTACCATTCCAGACGACTGGGAAGTGGGGAAGGTCGTTCCCGTCCACAAATCAGGTAGTACTGATTCACCTCTTCATTATCGCCCCATTTCATTAACAAGTGTACCGTGCAAAATCATGGAACATGTCATTTACTTTCAAATCATGCAATTTTTGGATTCAAATAATTTCTTCCATCCATCACAGCATGGATGGAAGCCATTTTTCTACATGATATTCACGCCAACCTTGATACTAACCTACAAACTGACTCAATTTTCCTTGATTTCGCTAACGCATTCGACAAAGTACCTCATCAACGCTTGCTTCTTAAACTCTCCCAGTTGAACCTATAACCGAATGTAATTGCATGGATTAAAGCTTTCCTCACGCATCGCTCTCAGTCCGTCGTCATTAATAACCAACTTTCCAACCCGCTTCCAGTAACCTCTGGCGTCCCACGGGGTTCTGTTCTCGGTGCTTTGTTATTCCTCATATACATTAATGATTTACCCCAGCATGTCTCTTGTCACATCCGCTTGTTCGCCGATGATTGCGTCATTTATCGCTCAGTGACTAACCATTCTGACCAAGAATCCCTTCAGGCAGACCTGCGCCATGTGCAAGACTGGTGCTCCGAGTGGATGATGATGCTCAACTCTAACAAATGCAAGTGCATGACCTTTCACTGCCGTCGAAATCCTCTTGTTTTCAAATACACAGTCTGCAATTCCCCAGTTGACCTCGTCCAGTCATATAAGTACTTAGGAGTCACCATTTCTAATGATTTATCTTGGCGTTTGCACGTGACTGACCTGATATCATCTGCTAATAAAACACTTGGTTTCTGAAAACGTCACCCACGGGAAGCCCCACAAAACGTAAGACTACAAGCGTACATCTCATTCGTTAGAACTAAACTTGAATACGCATCACCCATCTGGAGCCCTCATCACGAATATTTAACACACGCTATCGAAGCTGTTCAAAACAGGCCTATCAGATTCATTCACTCCTCATACTCGTACGACGTGAGCATATCATCCCTCAAATCGCAGTCAGGTCTAGCTAATCTTTCTAGTCGCCGACGCATAGCCAGTCTTGTCCTGTTTCACAAGTTCTTTTATTCACCACTAAAACAAGAACCATACATTTGCGCACTTCCACAACACAGGTCCCACCGCATCGGTCATTCTCTTCAAGTTTTGCGTCCACGTGGCCGTACCACTGTTTTTGCCAACACAGTTTTTTCTCGTGCAGCAGCCGACTGGAACGACCTTCCTCATAATATTGCTGCCGTAACATGTTCATCATCATTATCAAGCACTGCTGATTCCTGCATTTTGTAAACCCCACCCCTTATGTAATACCCTGGAAAAGGGTCTTTAAGGAAAATAAAGTGATGTGATCTGATGTTAAATCGTCGCTCGCAGTCTTCCGACTCTGAGCTGGTGCTGTGCTCTGGTAATATAGTTCATTATAGCTCTGGTGCATACTCATCCCACAAGAAGTCGTGCAGCATGTCCGGGGTCAACGAACTGCCGTTGTTTTGCACTTCCATGACATAGAAGAGCAGCTCTTCTTCCAGTTTGCGAAATTTGAATGGCTTGCATCGAAAAGCGTACTTTTTGCAGCTTCTGTTCCTCTATGTATCCTTTTGGTTGCACCATCGTCTGACGCACCTCATGGCCACGTCGAATTTCCAGCTCACCACACCCTTGCCGTGTAGCTATTAAGGACTACCCGCCCAATGCGCTAAACTTGCAGTGCTTGGTGGCGGCACACGAAAGCCACAACTACGGGGAACTTACACGCTACCACAACTCCCATGCCTTTAACAGCTGCAACATGGAGTTAGGAAGAGTTCTTACTAGCTGGTGATACTGATATTGATAGCGGGACCTCGCGGCGGAGTAAAAAGTTGACGATGATGACGACCAGCAGCCTCAGGCTCCGTCTGTGAGTGGCACCTGGAAGCTCCAGTGCGCATGTGTGGGCTCCGCGGTCAAGCGCATCGTTGCTCGCTGCTGGAACTGAACACAGAGGCCACGGTGCGTGAATTTCAAAGGCTGTTCCCGCGTTGGTAGTGGAAAGTTTGGGTGCAGCCCTTACACGCATCTTTTTTCAAAATATTTCCTGAGAAAAAAAAAGGCGCAGCCCATACATGGGTGAGGCCTTTACACGCGTTTATGCGGTATATTTGGAGTCAGCCTTTTTTTTTTGGCAAGCAAGGGCAACCAGTTGGGGGGTCGACGTTTACGCGGCAACATATGGTAACTGCAAAAGTTCGCCTAATAAAGATAGCGCATTACGCAGTAAAATTTTTTTCCCTATGTCCGATTTGCTTTCTGCTGTGCTGGGCTAACTTGAAAACCTGATTAACTCAAATATTTTTTTCATGGTACCAATGACTTCAACTTAACAAGGTCTTACTGTAAATTATATGCAGTCAACACAGGTGTGCTGGCTTTTCCTCAGTCCATAGCTTTGCATTTTGTGCACTGCAGTAGATACAAGTGCAGAAGAAATTTTACTACAGCAAAGCAGCAACACCTGCAGGCGAGCATGACGGGGCCCTACAATTCAAAATTAAACATACCTGTTGCCACTGAGCACAGCCTCATGTTTATGAATGCACTTTTCCCCTTCTTCCCATGCAAGCTGAACAGCTGTTGCACAGTGGCACCCATTATTGCAGTCATGACACCACCGCCAGCATCCTTCAGGGTCGTTCCACCGAGGAGGTGAAGGCGGTTTCGCTGCAAACAACCAAGAAATGTACAACATTTATTCAATTCTTATTATACTCAAAACAAGATATTTTAGATAGGGCTGTCTGGTTGGGAAAGAAATTTAAATAAGAAGATAAGAACGCCAGCAAAAAAATGAGATAGCACGATGTTTCGGAACCTACTCAGTTCCTTCAACATGCGTGATTGCGGGTGAGTGGTAGCTTGGCTTTTTAAGCCCTCGTACAGTCAACCACAGCAAACACCGACCACAGCCAACACTGACCAAGGCCGAAACTGTGGCATGACGCCAACTTCAGACTCACACTTATCCTAACCTATAACACAAGCACTTGTTCTTTCCCACCCTCCTGCCTGACAAAGCCCGAGCTGCCAAGAACACCGACCTACACTATATCATTCCGTTTGGGCCTTGTTGTACCCGGAGAGCGATCTCAACCTGACTTATGGCCCAAAGTGCTTCGTCCAAGGCGGCAATAAACAGCTCTCGCGCAGCGGATCCCCTCCAGCCTACGTTTCGTGGCTTAATGGCTTCTGCGCGATCCCGACCGGGACGAGAGAGTGAGCAGTGAGCGACGGTCGCACAAGAACTTTGTTTACAACGTGCATTCCGGCTGATCTGCTCCATTTTGTTCGCGCCACGGCCGAGGCGTGACTCCGGGCCATCTTCCCAGCGGCGGAGAGAACGCGGCCGACTCCTCGGTCTGTTCCCAGAAGCTCGGATTCAACCTCCGACGAGCCGCGCCGCTTGCGCAGCTCATGAACAAACCCGCGTCAAGCTGCCCTTCGACCCCATGGGCGGTCCTCCGAACCCTCACCCACGACTACGTAACGTGACGTGAAAACATAGGGACAATGTATGGGGACCTGGGGAACTTTTACTCTACTTATAGAGAGCACCACCATGTATCAGCTCTCTTGTCGACTACCCGCAATATGTAACCTTTTGTATAAAGCTCTTCGTCTTCCCGCAACTTCGCACCTCCGTTGACTCGGGCCCGACACCACGCCGGAGGTGTCGATGTCGCTGACCAAGTTTCAACAACAGTCGATGACAGCTCGGTGCGATCAGCCGGCGTCAGCTATCCTGGTGTGGTGAGTGCCGCGTGTTTGCTTCTCGATTCGCCAGATTTCTCTAGCGCAGAGAGTCGTTAGTTGAGTTTGGTGCATTTAGATCATTGCTGAAAATTTTCCACAGGCCACGAATTGGGTGGTCTGTGTTCAAAATTTAGCTGAGGGCAAACGGCACAGAGTGCGAAGTCAGAATGGACAAGCTTAAAGTCCAAGACCTTCTTCAAATCTACCAGGAGCTGGGTATTTCAGTTGGCTCAGCAAAACGCAAAAAGCAAATTTTGGAGCTAATGCAGGCGGAGAAGGTGACTGAGGAAGAAGGCGATGAGGCTTGGAAGACAGTTCTAGACAGGAAAGTACGCGAAGAGAAAAAGGAGCGGCTTGTAGAGCTTGAGCGGAAAGCTCAGCGAGAGTTCGACAGAAAAAAGGAAGCCGAACAAAGAGAGCATGAACTGCAGCTGAAGAAACTCGAGATAGAAGCTCTTGGAATTTCTACGGGGCGCACTGTTTCTTCACGTAGACAGTCCAAAATGAAGGAGCTTCTGCAGCTGTTTAAAGTGGGCGAGGACATAGCACTTTTTCTCGTCAACTTTGAACACACATGCGAAAAAGTAGGCTTCGAAAAGGACGAATGGCCACAGAAATTGCTGACCCTAATATCATGCGAGGCTTCCGAAGTAGTCGCACGCCTTAGCAATGACGATGCACAAGACTACGACAAGGTGAAAGCGGCGCTGTTGCGGAAATACCGTCTGTCGACTGCAGCATTTTGCCAGCGGTTTAGACATGCGAGGAAGGGTACAGAGGCCCACCAAGAATTTGCTTATCAGATCAAAGCTAACCTGAAAGAATGGCTGAAGAGCGCAGGTGCATATGAAGATCACGACAAAGTTATCGAGTGCGTTTGCCTAGAGCAATTCTATTGAGGAATTTCGGAGGACACTAGGCTCTGGGTGCAGGACAGAATATCTGAACTAAATCTGGACAAAGCAGCCGAACTGGCTGAAGATTACTGCACTGGCTGGAATTTACGCTCGCAATCGGCGAAATAGGATAAAAGCGACAGAGCAGACTTTGGTTCCCACAAGCCCGAAGGAAGGAGATTTCCTCCTCAAAACTTCGAAAGGGAGCCCCCGAAGGTACGGGAGAGATTAATGGATGTCCAAGATGAGTCGTCCAAGTCAGCAGAATTGTCTGGGTTACGTGGTGACAGCGCACGCGCGTTTGAGGCGGGAAAGGCAGTGATTTGTTTCAACTGCAAAGAACGAGGCCATTTGGCTAGAAACTGCAAAAAGAAGGTCGTTTTCGCGAGTATTCAGGACTCTGACGAACCTGCGGCTTTTGCAGCCGTACATGCAGCAGCTGTTATTAAACTGGAAGAAATGCAGAGTTCTCAGAGATTCTGCGGCCACCATGGATGTGGCTCATCCGCTTTGCGTTTCTCCTGAGAACTTTACTGGAGAATGCGCGTGGATCCGTCAGGTGGCAGAACAGCAAAGTGTCTGCCTTCCACTTGCG